>NC_134321.1:25222523-25553523 GCF_964195595.1 Calonectris borealis | reverse complement strand
TTTGTTCCTCGGGCTCTTGTTTTGTTCCTCAGTCTCTGGTTTTGTTCCTTCAGCTTTGGTTTTGTTCCTCGGGCTCTGGTTTTGTTCCTCGGACTCTGGTTTTGTTCCTCGACTCCTGGTTTTATTCCTCGGGCTCTGGATTTTTCCTCGGACTCTGGTTTTGTTCCTCGACTCCTGGTTTTATTCCTCGGCCCCTCCTTTTGTTCTTCGGGATCTGGTCTTCTTCCTCGGGCTCTGGTTTTCTTCCTCGAGCTCTGGTTCTGTTCCTCGGGCTCTGATTTTGTTCCTCCAGCTCTGGTTTTGTTCCTCGGCCTCTAGAGTAGGTCCACGGACTCTGGTTTTGTTCCTCGGGCTCTTGTTTTGTTCCTCAGTCTCTGGTTTTGTTCCTTGGGCTCTGGTTTTGTTCCTCGGGCTCTGGTTTTTCTTCCTCGGCCTCTGTTTTTTTTCCTTGGGCTCTGGTTTTGTTCCTCGGGCTCTGGTTTCTTTCCTCCATCTCTGGTTTTTTTCCTTGGGCTCTGGTGTAGTTTCTCGGGTCCTTTCTTTCTTCCTCGGGGTCTGTTTTTTTTCCTAGGGCTCTGGTTTTCTTCCTCGAGCTCTGGTTTTGTTCCTCGGGCTCTTATTTTGTTCCTCCAGCTCTGGTTTTGTTCCTCGGCCTCTAGTGTAGTTCCACGGACTCTGGTTTTGTTCCTCGGGCTCTTGTTTTGTTCCTCAGTCTCTGGTTTTGTTCCTCGACATCTGGTTTTATTCCTTGGGCTCTGGTTTTTTTCCTCGGACTCTGGTTTTTTTCCTCGACTCCTGGTTTTAGTCCTCGGGCCCTCCCTTTGTTCCTCAGTCTCTGGTTTTGTTCCTTGAGCTCTTGTTTTGTTCCTTGGGCTCTGGTTTTGTTCCTCGGACTCTGGTTTTGTTCCTCGACATCTGGTTTTATTCCTCGGGCTCTGGTTTTTTTCCTCGGACTCTGGTTTTGTTCCTCGACTCCTGGTTTTATTCCTCGGGCCCTCCTTTTGTTCCTCGGTCTCTGGTTTTGATCCTCAGGCTCTGGTTTTCTTCCTCGGGCTCTGGTTTTGTTCCTCCAGCTCTGGTTTTGTTCCTCGGGCTCTGGTTTTGTTCCTCGGGCTCTGGTTTTGTTCCTCAAGCTCTGGTTTTGTTCCTCGGGCTCTAGTGTAGTTCCAAGGCCTCTGGTTTTGTTCCTCGGGCTCTGGTTTTCTTCCTCGGCCTCTGGTTTTAATCCTTGTGCTCTTGTTTTGTTCCTCCAACTCTGTTTTTTTCCTCGGGCTCTGGTTTTGCTCCTCGGGCTCTGGTTTTGTTCCTCCACACCTGGTTTTATTCCTCACGCCCTCCTTTTGTTCCTGTGTCTCTGGTTTTGTTACTCGACATCTGGTTTTGTTACTCATCCTCTGGTTTTGTTCCTCGGGCTCTGGTTTTCTCCCTCAGCTTCTGGTTTAATTCCTTGGGCTCTGGTTTTGTTCCTCCAACTCTGGTTTTATTACTTGGGCTCTGGTTTTGCTCCTTGGGCTCTGGTTTTGTTCCTCAGGCTCTGGTTTTCTTCCTTGGGCTCTGGTTTTGTTCCTCGGGCTCTGGTTTAGTTACTTAGTCTCCAGTTTTCTTCCTCGGGCTGTGGTTTTGTTCCTCGGGCTCTGGTTTCTTTCCTCCAGCTCTGGTTTTTTTCCTTGGGCTCTGGTGTAGTTTCTCAGGTCCTTTCTTTCTTCCTCGGGGTCTGTTTTTTTTCCTAGGGCTCTGGTTTTCTTCCTCGAGCTCTGGTTTTGTTCCTCGGGCCCTTATTTTGTTCCTCCAGCTCTGGTTTTGTTCCTCGGACTCTGGTTTTGTTCCTCGACATCTGGTTTTATTCCTCGGGCTCTGGTTTTTTTCCTCGGACTCTGGTTTTGTTCCTCGACTCCTGGTTTTATTCCTCGGGCCCTCCTTTTGTTCCTCGGTCTCTGGTTTTAATCAGCAGGCTCTGGTTTTCTTCCTCAGGCTCTGGTTTTGTTCCTCCAGCTCTGGTTTTGTTCCTCGGGCTCTGGTTTTCTTCCTCGGGCTCTGGTTTTCTTCCTCGAGCTCTGGTTTTGTTCCTCAGGCTCTGATTTTGTTCCTCCAGCTCTGGTTTTGTTCCTCGGCCTCTAGAGTAGGTCCACGGACTCTGGTTTTGTTCCTCGGGCTCTTGTTTTGTTCCTCAGTCTCTGGTTTTGTTCCTTGAGCTCTGGTTTTGTTCCTCGGGCTCTGGTTTTGTTCCTCGGACTCTGGTTTTGTTCCTCGACATCTGGTTTTATTCCTCGGGCTCTGGTTTTTTTCCTCGGACTCTGGTTTTCTTCCTCGACTCCTGGTTTTATTCCTCGGGCCCTCTTTTTGTTCCTCGGTCTCTGGTTTTGATCCTCAGGCTCTGGTTTTCTTGCTCAGGCTCTGGTTTTTTTCCTCCAGCTCTGGTTTTGTTCCTCGGGCTCTGGTTTTCTTCCTCGGGCTCTGGTTTTGTTCCTCAAATTCTGGTTTTGTTCCTTGGTCTCTAGTGTAGTTCCAAGGCCTCTGGTTTTGTTCCTCGGGCTCTGGTTTTCTTCCTCGGCTTCTGGTTTTAGTCCTTGGGCTCTTGTTTTGTTCCTCCAACTCTGTTTTTTTTCCTCGGGCTCTGGTTTTGCTCCTCGGGCTCTGGTTTTGATCCTCAGGCTCTGATTTTATTCCTTGGGCTCTGGTTCTGTTCCTCGGGCTCTGGTTTAGTTACTCAGTCTCCGGTTTTCTTCCTCGGGCTGTGGTTTTGTTCCGCTGGCTCTGGTTTAATTCCTCGGGTCCTGATTTATTCCCTCGGGCTCTGGGTTTGTTCCTCGGAGTCTGGTTTTGTTCCTCCACACCTGGTTTTATTCCTCACGCCCTCCTTTTCTTCCTGTGTCTCTGGTTTTGTTACTCAACATCTGGTTTTTTTACTCATCCTCTGGTTTTGTTCGTCGGGCTCTGGTTTTCTCCCTCAGCTTCTGGTTTAATTCCTTGGGCTCTGGTTTTGTTCCTCTAACTCTGGTTTTATTACTTGGGCTCTGGTTTTGCTCCTCGGGCTCTGGTTTTGGTCCTCCAGCTCTGGTTTTATTCCTTGGGCTCTGGTTTTGTTCCTCGGGCTCTGGTTTAGTTACTCAGTCTCCAGTTTTCTTCCTCGGGCTGTGGTTTTGTTCCTCGGGCTCTGGTTTCTTTCCTCCAGCTCTGGTTTTTTTCCTTGGGCTCTGGTGTAGTTTCTCGGGTCCTTTCTTTCTTCCTCGGGGTCTGTTTTTTTTCCTAGGGCTCTGGTTTTCTTCCTCGAGCTCTGGTTTTGTTTCTCGGGCCCTTATTTTGTTCCTTGGGCTCTGGTTTTGTTCCTCGGCCTCTAGTGTAGTTCCACGGACTCTGGTTTTGTTCCTCGGGCTCTTGTTTTGTTCCTCAGTCTCTGGTTTTGTTCCTCGACATCTGGTTTTATTCCTTGGGCTCTGGTTTTTTTCCTCGGACTCTGGTTTTGTTCCTCGACTCCTGGTTTTATTCCTCGGGCCCTCCTTTTGTTCCTCGGTATCTGGTTTTGATCCTCAGGCTCTGGCTTTCTTCCTCAGGCTCTGGTTTTCTTCCTCGGGCTCTGGTTTTGTTCCTTGGGCTCTGGTTTTGTTCCTCGGGCTCTGGTTTTGTTCCTCGGGCTCTGGTTTTGTTCCTCAAGCTCTGGTTTTATTCCTTGGGCTCTAGTGTAGTTCCAAGGCCTCTAGTTTTGTTCCTCGGGCTCTGGTTTTGTTCCTTGGGCTCTGGTTTTGTTCCTCAGGCTCTGGTTTTCTTCCTTGCCCTCTGGTTTAGTTCCTTGGGCTCTGGTTTTGTTCCTCGGGCTCTGGTTTTCTTCCTTGGCCTCTGTTTTTTTTCCTTGAGCTCTGGTTTTGTTCCTCGGGCTCTGGTTTCTTTCCTCCAGCTCTGGTTTTTTTCCTCGGGCTCTGGTGTAGTTTCTCGGGTCCTTTTTTCATTCCTCGGGGTCTGTTTTTTTTCCTAGGGCTCTGGTTTTCTTCCTCGAGCTCTGGTTTTGTTCCTCAGGCTCTGATTTTGTTCCTCCAGCTCTGCTTTTGTTCCTCGGCCTCTAGAGTAAGTCCACTGAGTCTGGTTTTGTTCCTCGGGCTCTTGTTTTGTTCCTCAGTCTCTGGTTTTGTTCCTTGAGCTTTGGTTTTTTTCCTCGGACTCTGGTTTTGTTCCTCACTCCTGGTTTTATTCCTCGGCCCCTCCTTTTGTTCTTTGGGATCTGGTCTTCTTCCTCGGGCTCTGGTTTTCTTCCTCGAGCTCTGGTTTTGTTCCTCGGGCTCTGATTTTGTTCCTCCAGCTCTGGTTTTGTTCCTCGGCCTCTACAGTAGGTCCACGGACTCTGGTTTTGTTCCTCGGGCTCTTGTTTTGTTCCTCAGTCTCTGGTTTTGTTCCTTCAGCTTTGGTTTTGTTCCTCGGGCTCTGGTTTTGTTCCTCGGACTCTGGTTTTGTTCCTCGACTCCTGGTTTTATTCCTCGGGCTCTGGATTTTTCCTCGGACTCTGGTTTTGTTCCTCGACTCCTGGTTTTATTCCTCGGCCCCTCCTTTTGTTCTTCGGGATCTGGTCTTCTTCCTCGGGCTCTGGTTTTCTTCCTCGAGCTCTGGTTCTGTTCCTCGGGCTCTGATTTTGTTCCTCCAGCTCTGGTTTTGTTCCTCGGCCTCTAGAGTAGGTCCACGGACTCTGGTTTTGTTCCTCGGGCTCTTGTTTTGTTCCTCAGTCTCTGGTTTTGTTCCTTGGGCTCTGGTTTTGTTCCTCGGGCTCTGGTTTTTCTTCCTCGGCCTCTGTTTTTTTTCCTTGGGCTCTGGTTTTGTTCCTCGGGCTCTGGTTTCTTTCCTCCATCTCTGGTTTTTTTCCTTGGGCTCTGGTGTAGTTTCTCGGGTCCTTTCTTTCTTCCTCGGGGTCTGTTTTTTTTCCTAGGGCTCTGGTTTTCTTCCTCGAGCTCTGGTTTTGTTCCTCGGGCTCTTATTTTGTTCCTCCAGCTCTGGTTTTGTTCCTCGGCCTCTAGTGTAGTTCCACGGACTCTGGTTTTGTTCCTCGGGCTCTTGTTTTGTTCCTCAGTCTCTGGTTTTGTTCCTCGACATCTGGTTTTATTCCTTGGGCTCTGGTTTTTTTCCTCGGACTCTGGTTTTGTTCCTCGACTCCTGGTTTTAGTCCTCGGGCCCTCCCTTTGTTCCTCAGTCTCTGGTTTTGTTCCTTGAGCTCTTGTTTTGTTCCTTGGGCTCTGGTTTTGTTCCTCGGACTCTGGTTTTGTTCCTCGACTCCTGGTTTTATTCCTCGGGCCCTCCTTTTGTTCCTCGGTCTCTGGTTTTGATCCTCAGGCTCTGGTTTTCTTCCTCGGGCTCTGGTTTTGTTCCTCCAGCTCTGGTTTTGTTCCTCGGGCTCTGGTTTTGTTCCTCGGGCTCTGGTTTTGTTCCTCAAGCTCTGGTTTTGTTCCTCGGGCTCTAGTGTAGTTCCAAGGCCTCTGGTTTTGTTCCTCGGGCTCTGGTTTTCTTCCTCGGCCTCTGGTTTTAATCCTTGTGCTCTTGTTTTGTTCCTCCAACTCTGTTTTTTTCCTCGGGCTCTGGTTTTGCTCCTCGGGCTCTGGTTTTGTTCCTCCACACCTGGTTTTATTCCTCGCGCCCTCCTTTTGTTCCTGTGTCTCTGGTTTTGTTACTCGACATCTGGTTTTGTTACTCATCCTCTGGTTTTGTTCCTCGGGCTCTGGTTTTCTCCCTCAGCTTCTGGTTTAATTCCTTGGGCTCTGGTTTTGTTCCTCCAACTCTGGTTTTATTACTTGGGCTCTGGTTTTGCTCCTTGGGCTCTGGTTTTGTTCCTCAGGCTCTGGTTTTCTTCCTTGGGCTCTGGTTTTGTTCCTCGGGCTCTGGTTTAGTTACTTAGTCTCCAGTTTTCTTCCTCGGGCTGTGGTTTTGTTCCTCGGGCTCTGGTTTCTTTCCTCCAGCTCTGGTTTTTTTCCTTGGGCTCTGGTGTAGTTTCTCAGGTCCTTTCTTTCTTCCTCGGGGTCTGTTTTTTTTCCTAGGGCTCTGGTTTTCTTCCTCGAGCTCTGGTTTTGTTCCTCGGGCCCTTATTTTGTTCCTCCAGCTCTGGTTTTGTTCCTCGGCCTCTAATGTACTTCCACGGACTCTGGTTTTGTTCCTCGGGCTCTTATTTTGTTCCTCAGTCTCTGGTTTTGTTCCTTGAGCTCTGGTTTTGTTCCTCGACATCTGGTTTTATTCCTTGGGCTCTGGTTTTTTTCCTCGGACTCTGGTTTTGTTCCTCGACTCCTGGTTTTATTCCTCGGGCCCTCCTTTTGTTCCTCGGTCTCTGGTTTTGATCCTCAGGCTCTGGCTTTCTTCCTCGGGCTCTGGTTTTGTTCCTCCAGCTCTGGTTTTGTTCCTCGGGCTCTGGTTTTGTTCCTCCAGCTCTGGTTTTGATCCTCAGGCTCTGGCTTTCTTCCTCGGGCTCTGGTTTTGTTCCTCCAGCTCTGGTTTTGTTCCTCGGGCTCTGGTTTTGTTCCTCAAGCTCAGGTTTTGTTCCTCGGGCTCTAGTGTAGTTCCAAGGCCTCTGGTTTTGTTCCTCGGGCTCTGGTTTTCTTCCTCGGCATCTGGTTTTAATCCTTGGGCTCTTGTTTTGTTCCTCCAGCTCTGGTTTTATTCCTTGGGCTCTGGTTTTGTTCCTCGGGCTCTGGTTTTGTTACTCAGTCTCCAGTTTTCTTCCTCGGGCTGTGGTTTTTTTCCGCTGGCTCTGGTTTAATTCCTCGGGTCCTGATTTATTCCCTCGGGCTCTGGGTTTGTTCCTCGGACTCTGGTTTTGTCCCTCGCGCCCTCCTTTTGTTCCTCGGTCTATGGTTTTGTTCCTCAGGCTCTGGTTTTCTTCCTCGGGCTCTGGGTTTGTTCCTTGGGCTCTGGTTTTGTTCCTCGAGCTCTGGTTTTGTTCCTTAGGCTCTGGTTTTGTTCCTCGAGCTCTGGTTTTGTTCCTTAGGCTCTGGATTTGTTCCTCGGGCTCTGGTTTAGTTCCTCAGGTACTGGGTTTTTCCCTCAGAGCCTGGTTTTCTTCCTTCGTCTCTGGTTTTCTTCCTCGGTCTCTGGTTTTGTTCCTTGGGCTCTGGTTTTGTTCCTCGGGCTCTGGTTTTGTTCCTCGGGCGCTGGTTTTGTTCCTCAGGCTCTAGTTTTGTTCCTCGGGCTCTGGTTTTGTTCCTCGGGCTCTGGTTTTGTTCCTCAGGCACTGGTTTAGTGCCTCAGGTACTGGTTTTGTTCCTCAGACTCTGGTTTTGTTCCTCGGTCTCTCGTTTTTTTCCTCGACATCTGGTTTTGATCCTTGGGCTCTGGTTTTGTTCCTCAGGCTCTGGTTTTCTTCCTTGCCCTCTGGTTTAGTTCCTTGGGCTCTGGTTTTGTTCCTCGGGCTCTGGTTTTCTTCCTTGCCCTCTGGTTTAGTTCCTTGGGCTCTGGTTTTGTTCCTCGGGCTCTGGTTTCTTTCCTCCAGCTCTGCTTTTTTCCTTGGCCTCTGGTGTAGTTTCTCGGGTCCTTTCTTTCTTCCTCGGGGTCTGTTTTTTTTCCTAGGGCTCTTTTTTTCTTCCTCGAGCTCTGGTTTTGTTCCTCGGGCTCTGATTTTGTTCCTCCAGCTCTGGTTTTGTTCCTCGGCCTCTAGTGTAGTTCCACGGACTCTGGTTTTGTTCCTCGGGCTCTTGTTTTGTTCCTCAGTCTCTGGTTTTGTTCCTTGAGCTCTGGTTTTGTTCCTCGACATCTGGTTTTATTCCTTGGGCTCTGGTTTTTTTCCTCGGACTCTGGTTTTGTTCCTCGACTCCTGGTTTTAGTCCTCGGGCCCTCCTTTTGTTCCTCAGTCTCTGGTTTTGTTCCTTGAGCTCTTGTTTTGCTCCTTGGGCTCTGGTTTTGTTCCTCGGACTCTGGTTTTGTTCCTCGACATCTGGTTTTATTCCTCGGGCTCTGTTTTTTTTCCTCGGACTCTGGTTTTTTTCCTCGACTCCTGGTTTTATTCCTCGGGCCCTCTTTTTGTTCCTCGGTCTCTGGTTTTGATCCTCAGGCTCTGGTTTTCTTCCTCGGACTCTGGTTTTGTTCCTCCAGCTCTGGTTTTGTTCCTCGGGCTCTGGTTTTGTTCCTCGGGCTCTGGTTTTGTTCCTCAAGCTCTGGTTTTGTTCCTCGGTCTCTAGTGTAGTTCCAAGGCCCTTGGTTTTGTTCCTCGGGCTCTGGTTTTCTTCCTCGGCCTCTGGTTTTAATCCTTGGGCTCTTGTTTTGTTCCTCCAACTCTGTTTTTTTCCTCGGGCTCTGGTTTTGCTCCTCGGGCTCTGGTTTTGTTCCTCGGGCTCTGGTTTAGTTACTCAGTCTCCGGTTTTCTTCCTCTGGCTGTGGTTTTGTTCCGCTGGCTCTGGTTTAATTCCTCCGGTCCTGATTTATTCCCTCGGGCTCTGGGTTTGTTCCTCCGAGTCTGGTTTTGTTCCTCCACACCTGGTTTTATTCCTCGCGCCCTCCTTTTGTTCCTGTGTCTCTGGTTTTGTTACTCGACATCTGGTTTTGTTACTCATCCTCTGGTTTTGTTCCTCGGGCTCTGGTTTTCTCCCTCAGCTCCTGGTTTAATTCCTTGGGCTCTGGTTTTGTTCCTCCAACTCTGGTTTTATTACTTGGGCTCTGGTTTTGCTCCTTGGGCTCTGGTTTTGTTCCTCCAGCTCTGGTTTTCTTCCTTGGGCTCTGGTTTTGTTCCTCGGGCTCTGGTTTAGTTACTTAGTCTCCAGTTTTCTTCCTCGGGCTGTGGTTTTGTTCCTCGGGCTCTGGTTTCTTTCCTCCAGCTCTGGTTTTTTTCCTTGGGCTCTGGTGTAGTTTCTCAGGTCCTTTCTTTCTTCCTCGGGGTCTGTTTTTTTTCCTAGAGCTCTGGTTTTCTTCCTCGAGCTCTGGTTTTGTTCCTCGGGCCCTTATTTTGTTCCTCCAGCTCTGGTTTTGTTCCTCGGCCTCTAGTGTAGTCCCACGGACTCTGGTTTTGTTCCTCGGGCTCTTGATTTGTTCCTCAGTCTCTGGTTTTGTTCCTTGAGCTCTGGTTTTGTTCCTCGACATCTGGTTTTATTCCTTGGGCTCTGGTTTTTTTCCTCGGACTCTGGTTTTGTTCCTCGACTCCTGGTTTTATTCCTCGGGCCCTCCTTTTGTTCCTCGGTCTCTGGTTTTGATCCTCAGGCTCTGGCTTTCTTCCTCGGGCTCTGGTTTTGTTCCTCCAGCTCTGGTTTTGTTCCTCGGGCTCTGGTTTTGTTCCTCGGGCTCTGGTTTTGTTCCTCCAGCTCTGGTTTTGTTCCTCGGGCTCTGGTTTTGTTCCTCCAGCTCTGGTTTTGTTCCTCGGGCTCTGGTTTTGTTCCTCGGGCTCTGGTTTTGTTCCTCCAGCTCTGGTTTTGTTCCTCGGGCTCTAGTGTAGTTCCAAGGCCTCTGGTTTTGTTCCTCGGGCTCTGGTTTTCTTCATCGGCCTCTGGTTTTAATCCTTGGGCTCTTGTTTTGTTCCTCCAGCTCTGGTTTTATGCCTTGGGCTCTGGTTTTGTTCCTCGGGCTCTGGTTTATTTACTCAGTCCCCAGTTTTCTTCCTCGGGCTGTGGTTTTGTTCTGCTGGCTCTGGTTTAATTCCTCGGGTCCTGATTTATTCCCTCGGGCTCTGGGTTTGTTCCTCGGGCTCTGGTTTTGTCCCTCGCGCCCTCCTTTTGTTCCTCGGTCTATGGTTTTGTTCCTCAGGCTCTGGTTTTCTTCCTCGAGCTCTGGTTTTGTTCCTTAGGCTCTGGATTTGTTCCTCGGGCTCTGGTTTAGTTCCTCAGGTACTGGGTTTTTCCCTCAGACACTGGTTTTCTTCCTCGGCCTATGGTTTTGTTCCTTGAGCTCTGGTTTTGTTCCCTGGACTCTGGTTTTGTTCCTCGGGCTCTGGTTTTGTTCCTCGGGCGCTGGTTTTGTTCCTCAGGCTCTAGTTTTGTTCCTCGGGCTCTGGTTTTGTTCCTCTGGCTCTGGTTTTGTTCCTCAGGCACTGGTTTAGTGCCTCAGGTACTGGTTTTGTTCCTCAGACTCTGGTTTTGTTCCTCGGTCTCTCGTTTTTTTCCTCGACATCTGGTTTTGTTCCTTGGGCTCTGGTTTTGTTCCTCAGGCTCTGGTTTTCTTCCTTGCCCTCTGGTTTAGTTCCTTGGGCTCTGGTTTTGTTCCTCGGGCTCTGGTTTTTCTTCCTCGGCCTCTGTTTTTTTTCCTTGGGCTCTAGTTTTGTTCCTCGGGCTCTGGTTTCTTTCCTCCAGCTCTGGTTTTTTTCCTTGGGCTCTGGTGTAGTTTCTCGGGTCCTTTCTTTCTTCCTCGGGGTCTGTTTTTTTTCCTAGGGCTCTGGTTTTCTTCCTCGAGCTCTGGTTTTGTTCCTCGGGCTCTGGTTTTGTTCCTCCAGCTCTGGTTTTGTTCCTCGGCCTCTAGTGTAGTTCCACGGACTCTGGTTTTGTTCCTCGGGCTCTTGTTTTGTTCCTCAGTCTCTGGTTTTGTTCCTTGAGCTCTGGTTTTGTTCCTCGACATCTGGTTTTGATCCTCATGCTCTGGTTTTTTTCCTCGGACTCTGGTTTTGTTCCTCGACTCCTGGTTTTATTCCTCGGGCCCTCCTTTTGTTCCTCGGTCTCTGGTTTTGATCCTCAGGCTCTGGCTTTCTTCCTCGGGCTCTGGCTTTGTTCCTCAAGCTCTGGTTTTGTTCCTCGGGCTCTAGTGTAGTTCCAAGGCCTCTGGTTTTGTTCCTCGGGCTCTGGTTTTCTTCCTCGGCCTCTGGTTTTAATCCTTGGGCTCTTGTTTTGTTCCTCCAGCTCTGGTTTTATTCCTTTGGCTCTGGTTTTGTTCCTCGGGCTCTGGTTTTGTTACTCAGTCTCCAGTTTTCTTCCTCGGGCTGTGGTTTTTTTCCGCTGGTTCTGGTTTAATTCCTCGGGTCCTGATTTATTCCCTCGGGCTCTGGGTTTGTTCCTCGTTCTCTGGTTTTGTCCCTCGCGCCCTCCTTTTGTTCCTCGGTCTATGGTTTTGTTCCTCAGGCTCTGGTTGTCTTCCTCGGGCTCTGGGTTTGTTCCTTGGGCTCTGGTTTTGTTCCTCGAGCTCTGGTTTTGTTCCTTAGGCTCTGGATTTGTTCCTCGGGCTCTGGTTTAGTTCCTCAGGTACTGGCTTTTTCCCTCAGACACTGGTTTTCTTCCTCGGCCTCTGGTTTTGTTCCTTGAGCTCTGGTTTTGTTCCTTGGGCTCTGGTTTTGTTCCTCGGGCGCTGGTTTTGTTCCTCAGGCTCTAGTTTTGTTCCTCGGGCTCTGGTTTTGTTCCTCGGGCTCTGGTTTTGTTCCTCAGGCACTGGTTTAGTGCCTCAGGTACTGGTTTTGTTCCTCAGACTCTGGTTTTGTTCCTCGGTCTCTCGTTTTTTTCCACGACATGTGGTTTTGTTCCTTGGGCTCTGGTTTTGTTCCTCAGGCTCTGGTTTTCTTCCTTGCCCTCTGGTTTAGTTCCTTGGGCTCTGCTTTTGTTCCTCGGGCTCTGGTTTTCTTCCTCGGCCTCTGTTTTTTTCCCTTGGTCTCTGGTTTTGTTCCTCGGGCTCTGGTTTCTTTCCTCCAGCTCTGGTTTTTTTCCTTGGCCTCTGGTGTAGTTTCTCGGGTCCTTTCTTTCTTCCTCGGGGTCTGGTTTTTTTCCTAGGGCTCTGGTTTTCTTCCTCGAGCTCTGGTTTTGTTCCTCGGCCTCTAGTGTAGTTCCACGGACTCTGGTTTTGTTCCTCGGGCTCTTGTTTTGTTCCTCAGTCTCTGGTTTTGTTCCTTGAGCTCTGGTTTTGTTCCTCGACATCTGGTTTTGATCCTCAGGCTCTGGTTTTTTTCCTCGGACTCTGGTTTTGTTCCTCGACTCCTGGTTTTATTCCTCGGGCCCTCCTTTTGTTCCTCGGTCTCTGGTTTTGATCCTCAGGCTCTGGCTTTCTTCCTCGGGCTCTGGTTTTGTTCCTCCAGCTCTGGTTTTGTTCCTCGGGCTCTGGTTTTGTTCCTCGGGCTCTGGTTTTGTTCCTCAAGCTCTGGTTTTGTTCCTCGGGCTCTAGTGTAGTTCCAAGGCCTCTGGTTTTGTTCCTCGGGCTCTGGTTTTCTTCCTCGGCCTCTGGTTTTAATCCTTGGGCTCTTGTTTTGTTCCTCCAGCTCTGGTTTTATTCCTTGGGCTCTGGTTTTGTTCCTCGGGCTCTGGTTTAGTTACTCAGTCCCCGGTTTTCTTCCTCGGGCTGTGGTTTTGTTCCGTGTGAAAGACTGAATTATAGAACTTTTGTCTCAAAGACTGCTTATCTGTGCGAGGGTTCCTTTGGCTGCTGAATATGATAAGATTAGCTGCAAGGTGTGAAAGATCTGGGCGAGGGTTCCTTTGGCTGCTGAATATGATAAGATCAGCTGCAAGGCGTGAAAGATCTGGGCGAGGATTCCTTTGGCTGCTGAATATGATAAGAATGGCTGCAAGGCCACAGAGATCTCCGGCTAGTAAGGTGTGAAAGATCTCCGGCTGGCACGTGCTTGGACAGTCAAGACTCAGGAATGCGGAGACATGTCGTTGCCATGGAAACTGCAGCCCTCGAACGAGAATAAAAGGGACTGCCAAGAGGACCCCAGTGCGATTGCCGACCCCGCCGAAACACCGCGGACCCCGGAGCGACCGCCCACCGCCGGAACACCGGGAGACTTGGACCCCCGGGATGCCACGGATCCATGGTGGGGACTATTCTTGCAAATCTATCCTGAATACCTGCTTGACTTCTGTCTTTTTACTCTATTCTATCCTATCGCTACTAATTTTCTACTTTTGATATTAAAAGTTGCTGTTTTGGGTATACGGCATTTGATCTCGTTTTGTGTCTTAATCTCGCTCTTGGGATCATATCGAAACCTCCCCCGACTTCGGATCGGGACATTCCCGACATCGGATCGGGACATTAAATTGGCGTCACGGACAGGATCCCTTGAGACGAGAGTGCCGTACTATTTCCCAAATACGTGAGACCTCTCAGGAAAGTAAGGGGTGCGGGTCTGTGTTTGCTGTGTTTGAAATTTACGTGCTGCCTTCCTGAGACGACCGCTTCCCCGCTTTGTCTGTGTTTAAAACTTACGTGCTGTTTTGTTTTCTAAATACGTGAGACCTCTCGGGAGAGTGAAGGGGTGCAGGGCTGTGTTTGTAACTTACGTGCTGCCTTCCTGAGAAGACTGCTTCCCCGCTTTGTTTTGCAAATACGTGAAACCTCTCAGGAGAGTGAAGGGGGGCGGGTTTGTGTTTGAAACTTGCGCGCTGCCTTCCTGAGATGACCGCTTCCCCGCTTTGTATAAAGATGAGTGATACTAAAACTGTCCCTTCGGGGAGAGAAGTTTTGTTTGAGTTTTTGGAGAAACATAATGCACGACCCTCTGTACCCGGAATGGATTGGGCTCAGGGAAATTGGTATAATTTGCAGAGTGTGGTTGATCGGACGAGTGCTTTGCAAAAGGATGCGAGAGTGAGATCTGGAAGAGGAAAAGCGATTGTTTGTGCTGTTCTTGGTGCCAGTTTAGCCGCTGCTGTAGAGGCGAGAGAACGTTGTCGCTTGAGGAATCCCTAATTGTTGAATCCCTCCAAAACCTCGTTCGGTCCCTTCAGGGGCAAGTGGCGGAATTAAAGGAACAGCTTGAAGGAGAGAGAGACCAGGTGAAATATCTGCAGATTGCTCTTAAGGAGCAACTCCTTGCGGGCACTGCCCATGAGGAAATACCCCCAAGATCGGAAACTGGTTATCCTTTTAACGACTTGCAGGCAGCAAGAGAAAAAGTAGAGAAATTGGAACCGCCCTCGCTGCGACCCTTGGTTAAGACCGAGTATATTTATGATGATGAGGAGGATCAGTTCCCCCAGGTTACAACCAAGGAGGTCCCCTATACTGCCACTGAATTGGCGAAGCTAAAAAAGGATTTTGGCCGAACCCCTAGGGAGTCGGAGACGGAGTATGTGTGGAGAGTGTCGTTATCTGGGGGGGATCAGATTTTGTTAAGTGAGAAGGAGGCGGAGGCGTATTGGGGACCGGGAGTATTTTTAACTACCGGGAATTACCGCGCCCCTTGGTCTTTAACCCAGCGGGCAGCCTATTGGGCGGGGGGATTGAACCCCTTGGAGAGGGGGGATCCCCTCGCAATCACGGGGACTGTTGACCAGTTGGTGGAAAGTGTGCATAAGGCAGCTTGCTTGCAGATGATGTATGATCGGAAGTTGGAGCCTAGGCAGGAGTCCCCGATGATGATGCCTGTAGATCCTGAGCGAATTACTCCCCTTATAAGGGGACTTCCCGATTCCTTAAAGCCGATTGGTATACAGTTACAGGGGAAAATACAAGCAATACCTCAGGGCGAAAGAGTTGCAGCTGCTTTAGAAGGACTTACACCCGACCGGCACTGCCGGTCCCCGGATAGGAAGATGTGGACTTGGGGGGAGGTCGCCCAAGAATTGATCAATTATGGGCGCAAGTATGGCCCTGTAAACCTTCCAGCCACTAAAACAGACTCTAGAGGCCTGAGGTGAACTGGAGTAAAAATGGTTCCACGCCCTGAGGGTGATGGGAAAACACCCCTCTCTAAACCACCTGGAGGGAGGGACATCCCAAATAAGCGCAGCAGTCTGTGGGCAAAGGGATGGCAAAAGGGGATCCCACGTGACTTAATGGATGGATTGCCGACTGACAAGTTAGAAAAACTGGTGTCTGAATGGCCCGATAAATCGGCAGATAAAGACACGGGTTCTAAAAATATAACCCCGAGTGCACCCTCTTTAATTGACTTATCAGAAACAAATGTCCCCCGATATTCGGCGGGAAACTAGATGCTTCGTCCTCTGATGGTGAGCGGGGGGGCGAAGGCTGGATGTACATCAGACAGCTCACCGAGAACGGCCAGGGTGATTTACTAATTACAGGTGTTGTGGGTCCAAAACAAGTCCCGGTCACGTTTTTGGTAGATACTGGGGCTCAAATTTTGGCTATTAAAACAAAAGATGCTACTAGCTGTGGGGTTAAATTTTCTAAACAGAGACTGTTTGTAGCAGATGCATTTGGCAATGTTCAACCACAGGCGTTAGCAATGGTCAGCCTACGATTGCCGGGAGAAGATATTGCTACCACGGTAACAATGGTTGTGGGAGATTTTCCACTCAACCTCCTGGGACTTGATGTCCTGAAAGGGAGGACCTGGATTGATAATAAAGGGAGACAGTGGTCGTTTGGCTCTCCAACAATAGACATTCGACTGCTACAAGCTGCGCCGCCACTTCCCCCTTCGAAGCTTACGAATGTTAAACCTTACCCGATACCCTTGGGGGCCAGAGAGGGAACAACACCTGTGTTAGAGGACTTAAAGGGACAGGGCATCGTGGTTCCGACCCACTCCCCTTTTAACTCCCCAGTGTGGCCAGTACGAAAACCCAATGGCAAGTGGAGACTAACTGTGGATTATCGTAGACTTAATGCAAACACCGGTCCATTGACAGCCGCAGTACCGAATATTGCTGAGCTTATAGCTACAATCCAGGAACGAGCCCACCCGATCATGGCGACGGTGGATGTTAAGGACATGTTTTTCATGGTCCCCCTACAATCTGAGGACCAAGACCGTTTTGCTTTTACTTGGGAAGGTCAGCAATTCACTTTCACCCGACTCCCACAGGGGTACAAGCATTCCCCAACATTAGCCCACCATGCATTGGCGCAGGAGCTGGAAAAAATCCAGGTAGAGGAGGAGGTCAGTGTTTACCAATATATCGATGATATACTTGTGGGAGGGGATAAGGTAGAAAGGGTTCAGACAACCCAAGATAATATAATTTCCCATCTGGAAAGTTTGGGACTGAAGATTCCGCCTGAGAAAACACAAACACCCTCGAGTGAAGTAAAGTTTTTAGGGATCTGGTGGAAGGGAGGAATGACATGTATCCCACCTGACACCCTCTCCTCGTTAGATCAGATTAAGATGCCAGAGTCAAAAAAGGACTTACAGCATGTGCTGGGGCTGCTTGTGTTTTGGAGAAAACACATTCCTGATTTTTCAAATATTGCAAGACCCCTGCATGACTTATTGCGAAAAGGGGCACAGTGGGAATGGACTGAGCCTCATGAAGAGGCATTGCAGTTGTTGGTGTTTGAAGCAACTGCCCATCAAGCTCTGGGTCCTATTCACCCTACAGACCCAGTCCATATCGAATGGGGATTTGCCAAAACTGGGCTATCGATACATTTGTGGCAAAAGGGCCCCAAAGGACCCACTCGACCTATTGGATTCTATTCTCGCAGTTTTAAAGATGCTGAAAAAAAGATATACAGCTTGGGAAAAGGGTTTGTTTGTGGTCAGTTTAGCCTTGAGAGAGGCTGAACGAACTATCCGACAACAACCAATAGTGCTCAGAGGCCCATTTAAAGTGATTAAAACAGTTTTGGCAGGAACTCCACCCCCTGATGGGGTGGCCCAGAGAGCTTCTGTTCGAAAATGGTATGCCCAGATAGAACATTACTGCGACATCTTCACGGTATCTGAGGGAGCCACAAAGATGTTACCCATTCAGGAGGAGATGGGCCCGGATAGGGAAATGAGTGAGTTCCCTCCCGTAATACAAGTGGCCCCTCCATTTTCCGGGCAGTTACAGAATGTTTGGTTTACTGATGCGTCTTCCAAGCGGGAAGGAAAAACCTGGAAATATCGAGCCGTGGCACTCCGTGTAGACATTAATGAACAAATAATTACTGAAGGGGAAGGTAGTGCTCAAGTAGGGGAACTAGTTGCAGTATGGAGTGTTTTTCAACATCAGGCCCAATCTGCTTCTCCTGCCTATATTTATACTGATTCCTATGCTGTATTTAAAGGCTGTACGGAATGGCTTCCGTTTTGGGAACAGAACGAGTGGGAAGTCAATAGGATACCTGTGTGGCAGAAGGAGAAATGGCAAGACATTCTAACTATTGCTAGGCAAGGAAAATTTGCAGTAGGCTGGGTGGCTTCCCACCAACAAGATGATACTCCTGCAAGCCAGTGGAATGGCAAAGCTGATGAACTAGCCCGATTGGCTCCCCTGCAGAACACCCAAATAACTGAAGATTGGGAACGGTTGCTAGAATGGCTACATGTAAAAAGGAAACACTCAGGGGTTAAGGACCTCTATTGCGAGGCCCAAGCCCGAGGTTGGCCAGTTACCAGGGAAGAATGTAAGACTTGTGTGTCCGCTTGCGAACAATGTCGTACCCGCTTAGAAAGACATCCCCTGGAGGATGACCCCATCCACTTGAGGGAGGGGAAAGGCCTATGGGAGGCCTGGCAGGTGGACTACATCGGCCCTTTCCGGAAATCAGAAGGTAAGCATTATGTGTTGGTTGGAGTAGAGATAGTGTCGGGGCTAGTCCAGACCAAAGCATTTGCTAGAGCAACGGGGGAAAACACGGTAAAAGCTCTGAAGGAGTGGTTTGGTACCTTCCCCAAACCGCAATCAATTCAATCAGATAATGGCTCCCACTTTATTGCCAGAGTAGTCCAAGACTGGGCAATTCAGGAGGGAATTTCATGGGTATTTCATACTCCGTATTACCCACAGGCAAATGGGATTGTGGAAAGAACAAATGGCTTGCTGAAGCGCTTCCTTAAACCACACAAGCCAGGCTGGGCCGAACGGCTGTGGGACGCAGTGACTAGTGTCAACAGTCGTTGGGGCATAAATGGGTGCCCGAAAATTACTGCATTTTGTCCGAAGGCCCCAACCATTATACCAGCCCCATACGGCCCTGATCATCTTAAAAACCCATCACATTTTCCCGGCCAACCAGTTTTGGTTGAACTCCCTACTGTAGGAGCTGTACCCCTGGTACTGGAAACCCCAGTAAATAAGCATGCCTGGAAGGCAAAAGATGCTCGTGGGAAAGAACACAAGATTAACACGAGGTGGATTGTTCCATCTTTCTAATAACGACCTGTCCGGTTCCTTAAAACGAACCGAGTCTGCTTTCTTTTCTTTTTCAGGTGGAGACTCTGAAGCCAACCAGAAGAAATAACTGAAGCCAAGGATCACCTGAATGGTTTTGTTATATCATTGAAAATAATGTTTTGGTTAATTATTTTTACTGTGTTTGGTGTTTGGGGAGGCTTCTGTGCTCCCCTTTTCGACGTGTCATGGCAAAATGAATTTATTGTTTTAGGTCAACAAGTAGCTGATACCTTTAACCTTACCAATTGTTGGGTATGTGGAGGACCCTTGGGTTTAGAAAGTTGGCCCTGGACTTCCATCCCTCTTTCTCCTAAATGGTTAGTGAGTAATTACAGTGAGATCAAAAATGATTCCTATTGGAGCGAGGATACGCAACCTTGGACGATACAATACCCGACCCGAGGTGAATATTGTCTAAATCGAACACAGGAGGGTGGTGTTTTTGTAGGAAATAGCAAATGTAATTGGACCTATACATATGGAAACCATTGCTTCATTGAGGGCTGTAAGACAACGCTTAACTACAATAATGAGCCTTTTGTACCTCGCGAGCTGGGATGGGCCTGGGTGAATGAGACCGGACACCGGAAAATGTTTCCTTCCTATTGGTCTCCGATCAATCGCACAAAAAGTATTACCGGTGTTGCTGAAAAATGTTCCTGGCATAATGATACCGGTGCTTGGTCCTGTTCCATTTACAAGATACCTGGCAACAACATACCCATACTGTTAAACCATCCACTCGGAGCAGACAATACCACATATTTCCAATTACCACGAACCCCCACAGGTCTGTTTGAAAATGGTGCCTGGGCAATGAAAGGTCATTATTGGATCTGTGGACAGCATGCATACAAGCAATTGCCCAAAAATTGGACTGGGGTGTGTTATGTGGGGCTAATTCGCCCCTTGTTCTTTTTGCTCCCAGAGGATGAAGGTGACGGTTTGGGTGTTAAGTTATATGATGATCTCAATCGATATCGGCGGTCCATTGATACCTCTATAACAGGTGGAAGTGGTCAAACCTGGGGTAAAGATGAGTGGACCCCTCAGCGTATAATCCAGCATTATGGACCTGCCACCTGGAACCCCAACGAGTGGATTAGCGGTGCTCGAGAACCTATCTATAATTTAAACCGCATCATCCGGCTACAAGCTGTCCTAGAAATTATTACTAACGAGACGGCCCGTGCCCTGGATCTATTAGCAGACCAGGCTACGCAAATGCGAACAGCGATATTCCAACACCGCATGGTTCTCGATTACCTGCTAGCCGAAGAAGGGGGTGTCTGTGGTAAACTGAATGATTCCAACTGTTGCTTAAAAATTGATGACAGTGGTAAAATTGTTAAACAAATTACCGCAGGAATACGAAAATTGGCCCATGTTCCTGTTCAGACATGGAAAGGCTGGGATGTTGACTTGTTTTCCTGGCTCCCAGGCGGCCCATGGGTTAAGCGAGTTTTATTTTATTTGTTATGTAGTTTTGCCATGTTATTGTTCTTGCCATGCATTATTCCATGTTTTATACAGTTAATTCAACGTGTTGTAACCAATATGCAATTTGTAACCACCATTTCACCTGATGGTGTTAAACAAATACGCGCTGTGCGTCGAACCATGCCGTCAGTAGTGCGGATTGTATGAATTGCTCTTGTCTAGCCTTTTCTACATAACTACCTTTCTCAAAACCGCCATGGGTCCTGAAGCAATCTTTGAGCCACGGGGTGGTGTGAAAGATTGAATTATAGAACTTTTGTCTCAAAGACTGCTTATCTGGGCGAGGGTTCCTTTGGCTGCTGAATATGATAAGATCAGCTGCAAGGTGTGAAAGATCTGGGCGAGGGTTCCTTTGGCTGCTGAATATGATAAGATCAGCTGCAAGGCGTGAAAGATCTGGGCGAGGATTCCTTTGGCTGCTGAATATGATAAGAATGGCTGCAAGGCCACAGAGATCTCCGGCTAGTAAGGTGTGAAAGATCTCCGGCTGGCACGTGCTTGGACAGTCAAGACTCAGGAATGCAGAGACATGTCGTTGCCATGGAAACTGCAGCCCTCGAACGAGAATAAAAGGGACTGCCAAGAGGACCCCAGTGCGATTGCCGACCCCGCCGAAACACCGCGGACCCCGGAGCGACCGCCCACCGCCGGAACACCGAGAGACTTGGACCCCCGGGACGCCACGGATCCATGGTGGGGACTATTCTTGCAAATCTATCCTGAATACCTGCTTGACTTCTGTCTTTTTACTCTATTCTATCCTATCGCTACTAATTTTCTACTTTTGATATTAAAAGTTGCTGTTTTGGGTATACGGCATTTGATCTCGTTTTGTGTCTTAATCTCGCTCTTGGGATCATATCGAAACCTCCCCCGACTTCGGATCGGGACATTCCCGACATCGGATCGGGACAGAGGAACAAATCCAGAGCCTAAGGAACAAAACCAGAGCTCGAGGAAGAAAACCAGAGCCTGAGGAACAAAACCATAGACCGAGGAACAAAATGAGGGGCCGAGGGACAAAATGAGAGCCCGAGGAACAAAACCAGAGCCCGTGGAATAGAACAAGAGCCCGAGGAACAAAACTAGAGCTGGAGGAACAAAATAAGAGCCCGAGGAACAAAACCAGAGGTCGAGGAAGAAAACCAGAGCCCTAGGAAAAAAAACAGACCCCGAGGAAGAAAAAAAGGACCCGAGAAACTACACCAGAGCCCGAGGAAAAAAACCAGAGCTAGAGGAGAAGAAACCAGAGCCCGAGGAACAAAACCAGAGCCCAAGGAAAAAAACCAGAGCTCAAGGAAGAAAACCAGAGCCCGAGGAAGAAAACCAGAGCCCGAGGAATAAAACCAGAGTTAGAGGAACAAAACCAGAGCCCAAGGAATTAAACCAGAAGCTGACGGAGAAAATCAGAGCCCGAGGAACAAAACCAGAGGATGAGGAACAAAACCAGATGTCGAGGAACAAAACCAGAGACCGAGGAACAAAAGGAGGGCCCGAGGAATAAAACCAGGTGTGGAGGAACAAAACCAGACTCCGAGGAACAAACCAGACCCAGAGGAACAAAACCAGTGCCCGAGGAAAATAATCAGTGCCCGAGGAACGAAACGAGAGCTAGAGAAACAAACACAGAGCTCGAGGAACAAAACCAGAGCTCGAGGAAGAAAACCAGACCCCTAGGAAAAAAAACAGACCCCGAGGAAGAAAAAAAGGACCCGAGAAACTACACCAGAGCCCGAGGAAAAAAACCAGAGCTGGAGGAAAGAAACCAGAGCCTGAGGAACAAAACCAGAGACCAAGGAAAAAAAACAGAGGCCGAGGAAGAAAACCAGAGCCCGAGGAACAAAAGCAGAGCCCAAGGAACTAAACCAGAGGGCAAGGAAGAAAACCAGAGCCTGAGGAACAAAACCAGAGCCCAAGGAACAAAACCAGATGTCGAGGAAAAAAACGAGAGACCGAGGAAAAAAACCAGAGTCTGAGGAAGAAAACCAGAACCTGAGGCACTAAACCAGTGCCTGAGGAACAAAACCAAAGCCAGAGGAACCAAACCAGAGCCCGAGGAACAAAACTAGAGCCTGAGGAACAAAACCAGCGCCCGAGGAACAAAACCAGAGCCCGAGGAACAAAACCAGAGTCCACGGAACAAAACCAGAGCTCAAGGAACAAAAGCAGAGGCCGAGGAAGAAAACCAGGGTCTGAGGGAAAAACCCAGTACCTGAGGAACTAAACCAGAGCCCGAGGAACAAATCCAGAGCCTAAGGAACAAAACCAGAGCTCGAGGAACAAAACCAGAGCCCAAGGAACAAACCCAGAGCCCGAGGAAGAAAACCAGAGCCTGAGGAACAAAACCATAGACCGAGGAACAAAAGGAGGGCGCGAGGGACAAAACCAGAGTCCGAGGAACAAACCCACACCCCGAGGGAATAAATCAGGACCCGAGGAATTAAACCAGAGCCAGCGGAACAAAAACACAGCCCGAGGAAGAAAACTGGGGACTGAGTAACTAAACCAGAGCCCGAGGAACAAAACCAGAGCCCAAGGAAAAAAACCAGAGCTGGAGGAACAAAACAAGAGCCCAAGGATTAAAACCAGAGGCCGAGGAAGAAAACCAGAGCCCGAGGAACAAAACCAGAGGCCTTGGAATTACACTAGAGCCCGAGGAACAAAACCAGAGCTTGAGGAACAAAACCAGAGCCCGAGGAACAAAACCAGAGCCTGAGGAACAAAACCAGAGCCTGAGGAACAAAACCAGAGCCTGAGGATCACAACCAGAGACCGAGGAACAAAGGAGGGCCCGAGGAATAAAACCAGGAGTCGAGGAACAAAACCAGAGTCCGAGGAAAAAAACCAGAGCCCAAGGTATAAAACCAGATGTCGAGGAACAAAACCAGAGCTCAAGGAACAAAACCAGAGACTGAGGAACAAAACAAGAGCCTGAGGAACAAAACCAGAGTCCGTGGAACTACACTAGAGGCCGAGGAACAAAACCAGAGCTGGAGGAACAAAATAAGAGCCCAAGGAACAAAACCAGAGCTCGAGGAAGAAAACCAGAGCCCTAGGAAAAAAAACAGACCCCGAGGAAGAAAGAAAGGACCCGAGAAACTACACCAGAGCTCAAGGAAAAAAAACAGAGCTGGAGGAAAGAAACCAGAGCCCGAGGAAAAAAAACACAGCCCGAGGAAGAAAACTGGAGACTGAGTAACTAAACCACAGCCCGAGGAACAAAACCAGAGCCCAAGGAAGAAAACCAGAGCCTGAGGAACAAAATCAGAGCCCAAGGAGCAAAACCAGAGCCCAAGTAATAAAACCAGAGTTAGAGGAACAAAACCAGAGCACAAGGAAGTAAACCAGGAGATGAGGGAGAAAACCAGAGCCCGAGGAACAAAACCAGAGGATGAGTAACAAAACCAGATGTCGAGGAACAAAACCAGAGACACAGGAACAAAAGGAGGGCGCGAGGAATAAAACCAGGTGTGGAGGAACAAAACCAGACTCGGAGGAACAAACCCAGAGCCCGAGGGAATAAATCAGGACCGGAGGAATTAAACCAGAGCCAGCGGAACAAAACCACAGCCAGAGGAAGAAAACCGGAGACTGAGTAACTAAACCAGAGCCCGAGGAACAAAACCAGAGCCCAAGGAATAAAACCAGAGCTGGAGGAACAAAACCAGAGCCGAGGAGCAAAACCAGAGCCCAAGGAAAAAAACAGAGTTGGAGGAACAAAACAAGAGCCCAAGGATTAAAACCAGAGGCCGAGGAAGAAAACCAGAGCCCGAGGAACAAAACCAGACGCCTTGGAACTACACTAGAGCCCGCGGAACGAAACCAGAGCTTGAGGAACAAAACCAGAGCCCGAGGAACAAAACCAGAGCCCGAGGAACAAAACCAGAGCTGGAGGAACAAAACCAGAGCCCGAGGAACAAAACCAGAGCTGGAGGATCAAAACCAGAGACCGAGGAACAAAAGGAGGGCCCGAGGAATAAAACCAGGAGTCGAGGAACAAAACCAGAGTCCGAGGAAAAAAACCAGAGCCCAAGGAATAAAACCAGATGTCAAGGAACAAAACCAGAGCTCAAGGAACAAAACCAGAGCTCGAGGAAGAAAACCAGAGCCCTAGGAAAAAAAACAGACCCCGAGGAAGAAAGAAAGGACCCGAGAAACTACACCAGAGCCCAAGGAAAAGAAACAGAGCTGGAGGAAAGAAACCAGAGCCTGAGGAACAAAACCACAGCCCGAGGAAGAAAACTGGAGACTGAGTAACTAAACCAGAGCCCGAGGAACAAAACCAGAGCCCAAGGAATAAAACCACAGCTGGAGGACCAAAACCAGAGCCCGAGGAGCAAAACAAGAGCCCAAGTAATAAAACCAGAGTTAGAGGAACAAAACCAGAGCCCAAGGAATTAAACCAGAAGCTGAGGGAGAAAACCAGAGCCCGAGGAACAAAACCAGATGATGAGTAACAAAACCAGAGACACAGGAACAAAAGGAGGGCGCGAGGAATAAAACCAGGTGTGGAGGAACAAAACCAGACTACGAGGAACAAACCCAGAGCCCGAGGGAATAAATCAGGACCGGAGTAATTAAACCAGAGCCAGCGGAAAAAAACCACAGCCCAAGGAAGAAAACCGGAGACTGAGTAACTAAACCAGAGCCCGAGGAACAAAACCAGAGCCCAATGAATAAAACCAGAGCTGGAGGAACAAAACAAGAGCCCAAGGATTAAAACCAGAGGCCGCGGAAGAAAACCAGAGCCCGAGGAAGAAAACCAGAGGCCTTGGAACTACACTAGAGCCCGAGGAACAAAACCAGAGCTTGAGGAACAAAACTAGAGCCCGAGGAACAAAACCAGAGCCCGAGGAACAAAACCAGAGTCTGAGGAACAAAACCAGAGCCCGAGGAAGAAAACCAGAGCCTGAGGATCAAAACCAGAGACCGAGGAACAAAAGGAGGGCCCGAGGAATAAAACCAGGAGTCGAGGAACAAAACCAGAGTCCGAGGAAAAAAAACAGAGCCCGAGGAATAAAACCAGGAGTCGAGGAACAAAACCAGAGTCCGAGGAACAAAACCAGAGCCCGAGGAACAAAACCAGAGTCCGTGGACCTACACTAGAGGCCGAGGAACAAAACCAGAGCTGGAGGAAGAAAATCAGAGCCCGAGGAACAAAACCAGAGTTCGAGGAAGAAAACCAGAGCCCTAGGAAAAAAGACAGACCCCGAGGAAGAAAAAAAGGACCCGAGAAACTACACTGAGTAAATAAACCAGAGCCCAAGGAACAAAACCAGAGCCCAAGGAATAAAACCAGAGCCTGAGGAACAAAACCAGAGCCCAAGGAGCAAAACCAGAGCCCAAGTAATAAAACCAGAGTTAGAGGAACAAAACCAGAGCCCAAGGAATTAAACCAGAAGCTGAGGGAGAAAACCAGAGCCCGAGGAACAAAACCAGAGGATGAGTAACAAAACCAGATGTCGAGTAACAAAACCAGAGACACAGGAACAAAAGGAGGGCGCGAGGAATAAAACCAGGTGTGGAGGAACAAACCCAGACTCCGAGGGTTTGTTTCTCTAGCTCTCGTTTCGTTCCTCGGGCACGGTTTATTTTCCTCGGGCACTGGTTTTATTCCTCTGGGTCTGGTATGTTCCTTGGGCTCTGGTTTTGTTGCTCAGGCTCTGGTTTTGTTCCTTGAGCTCTGGTTTTGTTCCTCGGGCTCTGGTTTTGTTCCTCGGACTCTGGTTTTGTTCCTCGACATCTGGTTTTATTCCTCGGGCTCTGGTTTTGTTCCTCTAACTCTGGTTTTATTACTTGGGCTCTGGTTTTCCTCCTCGGGTTCTGGTTTTGGTCCTCCAGCTCTGGTTTTATTCCTCGGGCTCTGGTTGTCTTCCTCGGCCTCTGTTTTTTTTCCTTGAGCTCTGGTTTTGTTCCTTGGGCTCTGGTTTTGTTCCACGGGCTCTGGTTTCTTTCCTCCAGCTCTGGTTTTTTTCCTTGGGCTCTGGTGTAGTTTCTCGCGTCCTTTTTTTCTTCCTCGGGGTCTGTTTTTTTTCCTAGGGCTCTGGTTTTCTTCCTCGAGCTCTGGTTTTGTTCCTCGGGCTCTTATTTTGTTCCTCCAGCTCTGGTTTTGTTCCTTGGCCTCTAGTGTAGTTTCTCGGACTCTAATTTTGTTCCTCGACACCTGGTTTTATTCCTCGGGCGCTCCTTTTGTTCCTCTGTCTCTGGTTTTGTTCCTCGACATCTCGTTTTGTTACTCATCCTCTGGTTTTGTTCCTCGGGCTCTGGTTTTATCCCTCAGCTCCTGGTTTAATTCCTTGGGCTCTGTTTTTGTTCCTCTAACACTGGTTTTATTACTCGGGCTCTCTTTTTGTTCCTCGGGCTCTGATTTTATTCCTTGGGCTCTGGTTTTCTTCCTCTGGCGCTGGTTTGGTTCCTCGGACTCTGGTTTTTTTCCTCGGGCTCTGGTTTTATTCTTCAGGCTCTGGATGTGTTCCTCGGGCTCTGGTTTTGCTCCTCCAGCTCTGGTTTAGTTACTCAGTCTCCGGTTTTCTTCCTCGGGCTGTGGTTTTGTTCCGCTGGCTCTGGTTTAATTCCCCGGGTCCTGATTTATTCCCACGGGCTCTGGGTTTGTTCCTCGGAGTCTGGTTTTGTTCCTCCACACCTGGTTTTATTCCTCGGGCCCTCCTTTTGTTCCTCTGTCTCTGGTTTTGTTACTCGACATCTGGTTTTGTTACTCATCCTCTGGTTTTGTTCCTCGAGCTCTTGTTTTCTCCCTCAGCTCCTGGTTTAATTCCTTGGGCTCTGCTTTTGTTCCTCTAACTCTGGTTTTATTACTTGGGCTCTGGTTTTGCTCCTTGGGCTCTGGTTTTGTTCCTCAGTCTCTGGTTTTGTTCCTTGAGCTCTGGTTTTGTTCCTCGACACCTGGTTTTATTCCTCTGGCGCTCCTTTTGTTCCTCTGTCTCTGGTTTTGTTCCTCGACATCTCGTTTTGTTACTCATCCTCTGGTTTTGTTCCTCGGGCTCTGGTTTTATCCCTCAGCTCCTGGTTTAATTCCTTGGGCTCTGTTTTTGTTCCTCTAACTCTGGTTTTATTACTCGGGCTCTGTTTTTGTTCCTCGGGCTCTGATTTTATTCCTTGGGCTCTGGTTTTCTTCCTCTGGCGCTGGTTTGGTTCCTCGGACTCTGGTTTTGTTCCTCGGGCTCTGGTTTTGTTCCTCAGGGACTGGTTTAGTACCTCCGGTACTGGTTTTGTTCCTCAGACTCTGGTTTTGTTCCTCGGTCTCTCGTTTTTTTCCTCGACATCTGGTTTTGTTCCTTGGGCTCTGGTTTTGTTGCTCAGGCTCTGGTTTTGTTCCTTGAGCTCTGGTTTTGTTCCTCAGTCTCTGGTTTTGTTCCTTGAGCTCTGGTTTTGTTCCTCGACATCTGTTTTTATTCCTCAGGCTCTGTTTTTTTTCCTCGGACTCTGGTTTTGTTCCTCGACTCCTGGTTTTATTCCTCGGGCCCTCCTTTTGTTCCTCGGTCTCTGGTTTTGATCCTCAGGCTCTAGTTTTCTTCCTCGGGCTCTGGTTTTGTTCCTCCAGCTCTGGTTTTGTTCCTCAGGCTCAGGTTTTGTTCCTCGGGCTCTGGTTTTGTTACTCAAGCTCTGGTTTTGTTCCTCGGGCTCTAGTGTAGTTCCAAGGCCTCTGGTTTTGTTCCTCGGGCTCTGGTTTTTTCCTCGGCCTCTGGTTTTAATCCTTGGGCTCTTGTTTTGTTCCTCCAGCTCTGGTTTTATTCCTTGGGCTCTGGTTTTGTTCCTCGGGCTCTGGTTTAGTTACTCAGTCCCCGGTTTTCTTCCTCGGGCTGTGGTTTTGTTCCGCTGGCTCTGGTTTAATTCCTCCGGTCCTGATTTATTCCCTCGGGCTCTGGGTTTGTTCCTCCACACCTGGTTTTATTCCTCGTGCCCTCCTTTTGTTCCTGTGTATGTGGTTTTGTTACTCGACACCTGGTTTTGTTACTCATCCTCTGGTTTTGTTCGTCGGGCTCTGGTTTTCTACCTCAGCTTCTGGTTTAATTCCTTGGGCTCTGGTTTTGTTCCTCTAACTCTGGTTTTATTACTTGGGCTCTGGTTTTGCTCCTCGGGCTCTGGTTTATTTACGCAGTCTCCAGTTTTCTTACTCGGGCTGTGGTTTTGTTCTGCTGGCTCTGGTTTAATTCCTCAGGTCCTGATTTATTCCCTCGGGCTCTGGGTTTATTCCTCGGACTCTGGTTTTGTCCCTCGCGCCCTCCTTTTCTTCCTCGGTCTATGGTTTTGTTCCTCAGGCTCTGGTTTTCTTCCTCGGGCTCTGGGTTTGTTCCTTGGGCTCTGGTTTTGTTCCTCGAGCTCTGGTTTTTTTCCTTAGGCTCTGGATTTGTTCCTCGGGCTCTGGTTTAGTTCCTCAGGTACTGGGTTTTTCCCTCAGAGCCTGGTTTTCTTCCTTCGTCTCTGGTTTTCTTCCTCGGTCTCTGGTTTTGTTCCTCGGGCTCTGGTTTTGTTCCTCGGGCTCTAGTTTTGTTCCTCAGGCACTGGTTTAGTGCCTCAGGTACTGGTTTTGTTCCTCAGACTCTGGTTTTGTTCCTCGGTCTCTCGTTTTTTTCCTCGACATCTGGTTTTGTTCCTTGGGCTCTGATTTTGTTCCTCAGGCTCTGGTTTTCTTCCTTGCCCTCTGGTTTAGTTCCTTGGGCTCTGATTTAGTTCCTCGGGCTCTGGTTTTCTTCCTCAGCCTCTGTTTTTTTTCCTTGGGCTCTGGTTTTTTTCCTCAGGCTCTGGTTTCTTTCCTCCAGCTCTGTTTTTTTTCCTTGGGCTCTGGTTTTCTTCCTCGAGCTCTGGTTTTGTTCCTCGGACTCTGATTTTGTTCCTCGACACCTGGTTTTATTCCTCGGGCCCTCCTTTTGTTCCTCTGTCTCTGGTTTTGTTCCTCGACATCTGGTTTTATTCCTCGGGCTCTGGTTTTGTTCCTCGGACTCTCGTTTTGTTCCTCGACTCCTTGTTTTATTCCTCGGGCCCTCCTTTTGTTCCTCGGTCCCTGGTTTTGATCCTCAGGCTCTGGTTTTCTTCCTCGGGCTCTGGTTTTTTTCCTCCAGATCTGGTTTTGTTCCTCGGGCTCTGGTTTTGTTCCTCGGGCTCTGGATTTGTTCCTCAAGCTCTGGTTTTGTTCCTCGGGCTCTGGTGTAGTTCCAAGGCCTCTGGTTTTGTTCCTCGGGCTCTGGTTTTCTTCCTCGGCCTCTGGTTTTAATCCTTGGGCTCTTATTTTGGTCCTCCAGCTCTGGTTTAATTCCTTGGGCTCTGGTTTTGTTCCTCAGGCTCTGGTTTTCTTCCTTGGGCTCTGGTTTTGTTCCTCGGGCTCTGGTTTAGTTACTCAGTCTCCAGTTTTCTTCCTCGGGCTGTGGTTTTGTTCCTCGGGCTCTGGTTTCTTTCCTCCAGCTCTGTTTTTTTTCCTTGGGATCTGGTGTAGTTTCTCGGGTCCTTTCTTTCTTCCTCGGGGTCTGTTTTTTTTCCTAGGGCTCTGGTTTTCTTCCTCGAGCTCTGGTTTTGTTCCTCGGGCTCTTATTTTGTTCCTCCAGCTCTGGTTTTGTTCCTCGGCCTCTAGTGTAGTTCCACGGACTCTGGTTTTGTTCCTCGGGCTCTTGTTTGTTCCTCAGTCTCTCGTTTTGTTCCTTGAGCTCTGGTTTTGTTCCTCGACATCTGTTTTTATTCCTCAGGCTCTGTTTTTTTTCCTCGGACTCTGGTTTTGTTCCTCGACTCCTGGTTTTATTCCTCGGGCCCTCCTTTTGTTCCTTGGTCTCTGGTTTTGATCCTCAGGCTCTGGTTTTCTTCCTCGGGCTCTGGTTTTGTTCCTCCAGCTCTGTTTTGTTCCTCAGGCTCAGGTTTTGTTCCTCGGGCTCTGGTTTTGTTCCTCAAGCTCTGGTTTTGTTCCTCGGGCTCTAGTGTAGTTCCAAGGCCTCTGGTTTTGTTCCTCGGGCTCTGGTTTTTTGGTCGGCCTCTGGTTTTAATCCTTGGGCTCTTGTTTTGTTCCTCCAGCTCTGGTTTTATTCCTTGGGCTCTGGTTTTGTTCCTCGGGCTCTGGTTTAGTTACTCAGTCTCCGGTTTTCTTCCTCGGGCTGTGTTTTTGTTCCGCTGGCTCTGGTTTAATTCCTCCGGTCCTGATTTATTCCCTCGGGCTCTGGGTTTGTTCCTCCACACCTGGTTTTATTCCTCGTGCCCTCCTTTTGTTCCTGTGTCTGTGGTTTTGTTACTCGACATCTGGTTTTGTTACTCATCCTCTGGTTTTGTTCGTCGGGCTCTGGTTTTCTACCTCAGCTTCTGGTTTAATTCCTTGGGCTCTGGTTTTGTTCCTCTAACTCTGGTTTTATTACTTGGGCTCTGGTTTTGCTCCTCGGGCTCTGGTTTTTTTCCTCCAGCTCTGGTTTTATTCCTTGGGCTCTGGTTTTGTTCCTCGGGCTCTGGTTTATTTACTCAGTCTCCAGTTTTCTTCCTCGTGCTGTGGTTTTGTTCTGCTGGCTCTGGTTTAATTCCTCGGGTCCTGATTTATTCCCTCGGGCTCTGGGTTTGTTCCTCGGACTCTGGTTTTGTCCCTCGCGCCCTCCTTTTGTTCCTCGGTCTATGGTTTTGTTCCTGAGGCTCTGGTTTTGTTCCTTGGGCTCTGGTTTTGTTCCTTGGGCTCTGGTTTTGTTCCTCAGGCTCTAGTTCTGTTCCTCGGGCTCTGGTTTTGTTTCTCTAGCTCTCGTTTCATTCCTTGGGCACTGATTATTTTCCTCGGGCACTGGTTTTGTTCCTCTCGCTCTGGTTTTGTTCCTCGGACTCTGGCTTTGTTCCTCGACACCTGGTTTTATTCCTCGGGCCCTCCTTTTGTTCCTCTGTCTCTGGTTTTGTTCCTCGACATATGGTTTTGTTACTCATCCTCTGGTTTTGTTCCTCCGGCTCTGGTTTTCTCCCTCAGCTCCTGGTTTAATTCCTTGGGCTCTGGTTTTGTTCCTCTAACTCTGGTTTTATTACTCGGGCTCTGTTTTTGTTCCCCGGGCTCTGGTTTTATTCTTCAGGCTCTGGAGTTGTTCCTCGGGCTCTGGGTTTTTTCCTTGTGCTCTGGTTTTGTTCCTCAGACTCTGGTTTTCTTCCTCGGTCTCTCGTTTTTTTTCCTCGACATCTAGTTTTGTTCCTTGGGCTCTGGTTTTGTTTCTCAGGCTCTGGTTTTCTTCCTTGCCCTCTGGTTTAGTTCCTTGGGCTCTGGTTTTGTTCCTCGGGCTCTGGTTTTCTTCCTCGGCCTCTGTTTTTTTTCATTGGGCTCTTTTTTTTTTTCCTCGGGCTCTGATTTCTTTCCTCCAGCTCTGGTTTTTTTCCTCGGGCTCTGGTGTAGTTTCTCGGGTCCTTTTTTAATTCCTCGGGGTCTTTTTTTTTTCCTAGGGCTCTGGTTTTCTTCCTTGAGCTCTTATTTTGTTCCTCGGGCTCTGATTTTGTTCCTCCAGCTCTGGGTTTGTTCCTCGGGCTCTAGTGTAGTTCCACGGTCTCTGGTTTTGTTCCTCGGGCTCTTGATTTATTCCTCAGTCTCTGGTTTTTTTTCCTTGAGCTCTGGTTTTGTTCCTCGGGCTCTCGTTTTGTTCCTCCAGCTCTGGTTTTGTTCCTCGACATCTGGTTTTATTCCTCGGGCTCTGTTTTTTTTCCTCGGACTCTGGTTTTGTTCCTCGACTCCTGGTTTTATTCCTCGGGCCCTCCTTTTGTTCCTCGGTCTCTGGTTTTGATCCTCAGGCTCTGGTTTTCTTCCTCGGGCTCTGGTTTTGTTCCTCCAGCTCTGGTTTTGTTCCTCGGGCTCTGGTTTTGTTCCTCGGGCTCTGGTTTTGTTCCTCAAGCTCTGGTTTTGTTCCTCGGGCTCTAGTGTAGTTCCAAGGCCTCTGGTTTTGTTCCTCGGGCTCTGGTTTTCTTCCTCGGCCTCTGGTTTTAATCCTTGGGCTCTTGTTTTGTTCCTCCAACTCTGGGTTTGTTCCTCGGCCTCTAGTGTAGTTCCACGGACTCTGGTTTTGTTCCTCGTGCTCTTGTTTTGTTCCTCAGTCTCTGGTTTTGTTCCTTGAGATCTGGTTTTGTTCCTCGACATCTGGTTTTATTTCTTGGGCTCTGGTTTTTTTCCTCGGACTCTGGTTTTCTTCCTCGAGCTCTGGTTTTGTTCCTCGGGCTCTGATTTTGTTCCTCCAGCTCTGGTTTTGTTCCTCGGCCTCTAGTGTATGTCCACGGACTCTGGTTTTGTTCCTCGGGCTCTGGTTTTTTTCCTCGGACTCTGGTTTTGTTCCTCGACTCCTGGTTTTATTCCTCGGGCCCTCCTTTTGTTCCTCAGTCTCTGGTTTTGATCCTCAGGCTCTGGTTTTCTTCCTCGGGCTCTGGTTTTGTTCCTCCAGCTCTGGTTTTGTTCCTCCAGCTCTGGTTTTGTTCCTCTGTCTCTGGTTTTGTTACTCGACATCTGGTTTTGTTACTCGACATCTGGTTTTGTTACTCATCCTCTGGTTTTGTTCCTCGGGGTCTGGTTTTCTCCCTCAACTTCTGGTTTAATTCCTTGGGCTCTGGTTTTGTTCCTCTAACTATGGTTTTATTACTTGGGCTCTGGTTTTGTTCCTCGGTCTCTGGTTTTCTTCCTCCAGCTCTGGTTTTGTTCCTCGGGCTCTGGTTTTGTTCCTCGGGCTCTGGTTTTGTTCCTCAAGCTCTGGTTTTGTTCCTCGGGCTCTAGTGTAGTTCCAAGGCCTCTGGTTTTGTTCCTCGGGCTCTGGTTTTCTTCCTCGGCCTCTGGTTTTAGTCCTTGGGCTCTTGTTTTGTTCCTCTAGCTCTGGTTTTATTCCTTGGGCTCTGGTTTTGTTCCTCGGGCTCTGGTTTAGTTACTCAGTCTCCGGATTTCTTCCTCGGGCTGTGGTTTTGTTCTGCTGGCTCTGGTTTAATTCCTCGGGTCCTGATTTATGCCCTCGGGGTGTGGGTTTGTTCCTCGGACTCTGGTTTTGTCCCTTGGGCCCTCCTCTTGTTCCTCGGTCTATGTTTTTGTTCCTGAGGCTCTGGTTTTGTTCCTTGGGCTCTGGTTTTGTTCCTTGGGCTCTGGTTTTGTTCCTCGGGCTCTGGTTTTGTTTCTCTAGCTCTCGTTTCATTCCTTGGGCACTGATTATTTTCCTCGGGCACTGGTTTTGTTCCTCTGGCTCTGGTTTTGTTCCTCGGACTCTGGCTTTGTTCCTCGACACCTGGTTTTATTCCTCGGGCCCTCCTTTTGTTCCTCTGTCTCTGGTTTTGTTCCTCGACATATGGTTTTGTTACTCATCCTCTGGTTTTGTTCCTCCGGCTCTGGTTTTCTCCCTCAGCTCCTGGTTTAATTCCCTGGGCTCTGGTTTTGTTCCTCTAACTCTGGTTTTATTACTCGGGCTCTGTTTTTGTTCCCCGGGCTCTGGTTTTATTCTTCAGGCTCTGGAGTTGTTCCTCGGGCTCTGGGTTTTTTCCTTGTACTCTGGTTTTGTTCCTCAGACTCTGGTTTTGTTCCTCGGTCTCTCGTTTTTTTTCCTCGACATCTAGTTTTGTTCCTTGGGCTCTGGTTTTGTTTCTCAGGCTCTGGTTTTCTTCCTTGCCCTCTGGTTTAGTTCCTTGGGCTCTGGTTTTGTTCCTCGGGCTCTGGTTTTCTTCCTCGGCCTCTGGTTTTAATCCTTGGGCTCTTGTTTTGTTCCTCTAGCTCTGGTTTTATTCCTTGGGCTCTGGTTTTGTTCCTCGGGCTCTGGTTTAGTTACTCAGTCTCCGGATTTCTTCCTCGGGCTGTGGTTTTGTTCCGCTGGCTCTGGTTTAATTCCTCGGGTCCTGATTTATTCCCTCGGGGTGTGGGTTTGTTCCTCGGACTCTGGTTTTGTCCCTCGCGCCCTCCTTTTGTTCCTCGGTCTATGGTTTTGTTCCTGAGGCTCTGGTTTTGTTCCTCGGGCTCTGGTTTTGTTCCTCAGGCTCTGGCTTTCTTCCTCGGGCTCTGGTTTTGTTCCTCGGGCTCTGTTTTTGTTCCTCCAGCTCTGGTTTTATTCCTTGGACTCTGGTTTTGTTCCTCCACCTCTGGTTTGGTTCCTCGGGCTCTGGTTTTGTTCCTCGGGCTCTGGATTTGTTCCTCGGGCTCTGGATTTGTTCCTCAAGCTCTGGTTTTGTTCCTCGGGCTCTAGTGTAGTTCCAAGGCCTCTGGTTTTGTTCCTCAGGCTCTAGTGTAGTTCCAAGGCCTCTGGTTTTTTTCCTCGGGCTCTGGTTTTCTTCCTCGGCCTCTGGTTTTAATCCTTGGGCTCTTATTTTGGTCCTCCAGCTCTGGTTTAATTCCTTGGGCTCTGGTTTTGTTCCTCTAACTCTGGTTTTATTACTCGGGCTCTGTTTTTGTTCCTCGGGCTCTGTTTTTGTTCCTCCAGCTCTGGTTTTATTCCTTCGGCTCTGGTTTTCTTCCTCTGGCGCTGGTTTTGTTCCTCGGCCTCTGCTTTGGTTCCTCTGGCTCTGGTTTTGTTCCTCAGACACTGGTTTAGTGCCTCAGGTACTGGTTTTGTTCCTCAGACTCTGGTTTTGTTCCTCGGTCTCTCGTTTTTTTCCTCGACATCTGGTTTTGTTCCTTGGGCTCTGGTTTTATTCCTCGGGCTCTGGTTTTCTTCCTCGGCCTGTGTTTTTTTTCCTTGGGCTCTGGTTTTGTTCCTCGGGCTCTGGTTTCTTTCCTCCAGCTCTGTTTTTTTTCCTTTGGCTCTGGTGTAGTTTCTCGGGTCCTTTTTTTCTTCCTCGGGGTCTGTTTTTTTTCCTAGGGCTCTGGTGTAGTTTCTCGCGTCCTTTTTTTCTTCCTCGGGGTCTGTTTTTTTTCCTAGGTCTCTGGTTTTCTTCCTCGAGCTCTGGTTTTGGTCCTCGGGCTCTGATTTTTTTCCTCCAGCCCTGGTTTTGTTCCTCGGCCTCTAGTGTAGTTCCACGGACTCTGGTTTTGTTCCTCGGGCTCTGGTTTAGTTACTCAGTCTCTGGTTTTCTTCCTCGGGCTGTGGTTTTGTTCCGCTGGCTCTGGTTTAATTCCTCCGGTCCTGATTTATTCCCTCAGGCTCTGGGTTTGTTCCTCGGAGTCTGGTTTTGTTCCTCCACACCTGGTTTTATTCCTCGCACCCTCCTTTTGTTCCTCTGTCTCTGGTTTTGTTCCTCGACATCTGGTTTTGTTACTCATCCTCTGGTTTTGTTCCTCGGGCTCTGGTTTTCTCCCTCAGCTTCTGGTTTTATTACTTGGGCTCTTGTTTTGCTCCTCGGGCTCTGGTTTTGTTCCTCCAGATCTGGTTTTATTCCTTGGGCTCTGGTTTTGTTCCTCGGGCTCTGGTTTAGTTACTCAGTCTCCAGTTTTCTTCCTCGGGCTGTGGTTTTGTTCCTCGGGCTCTGGTTTCTTTCCTCCAGCTCTGTTTTTTTTCCTTGGGCTCTTCTGTAGTTTCTCGGGTCCTTTTTTTCTTCCTCGGGGTCTGTTTTTTTTCCTAGGGCTCTGGTTTTCTTCCCCGAGCTCTGGTTTTGTTCCTCGGGCTCTGATTTTGTTCCTCCAGCTCTGGTTTTGTTCCTCGGCTTCTAGTGTAGTTCCACGGACTCTGGTTTTGTTCCTCGGGCTCTTGTTTTGTTCCTCAGTCTCTGGTTTTGTTCCTTGAGCTCTGGTTTTGTTCCTCGACATCTGGTTTTATTCCTTGGGCTCTGGTTTTTTTCCTCGGACTCTGGTTTTGTTCCTCGACTCCTGGTTTTATTCCTCGGGCCCTCCTTTTGTTCCTCGGTCTCTGGTTTTGATCCTCAGGCTCTGGTTTTCTTCCTCGCGCTCTGGTTTCGTTCCTCGGGCTCTCGTTTTGTTCCTCGGGCTCTAGTGTAGTTCCAAGGCCTCTGGTTTTGTTCCTCGGGCTCTGGTTTTCTTCCTCCACGTCTGGTTTTAATCCTTGGGCTCTTGTTTTGTTCCTCCAGCTCTGGTTTTATTCCTTGGGCTCTGGTTTTTTTCCTCGGGCTCTGGTTTAGATACTCAGTCTCCGGTTTTCTTCCTCGGGCCGTGGTTTTGTTCCGCTGGCTCTGGTTTAATTCCTCGGGTCCTGATTTATTCCCTAGGGCTCTGGGTTTGTTCCTCGGACTCTGGTTTTGTCCCTCGCGCCCTCCTTTTGTTCTTCGGTCTGTGGTTTTGTTCCTCAGGCTCTGGTTTTCTTCCTCGGGCTCTGGTTTTGTTCCTAAGGCTCTAGTTTTATTCCTCGGCTCTGGTTTTGTTTCTCTAGCTCTCGTTTCATTCCTTGGGCACTGATTATTTTCCTCAGGCACTGGTTTTGTTCCTCTCGCTCTGGTTTTGTTCCTCGGACTCTGGCTTTGTTCGTCGACACCTGGTTTTATTCCTCGGGACCTCCTTTTGTTCCTCGGTCTCTGTTTTTGTTCCTCGACACCTGGTTTTGTTACTCATCCTCTGGTTTTGTTCCTCGGACTCTGGTTTTGTTCCTCTGGCTCTGGTTTTGTTCCTCAGGCACTGGTTTAGTGCCGCCGGTACTGGTTTTGTTCCTCAGACTCTGGTTTTGTTCCTCGGTCTCTCGTTTTTTTCCTCGACATCTGGTTTTGTTCCTCAGGCTCTGGTTTTCTTCCTTGCCCTCTGGTTTATTTCCTTGGACTCTGGTTTTGTTCCTCGGGCTCTGGTTTCTTTCCTCCAGCTCTGTTTTTTTTCCTTGGGCTCTTCTGTAGTTTCTCGGGTCCTTTTTTTCTTCCTCCGGGTCTGTTTTTTTTCCTAGGGCTCTGGTTTTCTTCCTTGAGCTCTGGTTTTGTTTCTCGGGCTCTTATTTTGTTCCTCCAGCTCTGGTTTTGTTCCTCGGCCTCTAATGTAGTTCCACGGACTCTGGTTTTGTTCCTCGGGCTCTTGTTTTGTTCCTCAGTCTCTGGTTTTGTTCCTTGAGCTCTGGTTTTGTTCCTCGACATCTGGTTTTATTCCTTGGGCTCTGGTTTTTTTCCTCGGACTCTGGTTTTGTTCCTCGACTCCTGGTTTTATTCCTCGGGCCCTCCTTTTGTTCCTCGGTCTCTGGTTTTGATCCTCAGGCTCTGGTTTTCTTCCTCGCGCTCTGGTTTTGTTCCTCCAGCTCTAGTTTTGTTCCTCGGGCTCTGTTTTTGTTCCTCGGGCTCTGGTTTTCTTCCTCGGGCTCTAGTGTAGTTCCAAGGCCTCTGGTTTTGTTCCTCGGGCTCTGGTTTTCTTCCTCGGCCTCTGGTTTTAATCCTTGGGCTCTTGTTTTGTTCCTCCAGCTCTGGTTTTATTCCTTGGGCTCTGGTTTTGTTCCTCGGCCTCTGGTTTAGTTACTCAGTCCCCGGTTTTCTTCCTCGGGCTGTGGTTTTGTTCCGCTGGCTCTGGTTTAATTCCTCGGGTCCTGATTTATTCCCTCGGGCTCTGGGTTTGTTCCTCGGACTCTGGTTTTGTCCCTCGCGCCCTCCTTTTTTTCCTCAGTCTATGGTTTTGTTCCTCAGGCTCTGGTTTTCTTCCTCGGGCTCTGGGTTTGTTCCTTGGGCTCTGGTTTTGTTCCTCGAGCTCTGGTTTTGTTCCTCCGGCTCTGGTTTTGTTCCTCGGGCTCTGGTTTTGTTCCTCAGGCACTGGTTTAGTGCCGCCGGTACTGGTTTTGTTCCTCAGACTCTGGTTTTGTTCCTCGGTCTCTCGTTTTTTTCCTCGACATCTGGTTTTGTTCCTTGGGCTCTGGTTTTGTTCCTCAGGCTCTGCTTTTCTTCCGTGCCCTCTGGTTTAGTTCCTTGGGCTCTGGTTTTGTTCCTCGGGCTCTGGTTTTCTTCCTCGGCCTCTGTTTTTTTCTCTTGGGCTCTGGTTTTGTTCCTCGGGCTCTGGTTTCTTTCCTCCAGCTCTGGTTTTTTTCCTTGGGCTCTTCTGTAGTTTCTCGGGTCCTTTTTTTCTTCCTCGGGGTCTGTTTTTTTTCCTAGGGCTCTGGTTTTCTTCCTCGAGCTCTGGTTTTGTTCCTCGGGCTCTGATTTTGTTCCTCCAGCTCTGGTTTTGTTCCTCGGCCTCTAGTGTAGTTCCACGGACTCTGGTTTTGTTCCTCGGGCTCTTGTTTTGTTCCTCAGTCTCTGGTTTTGTTCCTTGAGCTCTGGTTTTGTTCCTCGACATCTGGTTTTATTCCTTGGGCTCTGTTTTTTTTCCTCGGACTCTGGTTTTGTTCCTCGACTCCTGGTTTTATTCCTCGGGCCCTCCTTTTGTTCCTCGGTCTCTGGTTTTGATCCTCAGGCTCTGGCTTTCTTCCTCGGGCTCTGGTTTTGTTCCTCGGGCTCTGGTTTTGTTCCTCAAGCTCTGGTTTTGTTCCTCGGGCTCTAGTGTAGTTCCAAGGCCTCTGGTTTTGTTCCTCGGGCTCTGGTTTTGTTCCTCAAGCTCTGGTTTTGTTCCTTGGGCTCTAGTGTAGTTCCAAGGCCTCTGGTTTTGTTCCTCGGGCTCTGGTTTTCTTCCTCGGCCTCTGGTTTTAATCCTTGGGCTCTTGTTTTGTTCCTCCAACTCTGTTTTTTTTCCTCGGGCTCTGGTTTTGCTCCTCGGGCTCTGGTTTTGTTCCTCCAGCTCTGGTTTTATTCCTTGGGCTCTGGTTTTCTTCCTCGGGCTCTGGTTTTGTTACTCAGTTCCCGGTTTTCTTCCTCGGGCTGTGGTTTTGTTCCGCTGGCTCTGGTTTAATTCCTCGGGTCCTGATTTATTCCCTCGGGCTCTGGGTTTGTTCCTCGGACTCTGGTTTTGTCCCTCGGGCCCTCCTTTTGTTCCTCGGTGTATGGTTTTGTTCCTCAGGCTCTGGTTTTCTTCCTCGGGCCCTCCTTTTGTTCCTCGGTCTCTGGTTTTTTTCCTCGGGTCTGGTTTTATTCATGCAGCTCTGGTTTTTTTCCTCGGGTTCTGGTTTTGTTCCTCGGGCTCTGGTTTTGTTCCTCAAGCTCTGGTTTTGTTCCTCGGGCTCTAGTGTAGTTCCAAGGCCTCTGGTTTTTTTTCCTCGGGCTCTGGTTTTATTCCTCGGGCTCTGGTTTTGTTCCTCGGGCTCTGGTTTTGTTACTCAGTCCCCGGTTTTCTTCCTCGGGCTGTGGTTTTGTTCCGCTGACTCTGGTTTAATTCCTCGGGTCCTGATTTATTCCCTCGGGCTCTGGGTTTGTTCCTCGGACTCTGGTTTTGTCCCTCGCGCCCTCCTTTTGTTCCTCGGTGTATGGTTTTGTTCCTCAGGCTCTGGTTTTATTCCTCGGGCTCTGGGTTTGTTCCTTGGGCTCTGGTTTTGTTCCTCGAGCTCTGGTTTTGTTCCTTAGGCTCTGGATTTGTTCCTCGGGCTCTGGTTTAGTTCCTCAGGTACTGGGTTTTTCCCTCAGACCCTGGTTTTCTTCCTCGGGCTCTGGTTTTGTACCTCGGGCTCTGGTTTTGTTCCTCAGGCTCTAGTTTTGTTCCTCGGGCTCTGGTTTTGTTCCTCTGGCTCTGGTTTTGTTCCTCAGGCACTGGTTTAGTGTCTCAGGTACTGGTTTTGTTCCTCAGACTCTGGTTTTGTTCCCCGGTCTCTCGTTTTTTTCCTCGACATCTGGTTTTGTTCCTTGGGCTCTCGTTTTGTTCCTTGGGCTCTGGTTTTGTTCCTCAGGCTCTGGTTTTCTTCCTTGCCCTCTGGTTTAGTTCCTTGGGCTCTGGTTTTGTTCCTCGGGCTCTGGTTTTCTTCCTCAGCCTCTGTTTTTTTTCCTTGGGCTCTGGTTTTGTTCCTCAGGCTCTGGTTTCTTTCCTCCAGCTCTGTTTTTTTTCCTTGGGCTCTGGTGTAGTTTCTCGGGTCCTTTTTTTCTTCCTCGGGGTCTGTTTTTTTTCCTATGGCTCTGGTTTTCTTCCTCGAGCTCTGGTTTTGTTCCTCGGGCTCTTATTTTGTTCCTCCAGCTCTGGTTTTGTTCCTCGGCCTCTAGTGTAGTTCCACGGTCTCTGGTTTTGTTCCTCGGGCTCTTGTTTGTTCCTCAGTCTCTGGTTTTGTTCCTCGAGCTCTGGTTGTATTCCTCGACATCTGGTTTTATTCCTCGGGCTCTGGTTTTTTTCCTCGGACTCTGGTTTTGTTCCTCGACTTCTGGTTTTATTCCTCGGGCCCTCCTTTTGTTCCTCGGTCTCTGGTTTTGTTCCTCAGGCTCTAGATTTTTTCCTCGGGCTCTGGTTTTGTTCCTCCAGCTCTGGTTTTGTTCCTCGGGCTCTGGTTTTGTTCCTCAAGCTCTGGTTTTTTTCCTCGTGCTCTGGTGTAGTTTCTCGGGTCCTTTTTTTCTTCCTCGGGGTCTTTTTTTTTTCCTAGGGCTCTGGTTTTCTTCCTCGAGATCTGTTTTTTTTCCTTGGGCTCTTATTTTGTTCCTCCAACTCTGGTTTTGTTCCTCGGGGTCTAGAGTAGTTCCACGGACTCTGGTTTTGTTCCTCGGGCTCTTGTTTTTTTCCTCAGTCTCTGGTTTTGTTCCTTGAGCTCCATTTTTGTTCCTCTGGCTCTGGTATTGTTCCTCGGACTCTGGTTTTGTTCCTCGGGCCCTCCTTTTGTTCCTCGGTCTCTGGTTTTGATCCTCAGGCTCTGGTTTTCTTCCTCGGGCTCTGGTTTTCTTCCTCCAGCTCTGGTTTTGTTCCTCGGGCTCTAGTGTGGTTCAAAGTCCTCTGGTTTTGTTCCTCGGGTTCTGGTTTTCTTCCTCGGCCTCTGGTTTTAATCCTTGGGCTCTGGTTTTGTTCCTCCAGCTCTGGTTTTATTCCTTGGCCTCTGGTTTTCTTCCTCGGGCTCTGGTTTAGTTACTCAGTCTCCGGTTTTCTTCCTCGGGCTGTGGTTTTGTTCCGCTGGCTCTGGTTTAATTCCTCGGGGCCTGATTTATTCCCTCAGGCTCTGGGTTTGTTCCTCGGACTCTGGTTTTGTCCCTTCGGCCCTCCTTTTGTTCCTCGGTCTATGGTTTTGTTCCTCAGGCTCTGGTTTTCTTCCTCGGGCTCTGGGTTTGTTCCTTGGGCTCTGGATTTGTTCCTCGGGCTCTGGTTTAGTTCCTCAGGTACTGGGTTTTTCCCTCAGCGTCTGGTTTTCTTCCTCGGCCTCTCGTTTTGTTCCTCCAGCTCTGGTTTTGTTCCTCGGGCTCTGGTTTTTTTCCTCAGGCTCTAGTTTTGTTCCTTGGGCTCTGGGTTTTTTTCTCTAGCTCTCGTTTCGTTCCTCGGGCACGGTTTATTTTCCTCGGGCACTGGTTTTATTCCTCTGGGTCTGGTATGTTCCTCAGACTCTGGTTTTGTTCCTCCACACCTGGTTTTATTCCTCGGGCCCTCCTTTTGTTCCTCTGTCTCTGGTTTTGTTCCTCGACATCTGGTTTTGTTACTCATCCTCTGGTTTTGTTCCTCGGGCTCTGATTTTCTCCCTCAGCTTCTGGTTTAATTCCTTGCGCTCTGGTTTTGTTCCTCTAACTCTGGTTTTATTCCTCGGGCTCTGGTTTTCTGCCTCGGGCTCTGTTTTTCTTCCTTGAGCTCTGGTTTTTTTCCTTGGGCTCTGGTTTTGTTCCTCGGGCTCTGGTTTCTTCTCCTCCAGCTCTGGTTTTTTTCCTCGGGCTCTGGTGTAGTTTCTCGGGTCCTTTTGTTCTTCCTCGGGGTCTGTTTTTTTTCCTAGGGCTCTGGTTTTCTTCCTCGACCTCTGGTTTTGTTCCTCGGGCTCTTATTTTGTTCCTCCAGCTCTAGTTTTGTTCCTCGGGCTCTTGTTCTATTCCACGGGCTCTGGTTTTGTTCCTCGGGCTCTTGTTTTGTTCCTCGGTCTCTCGTTTTGTTCCTCGACATCTGGTTTTATTCCTCGGGCTCTGGTTTTGTTTCTCGGACTCTCATTTTGTCCCTCGGCCCCTCATTTTCTTCCTCGGTCTATGGTTTTGTTCCTCAGGCTCTGGTTTTCTTCCTCGAGCTCTGGTTTTGTTCCTTAGGCTCTGGATTTGTTCCTCTGTCCTGATCCGATGTCGGGAATGTCCCGATCCGAAGTCGGGGGAGGTTTCGATATGATCCCAAGAGCGAGATTAAGACACAAAACGAGATCAAATGCCGTATACCCAAAACAGCAACTTTTAATATCAAAAGTAGAAAATTAGTAGCGATAGGATAGAATAGAGTAAAAAGACAGAAGTCAAGCAGGTATTCAGGATAGATTTGCAAGAATAGTCCCCACCATGGATCCATGGCGTCCCGGGGGTCCAAGTCTCTCGGTGTTCCGGCGGTGGGCGGTCGCTCCGGGGTCCGCGGTGTTTCGGCGGGGTCGGCAATCGCACTGGGGTCCTCTTGGCAGTCCCTTTTATTCTCGTTCGAGGGCTGCAGTTTCCATGGCAACGACATGTCTCTGCATTCCTGAGTCTTGACTGTCCAAGCACGTGCCAGCTGGAGATCTTTCACACCTTACTAGCCGGAGATCTCTGTGGCCTTGCAGCCATTCTTATCATATTCAGCAGCCAAAGGAATCCTCGCCCAGATCTTTCACGCCTTGCAGCTGATCTTATCATATTCAGCAGCCAAAGGAACCCTCGCCCAGATCTTTCACACCTTGCAGCTGATCTTATCATATTCAGCAGCCAAAGGAACCCTCGCCCAGATAAGCAGTCTTTGAGACAAAAGTTCTATAATTCAGTCTTTCACACCACCCCGTGGCTCAAAGATTGCTTCAGGACCCATGGCGGTTTTGAGAAAGATAGTTATGTAGAAAAGGCTAGACAAGAGCAATTCATACAATCCGCACTACTGACGGCATGGTTCGACGCACAGCGCGTATTTGTTTAACACCATCAGGTGAAATGGTGGTTACAAATTGCATATTGGTTACAACACGTTGAATTAACTGTATAAAACATGGAATAATGCATGGCAAGAACAATAACATGGCAAAACTACATAACAAATAAAATAAAACTCGCTTAACCCATGGGCCGCCTGGGAGCCAGGAAAACAAGTCAACATCCCAGCCTTTCCATGTCTGGACAGGAACATGGGCCAATTTTCGTATTCCTGCGGTAATTTGTTTAACAATTTTACCACTGTCATCAATTTTTAAGCAACAGTTGGAATCATTCAGTTTACCACAGACACCCCCTTCTTCGGCTAGCAGGTAATCGAGAACCATGCGGTGTTGGAATATCGCTGTTCGCATTTGCGTAGCCTGGTCTGCTAATAGATCCAGGGCACGGGCCGTCTCGTTAGTAATAATTTCTAGGACAGCTTTTGCCGGATGATGCGGTTTAAATTATAGATAGGTTCTCGAGCACCGCTAATCCACTCGTTGGGGTTCCAGGTGGCAGGTCCATAATGCTGGATTATACGCTGAGGGGTCCACTCATCTTTACCCCAGGTTTGACCACTTCCACCTGTTATAGAGGTATCAATGGACCGCCGATATCGATTGAGATCATCATATAACTTAACACCCAAACCGTCACCTTCATCCTCTGGGAGCAAAAAGAACAAGGGGCGAATTAGCCCCACATAACACACCCCAGTCCAATTTTTGGGAAATTGCTTGTATGCATGCTGTCCACAGATCCAATAATGACCTTTCATTGCCCAGGCACCATTTTCAAACAGACCTGTGGGGGTTCGTGGTAATTGGAAATATGTGGTATTGTCTGCTCCAAGTGGATGGTTTAACAGTGTGGGTATGTTGTTGCCAGGTATCTTGTAAATGGAACAGGACCAAGCACCGGTATCATTACGCCAGGAACATTTTTCAGCAACACCGGTAATACTTTTTGTGCAATTGATCGGAGACCAATAGGAAGGAAACATTTTCCGGTGTCCGGTCTCATTCACCCAGGCCCATCCCAGCTCGCGAGGTACAAAAGGCTCATTATTGTAGTTAAGCGTTGTCTTACAGCCCTCAATGAAGCAATGGTTTCCATATGTATAGGTCCAATTACATTTGCTATTTCCTACAAAAACACCACCCTCCTGTGTTCGATTTAGACAATATTCACCTCGGGTCGGGTATTGTATCGTCCAAGGTTGCATATCCTCGCTCCAATAGGAATCATTTTTGATCTCACTGTAATTACTCACTAACCATTTAGGAGAAAGAGGGATGGAAGTCCAGGGCCAACTTTCTAAACCCAAGGGTCCTCCACATACCCAACAATTGGTAAGGTTAAAGGTATCAGCTACTTGTTGACCTAAAACAATAAATTCATTTTGCCATGACACGTCGAAAAGGGGAGCACAGAAGCCTCCCCAAACACCAAACACAGTAAAAATAATTAACCAAAACATTATTTTCAATGATATAACAAAACCATTCAGGTGATCCTTGGCTTCAGTTATTTCTTCTGGTTGGCTTCAGAGTCTCCACCTGAAAAAGAAAAGAAAGCAGACTCGGTTCGTTTTAAGGAACTGGACAGGTCGTTATTAGAAAGATGGAACAATCCACCTCGTGTTAATCTTGTGTTCTTTCCCACGAGCATCTTTTGCCTTCCAGGCATGCTTATTTACTGGGGTTTCCAGTACCAGGGGTACAGCTCCTACAGTAGGGAGTTCAACCAAAACTGGTTGGCCGGGAAAATGTGATGGGTTTTTAAGATGATCAGGGCCGTATGGGGCTGGTATAATGGTTGGGGCCTTCGGACAAAATGCAGTAATTTTCGGGCACCCATTTATGCCCCAACGACTGTTGACACTAGTCACTGCGTCCCACAGCCGTTCGGCCCAGCCTGGCTTGTGTGGTTTAAGGAAGCGCTTCAGCAAGCCATTTGTTCTTTCCACAATCCCATTTGCCTGTGGGTAATACGGAGTATGAAATACCCATGAAATTCCCTCCTGAATTGCCCAGTCTTGGACTACTCTGGCAATAAAGTGGGAGCCATTATCTGATTGAATTGATTGCGGTTTGGGGAAGGTACCAAACCACTCCTTCAGAGCTTTTACCGTGTTTTCCCCCGTTGCTCTAGCAAATGCTTTGGTCTGGACTAGCCCCGACACTATCTCTACTCCAACCAACACATAATGCTTACCTTCTGATTTCCGGAAAGGGCCGATGTAGTCCACCTGCCAGGCTTCCCATAGGCCTTTCCCCTCCCTCAAGTGGATGGGGTCATCCTCCAGGGGATGTCTTTCTAAGCGGGTACGACATTGTTCGCAAGCGGACACACAAGTCTTACATTCTTCCCTGGTAACTGGCCAACCTCGGGCTTGGGCCTCGCAATAGAGGTCCTTAACCCCTGAGTGTTTCCTTTTTACATGTAGCCATTCTAGCAACCGTTCCCAATCTTCAGTTATTTGGGTGTTCTGCAGGGGAGCCAATCGGGCTAGTTCATCAGCTTTGCCATTCCACTGGCTTGCAGGAGTATCATCTTGTTGGTGGGAAGCCACCCAGCCTACTGCAAATTTTCCTTGCCTAGCAATAGTTAGAATGTCTTGCCATTTCTCCTTCTGCCACACAGGTATCCTATTGACTTCCCACTCGTTCTGTTCCCAAAACGGAAGCCATTCAGTACAGCCTTTAAATACAGCATAGGAATCAGTATAAATATAGGCAGGAGAAGCAGATTGGGCCTGATGTTGAAAAACACTCCATACTGCAACTAGTTCCCCTACTTGAGCACTACCTTCCCCTTCAGTAATTATTTGTTCATTAATGTCTACACGGAGTGCCACGGCTCGATATTTCCAGGTTTTTCCTTCCCGCTTGGAAGACGCATCAGTAAACCAAACATTCTGTAACTGCCCGGAAAATGGAGGGGCCACTTGTATTACGGGAGGGAACTCACTCATTTCCCTATCCGGGCCCATCTCCTCCTGAATGGGTAACATCTTTGTGGCTCCCTCAGATACCGTGAAGATGTCGCAGTAATGTTCTATCTGGGCATACCATTTTCGAATAGAAGCTCTCTGGGCCACCCCGTCAGGGGGTGGAGTTCCTGCCAAAACTGTTTTAATCACTTTAAATGGGCCTCTGAGCACTATTGGTTGTTGTCGGATAGTTCGTTCAGCCTCTCTCAAGGCTAAACTGACCACAAACAAACCCTTTTCCCAAGCTGTATATCTTTTTTCAGCATCTTTAAAACTGCGAGAATAGAATCCAATAGGTCGAGTGGGTCCTTTGGGGCCCTTTTGCCACAAATGTATCGATAGCCCAGTTTTGGCAAATCCCCATTCGATATGGACTGGGTCTGTAGGGTGAATAGGACCCAGAGCTTGATGGGCAGTTGCTTCAAACACCAACAACTGCAATGCCTCTTCATGAGGCTCAGTCCATTCCCACTGTGCCCCTTTTCGCAATAAGTCATGCAGGGGTCTTGCAATAATTGAAAAATCAGGAATGTGTTTTTTCCAAAACACAAGCAGCCCCAGCACATGCTGTAAGTCCTTTTTTGACTCTGGCATCTTAATCTGATCTAGCGAGGAGAGGGTGTCAGGTGGGATACATGTCATTCCTCCCTTCCACCAGATCCCTAAAAACTTTACTTCACTCGAGGGTGTTTGTGTTTTCTCAGGCGGAATCTTCAGTCCCAAACTTTCCAGATGGGAAATTATATTATCTTGGGTTGTCTGAACCCTTTCTACCTTATCCCCTCCCACAAGTATATCATCGATATATTGGTAAACACTGACCTCCTCCTCTACCTGGATTTTTTCCAGCTCCTGCGCCAATGCATGGTGGGCTAATGTTGGGGAATGCTTGTACCCCTGTGGGAGTCGGGTGAAAGTGAATTGCTGACCTTCCCAAGTAAAAGCAAAACGGTCTTGGTCCTCAGATTGTAGGGGGACCATGAAAAACATGTCCTTAACATCCACCGTCGCCATGATCGGGTGGGCTCGTTCCTGGATTGTAGCTATAAGCTCAGCAATATTCGGTACTGCGGCTGTCAATGGACCGGTGTTTGCATTAAGTCTACAATAATCCACAGTTAGTCTCCACTTGCCATTGGGTTTTCGTACTGGCCACACTGGGGAGTTAAAAGGGGAGTGGGTCGGAACCACGATGCCCTGTCCCTTTAAGTCCTCTAACACAGGTGTTATTCCCTCTCTGGCCCCCAAGGGTATCGGGTAAGGTTTAACATTCGTAACCTTCGAAGGGGGAAGTGGCGGCGCAGCTTGTAGCAGTCGAATGTCTATTGTTGGAGAGCCAAACGACCACTGTCTCCCTTTATTATCAATCCAGGTCCTCCCTTTCAGGACATCAAGTCCCAGGAGGTTGAGTGGAAAATCTCCCACAACCATTGTTACCGTGGTAGCAATATCTTCTCCCGGCAATCGTAGGCTGACCATTGCTAACGCCTGTGGTTGAACATTGCCAAATGCATCTGCTACAAACAGTCTCTGTTTAGAAAATTTAACCCCACAGCTAGTAGCATCTTTTGTTTTAATAGCCGAAATTTGAGCCCCAGTATCTACCAAAAACGTGACCGGGACTTGTTTTGGACCCACAACACCTGTAATTAGTAAATCACCCTGGCCGTTCTCGGTGAGCTGTCTGATGTACATCCAGCCTTCGCCCCCCCGCTCACCATCAGAGGACGAAGCATCTAGTTTCCCACCGAATATCGGGGGACATTTGTTTCTGATAAGTCAATTAAAGAGGGTGCACTCGGGGTTATATTTTTAGAACCCGTGTCTTTATCTGCCGATTTATCGGGCCATTCAGACACCAGTTTTTCTAACTTGTCAGTCGGCAATCCATCCATTAAGTCACGTGGGATCCCCTTTTGCCATCCCTTTGCCCACAGACTGCTGCGCTTATTTGGGATGTCCCTCCCTCCAGGTGGTTTAGAGAGGGGTGTTTTCCCATCACCCTCAGGGCGTGGAACCATTTTTACTCCAGTTCGCCTCAGGCCTCTAGAGTCTGTTTTAGTGGCTGGAAGGTTTACAGGGCCATACTTGCGCCCATAATTGATCAATTCTTGGGCGACCTCCCCCCAAGTCCACATCTTCCTATCCGGGGACCGGCAGTGCCGGTCGGGTGTAAGTCCTTCTAAAGCAGCTGCAACTCTTTCGCCCTGAGGTATTGCTTGTATTTTCCCCTGTAACTGTATACCAATCGGCTTTAAGGAATCGGGAAGTCCCCTTATAAGGGGAGTAATTCGCTCAGGATCTACAGGCATCATCATCGGGGACTCCTGCCTAGGCTCCAACTTCCGATCATACATCATCTGCAAGCAAGCTGCCTTATGCACACTTTCCACCAACTGGTCAACAGTCCCCGTGATTGCGAGGGGATCCCCCCTCTCCAAGGGGTTCAATCCCCCCGCCCAATAGGCTGCCCGCTGGGTTAAAGACCAAGGGGCGCGGTAATTCCCGGTAGTTAAAAATACTCCCGGTCCCCAATACGCCTCCGCCTCCTTCTCACTTAACAAAATCTGATCCCCCCCAGATAACGACACTCTCCACACATACTCCGTCTCCGACTCCCTAGGGGTTCGGCCAAAATCCTTTTTTAGCTTCGCCAATTCAGTGGCAGTATAGGGGACCTCCTTGGTTGTAACCTGGGGGAACTGATCCTCCTCATCATCATAAATATACTCGGTCTTAACCAAGGGTCGCAGCGAGGGCGGTTCCAATTTCTCTACTTTTTCTCTTGCTGCCTGCAAGTCGTTAAAAGGATAACCAGTTTCCGATCTTGGGGGTATTTCCTCATGGGCAGTGCCCGCAAGGAGTTGCTCCTTAAGAGCAATCTGCAGATATTTCACCTGGTCTCTCTCTCCTTCAAGCTGTTCCTTTAATTCCGCCACTTGCCCCTGAAGGGACTGAACGAGGTTTTGGAGGGATTCAACAATTAGGGATTCCTCAACGCGACAACGTTCTCTCGCCTCTACAGCAGCGGCTAAACTGGCACCAAGAACAGCACAAACAATCGCTTTTCCTCTTCCAGATCTCACTCTCGCATCCTTTTGCAAAGCACTCGTCCGATCAACCACACTCTGCAAATTATACCAATTTCCCTGAGCCCAATCCATTCCGGGTACAGAGGGTCGTGCATTATGTTTCTCCAAAAACTCAAACAAAACTTCTCTCCCCGAAGGGACAGTTTTAGTATCACTCATCTTTATACAAAGCGGGTAAGCAGTCTTCTCAGGAAGGCAGCACGTAAGTTACAAACACAGCCCTGCACCCCTTCACTCTCCCGAGAGGTCTCACGTATTTAGAAAACAAAACAGCACGTACGTTTTAAACACAGAACAAAGCGGGGAAGCGGTCGTCTCAGGAAGGCAGCACGTAAATTTCAAACACAGCAAACACAGACCCACACCCCTTACTTTCCTGAGAGGTCTCACGTATTTGGGAAATAGTACGGCACTCTCGTCTCAAGGGATCCTGTCCGTGACGCCAATTTAATGTCCCGATCCGATGTCGGGAATGTCCCGATCCGAAGTCGGGGGAGGTTTCGATATGATCCCAAGAGCGAGATTAAGACACAAAACGAGATCAAGTGCCGTATACCCAAAACAGCAACTTTTAATATCAAAAGTAGAAAATTAGTAGCAATAGGATAGAATAGAGTAAAAAGACAGAAGTCAAGCAGGTATTCAGGATAGATTTGCAAGAATAGTCCCCACCATGGATCCGTGGCGTCCCGGGGGTCCAAGTCTCTCGGTGTTCCGGCGGTGGGCGGTCGCTCCGGGGTCCGCGGTGTTTCGGCGGGGTCGGCAATCGCACTGGGGTCCTCTTGGCAGTCCCTTTTATTCTCGTTCGAGGGCTGCAGTTTCCATGGCAACGACATGTCTCCGCATTCCTGAGTCTTGACTGTCCAAGCACGTGCCAGCCGGAGATCTTTCACACCTTACTAGCCGGAGATCTCTGTGGCCTTGCAGCCATTCTTATCATATTCAGCAGCCAAAGGAATCCTCGCCCAGATCTTTCACGCCTTGCAGCTGATCTTATCATATTCAGCAGCCAAAGGAACCCTCGCCCAGATAAGCAGTCTTTGAGACAAAAGTTCTATAATTCAATCTTTCACACCACCCCGTGGCTCAAAGATTGCTTCAGGACCCATGGCGGTTTTGAGAAAGATAGTTATGTAGAAAAGGCTAGAAAAGAGCAATTCATACAATCCGCACTACTGACGGCATGGTTCGACGCACAGCGCGTATTTGTTTAACACCATCAGGTGAAATGGTGGTTACAAATTGCATATTGGTTACAACACGTTGAATTAACTGTATAAAACATGGAATAATGCATGGCAAGAACAATAACATGGCAAAACTACATAACAAATAAAATAAAACTCGCTTAACCCATGGGCCGCCTGGGAGCCAGGAAAACAAGTCAACATCCCAGCCTTTCCATGTCTGGACAGGAACATGGGCCAATTTTCATATTCCTGCGGTAATTTGTTTAACAATTTTACCACTGTCATCAATTTTTAAGCAACCGTTGGAATCATTCAGTTTACCACAGACACCCCCTTCTTCGGCTAGCAGGTAATCGAGAACCATGCGGTGTTGGAATATCGCTGTTCGCATTTGCGTAGCCTGGTCTGCTAATAGATCCAGGGCACGGGCCGTCTCGTTAGTAATAATTTCTAGGACAGCTTTTGCTGGATGATGCGGTTTAAATTATAGATAGGTTCTCGAGCACCGCTAATCCACTCGTTGGGGTTCCAGGTGGCAGGTCCATAATGCTGGATTATACGCTGAGGGGTCCACTCATCTTTACCCCAGGTTTGACCACTTCCACCTGTTATAGAGGTATCAATGGACCGCCGATATCGATTGAGATCATCATATAACTTAACACCCAAACCGTCACCTTCATCCTCTGGGAGCAAAAAGAACAAGGGGCGAATTAGCCCCACATAACACACCCCAGTCCAATTTTTGGGCAATTGCTTGTATGCATGCTGTCCACAGATCCAATAATGACCTTTCATTGCCCAGGCACCATTTTCAAACAGACCTGTGGGGGTTCGTGGTAATTGGAAATATGTGGTATTGTCTGCTCCAAGTGGATGGTTTAACAGTATGGGTATGTTGTTGCCAGGTATCTTGTAAATGGAACAGGACCAAGCACCGGTATCATTACGCCAGGAACATTTTTCAGCAACACCGGTAATACTTTTTGTGCAATTGATCGGAGACCAATAGGAAGGAAACATTTTCCGGTGTCCGGTCTCATTCACCCAGGCCCATCCCAGCTCGCGAGGTACAAAAGGCTCATTATTGTAGTTAGGCGTTGTCTTACAGCCCTCAATGAAGCAATGGTTTCCATATGTATAGGTCCAATTACATTTGCTATTTCCTACAAAAACACCACCCTCCTGTGTTCGATTTAGACAATATTCACCTCGGGTCGGGTATTGTATCGTCCAAGGTTGCGTATCCTCGCTCCAATAGGAATCATTTTTGATCTCACTGTAATTACTCACTAACCATTTAGGAGAAAGAGGGATGGAAGTCCAGGGCCAACTTTCTAAACCCAAGGGTCCTCCACATACCCAACAATTGGTAAGGTTAAAGGTATCAGCTACTTGTTGACCTAAAACAATAAATTCATTTTGCCATGACACGTCGAAAAGGGGAGCACAGAAGCCTCCCCAAACACCAAACACAGTAAAAATAATTAACCAAAACATTATTTTCAATGATATAACAAAACCATTCAGGTGATCCTTGGCTTCAGTTATTTCTTCTGGTTGGCTTCAGAGTCTCCACCTGAAAAAGAAAAGAAAGCAGACTCGGTTCGTTTTAAGGAACCGGACAGGTCGTTATTAGAAAGATGGAACAATCCACCTCGTGTTAATCTTGTGTTCTTTCCCACGAGCATCTTTCGCCTTCCAGGCATGCTTATTTACTGGGGTTTCCAGTACCAGGGGTACAGCTCCTACAGTAGGGAGTTCAACCAAAACTGGTTGGCCGGGAAAATGTGATGGGTTTTTAAGATGATCAGGGCCGTATGGGGCTGGTATAATGGTTGGGGCCTTCGGACAAAATGCAGTAATTTTCGGGCACCCATTTATGCCCCAACGACTGTTGACACTAGTCACTGCGTCCCACAGCCGTTCGGCCCAGCCTGGCTTGTGTGGTTTAAGGAAGCGCTTCAGCAAGCCATTTGTTCTTTCCACAATCCCATTTGCCTGTGGGTAATACGGAGTATGAAATACCCATGAAATTCCCTCCTGAATTGCCCAGTCTTGGACTACTCTGGCAATAAAGTGGGAGCCATTATCTGATTGAATTGATTGCGGTTTGGGGAAGGTACCAAACCACTCCTTCAGAGCTTTTACCGTGTTTTCCCCCGTTGCTCTAGCAAATGCTTTGGTCTGGACTAGCCCCGACACTATCTCTGCTCCAACCAACACATAATGCTTACCTTCTGATTTCCGGAAAGGGCCGATGTAGTCCACCTGCCAGGCTTCCCATAGGCCTTTCCCCTCCCTCAAGTGGATGGGGTCATCCTCCAGGGGATGTCTTTCTAAGCGGGTACGACATTGTTCGCAAGCGGACACACAAGTCTTACATTCTTCCCTGGTAACTGGCCAACCTCGGGCTTGGGCCTCGCAATAGAGGTCCTTAACCCCTGAGTGTTTCCTTTTTACATGTAGCCATTCTAGCAACCGTTCCCAATCTTCAGTTATTTGGGTGTTCTGCAGGGGAGCCAATCGGGCTAGTTCATCAGCTTTGCCATTCCACTGGCTTGCAGGAGTATCATCTTGTTGGTGGGAAGCCACCCAGCCTACTGCAAATTTTCCTTGCCTAGCAATAGTTAGAATGTCTTGCCATTTCTCCTTCTGCCACACAGGTATCCTATTGACTTCCCACTCGTTCTGTTCCCAAAACGGAAGCCATTCAGTACAGCCTTTAAATACAGCATAGGAATCAGTATAAATATAGGCAGGAGAAGCAGATTGGGCCTGATGTTGAAAAACACTCCATACTGCAACTAGTTCCCCTACTTGAGCACTACCTTCCCCTTCAGTAATTATTTGTTCATTAATGTCTACACGGAGTGCCACGGCTCGATATTTCCAGGTTTTTCCTTCCCGCTTGGAAGACGCATCAGTAAACCAAACATTCTGTAACTGCCCGGAAAATGGAGGGGCCACTTGTATTACGGGAGGGAACTCACTCATTTCCCTATCCGGGCCCATCTCCTCCTGAATGGGTAACATCTTTGTGGCTCCCTCAGATACCGTGAAGATGTCGCAGTAATGTTCTATCTGGGCATACCATTTTCGAATAGAAGCTCTCTGGGCCACCCCGTCAGGGGGTGGAGTTCCTGCCAAAACTGTTTTAATCACTTTAAATGGGCCTCTGAGCACTATTGGTTGTTGTCGGATAGTTCGTTCAGCCTCTCTCAAGGCTAAACTGACCACAAACAAACCCTTTTCCCAAGCTGTATATCTTTTTTCAGCATCTTTAAAACTGCGAGAATAGAATCCAATAGGTCGAGTGGGTCCTTTGGGGCCCTTTTGCCACAAATGTATCGATAGCCCAGTTTTGGCAAATCCCCATTCGATATGGACTGGGTCTGTAGGGTGAATAGGACCCAGAGCTTGATGGGCAGTTGCTTCAAACACCAACAACTGCAATGCCTCTTCATGAGGCTCAGTCCATTCCCACTGTGCCCCTTTTCGCAATAAGTCATGCAGGGGTCTTGCAATAATTGAAAAATCAGGAATGTGTTTTCTCCAAAACACAAGCAGCCCCAGCACATGCTGTAAGTCCTTTTTTGACTCTGGCATCTTAATCTGATCTAGCGAGGAGAGGGTGTCAGGTGGGATACATGTCATTCCTCCCTTCCACCAGATCCCTAAAAACTTTACTTCACTCGAGGGTGTTTGTGTTTTCTCAGGCGGAATCTTCAGTCCCAAACTTTCCAGATGGGAAATTATATTATCTTGGGTTGTCTGAACCCTTTCTACCTTATCCCCTCCCACAAGTATATCATCGATATATTGGTAAACACTGACCTCCTCCTCTACCTGGATTTTTTCCAGCTCCTGCGCCAATGCATGGTGGGCTAATGTTGGGGAATGCTTGTACCCCTGTGGGAGTCGGGTGAAAGTGAATTGCTGACCTTCCCAAGTAAAAGCAAAACGGTCTTGGTCCTCAGATTGTAGGGGGACCATGAAAAACATGTCCTTAACATCCACCGTCGCCATGATCGGGTGGGCTCGTTCCTGGATTGTAGCTATAAGCTCAGCAATATTCGGTACTGCGGCTGTCAATGGACCGGTGTTTGCATTAAGTCTACGATAATCCACAGTTAGTCTCCACTTGCCATTGGGTTTTCGTACTGGCCACACTGGGGAGTTAAAAGGGGAGTGGGTCGGAACCACGATGCCCTGTCCCTTTAAGTCCTCTAACACAGGTGTTGTTCCCTCTCTGGCCCCCAAGGGTATCGGGTAAGGTTTAACATTCGTAAGCTTCGAAGGGGGAAGTGGCGGCGCAGCTTGTAGCAGTCGAATGTCTATTGTTGGAGAGCCAAACGACCACTGTCTCCCTTTATTATCAATCCAGGTCCTCCCTTTCAGGACATCAAGTCCCAGGAGGTTGAGTGGAAAATCTCCCACAACCATTGTTACCGTGGTAGCAATATCTTCTCCCGGCAATCGTAGGCTGACCATTGCTAACGCCTGTGGTTGAACATTGCCAAATGCATCTGCTACAAACAGTCTCTGTTTAGAAAATTTAACCCCACAGCTAGTAGCATCTTTTGTTTTAATAGCCGAAATTTGAGCCCCAGTATCTACCAAAAACGTGACCGGGACTTGTTTTGGACCCACAACACCTGTAATTAGTAAATCACCCTGGCCGTTCTCGGTGAGCTGTCTGATGTACATCCAGCCTTCGCCCCCCCGCTCACCATCAGAGGACGAAGCATCTAGTTTCCCACCGAATATCGGGGGACATTTGTTTCTGATAAGTCAATTAAAGAGGGTGCACTCGGGGTTATATTTTTAGAACCCGTGTCTTTATCTGCCGATTTATCGGGCCATTCAGACACCAGTTTTTCTAACTTGTCAGTCGGCAATCCATCCATTAAGTCACGTGGGATCCCCTTTTGCCATCCCTTTGCCCACAGACTGCTGCGCTTATTTGGGATGTCCCTCCCTCCAGGTGGTTTAGAGAGGGGTGTTTTCCCATCACCCTCAGGGCGTGGAACCATTTTTACTCCAGTTCGCCTCAGGCCTCTAGAGTCTGTTTTAGTGGCTGGAAGGTTTACAGGGCCATACTTGCGCCCATAATTGATCAATTCTTGGGCGACCTCCCCCCAAGTCCACATCTTCCTATCCGGGGACCGGCAGTGCCGGTCGGGTGTAAGTCCTTCTAAAGCAGCTGCAACTCTTTCGCCCTGAGGTATTGCTTGTATTTTCCCCTGTAACTGTATACCAATCGGCTTTAAGGAATCGGGAAGTCCCCTTATAAGGGGAGTAATTCGCTCAGGATCTACAGGCATCATCATCGGGGACTCCTGCCTAGGCTCCAACTTCCGATCATACATCATCTGCAAGCAAGCTGCCTTATGCACACTTTCCACCAACTGGTCAACAGTCCCCGTGATTGCGAGGGGATCCCCCCTCTCCAAGGGGTTCAATCCCCCCGCCCAATAGGCTGCCCGCTGGGTTAAAGACCAAGGGGCGCGGTAATTCCCGGTAGTTAAAAATACTCCCGGTCCCCAATACGCCTCCGCCTCCTTCTCACTTAACAAAATCTGATCCCCCCCAGATAACGACACTCTCCACACATACTCCGTCTCCGACTCCCTAGGGGTTCGGCCAAAATCCTTTTTTAGCTTCGCCAATTCAGTGGCAGTATAGGGGACCTCCTTGGTTGTAACCTGGGGGAACTGATCCTCCTCATCATCATAAATATACTCGGTCTTAACCAAGGGTCGCAGCGAGGGCGGTTCCAATTTCTCTACTTTTTCTCTTGCTGCCTGCAAGTCGTTAAAAGGATAACCAGTTTCCGATCTTGGGGGTATTTCCTCATGGGCAGTGCCCGCAAGGAGTTGCTCCTTAAGAGCAATCTGCAGATATTTCACCTGGTCTCTCTCTCCTTCAAGCTGTTCCTTTAATTCCGCCACTTGCCCCTGAAGGGACTGAACGAGGTTTTGGAGGGATTCAACAATTAGGGATTCCTCAACGCGACAACGTTCTCTCGCCTCTACAGCAGCGGCTAAACTGGCACCAAGAACAGCACAAACAATCGCTTTTCCTCTTCCAGATCTCACTCTCGCATCCTTTTGCAAAGCACTCGTCCGATCAACCACACTCTGCAAATTATACCAATTTCCCTGAGCCCAATCCATTCCGGGTACAGAGGGTCGTGCATTATGTTTCTCCAAAAACTCAAACAAAACTTCTCTCCCCGAAGGGACAGTTTTAGTATCACTCATCTTTATACAAAGCGGGTAAGCAGTCTTCTCAGGAAGGCAGCACGTAAGTTACAAACACAGCCCTGCACCCCTTCACTCTCCCGAGAGGTCTCACGTATTTAGAAAACAAAACAGCACGTACGTTTTAAACACAGAACAAAGCGGGGAAGCGGTCGTCTCAGGAAGGCAGCACGTAAATTTCAAACACAGCAAACACAGACCCACACCCCTTACTTTCCTGAGAGGTCTCACGTATTTGGGAAATAGTACGGCACTCTCGTCTCAAGGGATCCTGTCCGTGACGCCAATTTAATGTCCCGATCCGATGTCGGGAATGTCCCGATCCGAAGTCGGGGGAGGTTTCGATATGATCCCAAGAGCGAGATTAAGACACAAAACGAGATCAAGTGCCGTATACCCAAAACAGCAACTTTTAATATCAAAAGTAGAAAATTAGTAGCAATAGGATAGAATAGAGTAAAAAGACAGAAGTCAAGCAGGTATTCAGGATAGATTTGCAAGAATAGTCCCCACCATGGATCCGTGGCGTCCCGGGGGTCCAAGTCTCTCGGTGTTCCGGCGGTGGGCGGTCGCTCCGGGGTCCGCGGTGTTTCGGCGGGGTCGGCAATCGCACTGGGGTCCTCTTGGCAGTCCCTTTTATTCTCGTTCGAGGGCTGCAGTTTCCATGGCAACGACATGTCTCCGCATTCCTGAGTCTTGACTGTCCAAGCACGTGCCAGCCGGAGATCTTTCACACCTTACTAGCCGGAGATCTCTGTGGCCTTGCAGCCATTCTTATCATATTCAGCAGCCAAAGGAATCCTCGCCCAGATCTTTCACGCCTTGCAGCTGATCTTATCATATTCAGCAGCCAAAGGAACCCTCGCCCAGATAAGCAGTCTTTGAGACAAAAGTTCTATAATTCAATCTTTCACACCACCCCGTGGCTCAAAGATTGCTTCAGGACCCATGGCGGTTTTGAGAAAGATAGTTATGTAGAAAAGGCTAGAAAAGAGCAATTCATACAATCCGCACTACTGACGGCATGGTTCGACGCACAGCGCGTATTTGTTTAACACCATCAGGTGAAATGGTGGTTACAAATTGCATATTGGTTACAACACGTTGAATTAACTGTATAAAACATGGAATAATGCATGGCAAGAACAATAACATGGCAAAACTACATAACAAATAAAATAAAACTCGCTTAACCCATGGGCCGCCTGGGAGCCAGGAAAACAAGTCAACATCCCAGCCTTTCCATGTCTGGACAGGAACATGGGCCAATTTTCATATTCCTGCGGTAATTTGTTTAACAATTTTACCACTGTCATCAATTTTTAAGCAACCGTTGGAATCATTCAGTTTACCACAGACACCCCCTTCTTCGGCTAGCAGGTAATCGAGAACCATGCGGTGTTGGAATATCGCTGTTCGCATTTGCGTAGCCTGGTCTGCTAATAGATCCAGGGCACGGGCCGTCTCGTTAGTAATAATTTCTAGGACAGCTTTTGCCGGATGATGCGGTTTAAATTATAGATAGGTTCTCGAGCACCGCTAATCCACTCGTTGGGGTTCCAGGTGGCAGGTCCATAATGCTGGATTATACGCTGAGGGGTCCACTCATCTTTACCCCAGGTTTGACCACTTCCACCTGTTATAGAGGTATCAATGGACCGCCGATATCGATTGAGATCATCATATAACTTAACACCCAAACCGTCACCTTCATCCTCTGGGAGCAAAAAGAACAAGGGGCGAATTAGCCCCACATAACACACCCCAGTCCAATTTTTGGGCAATTGCTTGTATGCATGCTGTCCACAGATCCAATAATGACCTTTCATTGCCCAGGCACCATTTTCAAACAGACCTGTGGGGGTTCGTGGTAATTGGAAATATGTGGTATTGTCTGCTCCAAGTGGATGGTTTAACAGTATGGGTATGTTGTTGCCAGGTATCTTGTAAATGGAACAGGACCAAGCACCGGTATCATTACGCCAGGAACATTTTTCAGCAACACCGGTAATACTTTTTGTGCAATTGATCGGAGACCAATAGGAAGGAAACATTTTCCGGTGTCCGGTCTCATTCACCCAGGCCCATCCCAGCTCGCGAGGTACAAAAGGCTCATTATTGTAGTTAGGCGTTGTCTTACAGCCCTCAATGAAGCAATGGTTTCCATATGTATAGGTCCAATTACATTTGCTATTTCCTACAAAAACACCACCCTCCTGTGTTCGATTTAGACAATATTCACCTCGGGTCGGGTATTGTATCGTCCAAGGTTGCGTATCCTCGCTCCAATAGGAATCATTTTTGATCTCACTGTAATTACTCACTAACCATTTAGGAGAAAGAGGGATGGAAGTCCAGGGCCAACTTTCTAAACCCAAGGGTCCTCCACATACCCAACAATTGGTAAGGTTAAAGGTATCAGCTACTTGTTGACCTAAAACAATAAATTCATTTTGCCATGACACGTCGAAAAGGGGAGCACAGAAGCCTCCCCAAACACCAAACACAGTAAAAATAATTAACCAAAACATTATTTTCAATGATATAACAAAACCATTCAGGTGATCCTTGGCTTCAGTTATTTCTTCTGGTTGGCTTCAGAGTCTCCACCTGAAAAAGAAAAGAAAGCAGACTCGGTTCGTTTTAAGGAACCGACAGGTCGTTATTAGAAAGATGGAACAATCCACCTCGTGTTAATCTTGTGTTCTTTCCCACGAGCATCTTTCGCCTTCCAGGCATGCTTATTTACTGGGGTTTCCAGTACCAGGGGTACAGCTCCTACAGTAGGGAGTTCAACCAAAACTGGTTGGCCGGGAAAATGTGATGGGTTTTTAAGATGATCAGGGCCGTATGGGGCTGGTATAATGGTTGGGGCCTTCGGACAAAATGCAGTAATTTTCGGGCACCCATTTATGCCCCAACGACTGTTGACACTAGTCACTGCGTCCCACAGCCGTTCGGCCCAGCCTGGCTTGTGTGGTTTAAGGAAGCGCTTCAGCAAGCCATTTGTTCTTTCCACAATCCCATTTGCCTGTGGGTAATACGGAGTATGAAATACCCATGAAATTCCCTCCTGAATTGCCCAGTCTTGGACTACTCTGGCAATAAAGTGGGAGCCATTATCTGATTGAATTGATTGCGGTTTGGGGAAAGTACCAAACCACTCCTTCAGAGCTTTTACCGTGTTTTCCCCCGTTGCTCTAGCAAATGCTTTGGTCTGGACTAGCCCCGACACTATCTCTACTCCAACCAACACATAATGCTTACCTTCTGATTTCCGGAAAGGGCCGATGTAGTCCACCTGCCAGGCTTCCCATAGGCCTTTCCCCTCCCTCAAGTGGATGGGGTCATCCTCCAGGGGATGTCTTTCTAAGCGGGTACGACATTGTTCGCAAGCGGACACACAAGTCTTACATTCTTCCCTGGTAACTGGCCAACCTCGGGCTTGGGCCTCGCAATAGAGGTCCTTAACCCCTGAGTGTTTCCTTTTTACATGTAGCCATTCTAGCAACCGTTCCCAATCTTCAGTTATTTGGGTGTTCTGCAGGGGAGCCAATCGGGCTAGTTCATCAGCTTTGCCATTCCACTGGCTTGCAGGAGTATCATCTTGTTGGTGGGAAGCCACCCAGCCTACTGCAAATTTTCCTTGCCTAGCAATAGTTAGAATGTCTTGCCATTTCTCCTTCTGCCACACAGGTATCCTATTGACTTCCCACTCGTTCTGTTCCCAAAACGGAAGCCATTCAGTACAGCCTTTAAATACAGCATAGGAATCAGTATAAATATAGGCAGGAGAAGCAGATTGGGCCTGATGTTGAAAAACACTCCATACTGCAACTAGTTCCCCTACTTGAGCACTACCTTCCCCTTCAGTAATTATTTGTTCATTAATGTCTACACGGAGTGCCACGGCTCGATATTTCCAGGTTTTTCCTTCCCGCTTGGAAGACGCATCAGTAAACCAAACATTCTGTAACTGCCCGGAAAATGGAGGGGCCACTTGTATTACGGGAGGGTAACATCTTTGTGGCTCCCTCAGATACCGTGAAGATGTCGCAGTAATGTTCTATCTGGGCATACCATTTTCGAATAGAAGCTCTCTGGGCCACCCCGTCAGGGGGTGGAGTTCCTGCCAAAACTGTTTTAATCACTTTAAATGGGCCTCTGAGCACTATTGGTTGTTGTCGGATAGTTCGTTCAGCCTCTCTCAAGGCTAAACTGACCACAAACAAACCCTTTTCCCAAGCTGTATATCTTTTTTCAGCATCTTTAAAACTGCGAGAATAGAATCCAATAGGTCGAGTGGGTCCTTTGGGGCCCTTTTGCCACAAATGTATCGATAGCCCAGTTTTGGCAAATCCCCATTCGATATGGACTGGGTCTGTAGGGTGAATAGGACCCAGAGCTTGATGGGCAGTTGCTTCAAACACCAACAACTGCAATGCCTCTTCATGAGGCTCAGTCCATTCCCACTGTGCCCCTTTTCGCAATAAGTCATGCAGGGGTCTTGCAATAATTGAAAAATCAGGAATGTGTTTTCTCCAAAACACAAGCAGCCCCAGCACATGCTGTAAGTCCTTTTTTGACTCTGGCATCTTAATCTGATCTAGCGAGGAGAGGGTGTCAGGTGGGATACATGTCATTCCTCCCTTCCACCAGATCCCTAAAAACTTTACTTCACTCGAGGGTGTTTGTGTTTTCTCAGGCGGAATCTTCAGTCCCAAACTTTCCAGATGGGAAATTATATTATCTTGGGTTGTCTGAACCCTTTCTACCTTATCCCCTCCCACAAGTATATCATCGATATATTGGTAAACACTGACCTCCTCCTCTACCTGGATTTTTTCCAGCTCCTGCGCCAATGCATGGTGGGCTAATGTTGGGGAATGCTTGTACCCCTGTGGGAGTCGGGTGAAAGTGAATTGCTGACCTTCCCAAGTAAAAGCAAAACGGTCTTGGTCCTCAGATTGTAGGGGGACCATGAAAAACATGTCCTTAACATCCACCGTCGCCATGATCGGGTGGGCTTGTTCCTGGATTGTAGCTATAAGCTCAGCAATATTCGGTACTGCGGCTGTCAATGGACCGGTGTTTGCATTAAGTCTACGATAATCCACAGTTAGTCTCCACTTGCCATTGGGTTTTCGTACTGGCCACACTGGGGAGTTAAAAGGGGAGTGGGTCGGAACCACGATGCCCTGTCCCTTTAAGTCCTCTAACACAGGTGTTGTTCCCTCTCTGGCCCCCAAGGGTATCGGGTAAGGTTTAACATTCGTAAGCTTCGAAGGGGGAAGTGGCGGCGCAGCTTGTAGCAGTCGAATGTCTATTGTTGGAGAGCCAAACGACCACTGTCTCCCTTTATTATCAATCCAGGTCCTCCCTTTCAGGACATCAAGTCCCAGGAGGTTGAGTGGAAAATCTCCCACAACCATTGTTACCGTGGTAGCAATATCTTCTCCCGGCAATCGTAGGCTGACCATTGCTAACGCCTGTGGTTGAACATTGCCAAATGCATCTGCTACAAACAGTCTCTGTTTAGAAAATTTAACCCCACAGCTAGTAGCATCTTTTGTTTTAATAGCCGAAATTTGAGCCCCAGTATCTACCAAAAACGTGACCGGGACTTGTTTTGGACCCACAACACCTGTAATTAGTAAATCACCCTGGCCGTTCTCGGTGAGCTGTCTGATGTACATCCAGCCTTCGCCCCCCCGCTCACCATCAGAGGACGAAGCATCTAGTTTCCCACCGAATATCGGGGGACATTTGTTTCTGATAAGTCAATTAAAGAGGGTGCACTTGGGGTTATATTTTTAGAACCCGTGTCTTTATCTGCCGATTTATTGGGCCATTCAGACACCAGTTTTTCTAACTTGTCAGTCGGCAATCCATCCATTAAGTCACGTGGGATCCCCTTTTGCCATCCCTTTGCCCACAGACTGCTGCGCTTATTTGGGATGTCCCTCCCTCCAGGTGGTTTAGAGAGGGGTGTTTTCCCATCACCCTCAGGGCGTGGAACCATTTTTACTTCAGCTCGCCTCAGGCCTCTAGAGTCTGTTTTAGTGGCTGGAAGGTTTACAGGGCCATACTTGCGCCCATAATTGATCAATTCTTGGGCGACCTCCCCCCAAGTCCACATCTTCCTATCCGGGGACCGGCAGTGCCGGTCGGGTGTAAGTCCTTCTAAAGCAGCTGCAACTCTTTCGCCCTGAGGTATTGCTTGTATTTTCCCCTGTAACTGTATACCAATCGGCTTTAAGGAATCGGGAAGTCCCCTTATAAGGGGAGTAATTCGCTCAGGATCTACAGGCATCATCATCGGGGACTCCTGCCTAGGCTCCAACTTCCGATCATACATCATCTGCAAGCAAGCTGCCTTATGCACACTTTCCACCAACTGGTCAACAGTCCCCGTGATTGCAAGGGGATCCCCCCTCTCCAAGGGGTTCAATCCCCCCGCCCAATAGGCTGCCCGCTGGGTTAAAGACCAAGGGGTGCGGTAATTCCCGGTAGTTAAAAATACTCCCGGTCCCCAATACGCCTCCGCCTCCTTCTCACTTAACAAAATCTGATCCCCCCCAGATAACGACACTCTCCACACATACTCCGTCTCCGACTCCCTAGGGGTTCGGCCAAAATCCTTTTTTAGCTTCGCCAATTCAGTGGCAGTATAGGGGACCTCCTTGGTTGTAACCTGGGGGAACTGATCCTCCTCATCATCATAAATATACTCGGTCTTAACCAAGGGTCGCAGCGAGGGCGGTTCCAATTTCTCTACTTTTTCTCTTGCTGCCTGCAAGTCGTTAAAAGGATAACCAGTTTCCGATCTTGGGGGTATTTCCTCATGGGCAGTGCCCGCAAGGAGTTGCTCCTTAAGAGCAATCTGCAGATATTTCACCTGGTCTCTCTCTCCTTCAAGCTGTTCCTTTAATTCCGCCACTTGCCCCTGAAGGGACCGAACGAGGTTTTGGAGGGATTCAACAATTAGGGATTCCTCAACGCGACAACGTTCTCTCGCCTCTACAGCAGCGGCTAAACTGGCACCAAGAACAGCACAAACAATCGCTTTTCCTCTTCCAGATCTCACTCTCGCATCCTTTTGCAAAGCACTCGTCCGATCAACCACACTCTGCAAATTATACCAATTTCCCTGAGCCCAATCCATTCCGGGTACAGAGGGTCGTGCATTATGTTTCTCCAAAAACTCAAACAAAACTTCTCTCCCCGAAGGGACAGTTTTAGTATCACTCATCTTTATACAAAGCGGGGAAGCGGTCATCTCAGGAAGGCAGCGCGCAAGTTTCAAACACAAACCCGCCCCCCTTCACTCTCCTGAGAGGTTTCACGTATTTGCAAAACAAAGCGGGGAAGCAGTCTTCTCAGGAAGGCAGCACGTAAGTTACAAACACAGCCCTGCACCCCTTCACTCTCCCGAGAGGTCTCACGTATTTAGAAAACAAAACAGCACGTAAGTTTTAAACACAGACAAAGCGGGGAAGCGGTCGTCTCAGGAAGGCAGCAAAATTCAGCAGTAAATTTCAAACACAGCAAACACAGACCCGCACCCCTTACTTTCCTGAGAGGTCTCACGTATTTGGGAAATAGTACGGCACTCTCGTCTCAAGGGATCCTGTCCGTGACGCCAATTTAATGTCCCGATCCGATGTCGGGAATGTTTCGATATGATCCCAAGAGCGAGATTAAGACACAAAACGAGATCAAATGCCGTATACCCAAAACAGCAACTTTTAATATCAAAAGTAGAAAATTAGTAGCGATAGGATAGAATAGAGTAAAAAGACAGAAGTCAAGCAGGTATTCAGGATAGATTTGCAGGAATAGTCCCCACCATGGATCCGTGGCGTCCCGGGGGTCCAAGTCTCCCGGTGTTCCGGCGGTGGGCGGTCGCTCCGGGATCCGCGGTGTTTCGGCGGGGTCGGCAATCGCACTGGGGTCCTCTTGGCAGTCCCTTTTATTCTCGTTCGAGGGCTGCAGTTTCCATGGCAACGACATGTCTCTGCATTCCTGAGTCTTGACTGTCCAAGCACGTGCCAGCCGGAGATCTTTCACACCTTACTAGCCGGAGATCTCTGTGGCCTTGCAGCCATTCTTATCATATTCAGCAGCCAAAGGAATCCTCGCCCAGATCTTTCACGCCTTGCAGCTGATCTTATCATATTCAGCAGCCAAAGGAACCCTCGCCCAGATCTTTCACACCTTGCAGCTGATCTTATCATATTCAGCAGCCAAAGGAACCCTCGCCCAGATAAGCAGTCTTTGAGACAAAAGTTCTATAATTCAATCTTTCACAGATGTTTCCAGAAATTATCCAAACATAACCATAGTGACTTACCACAAGATACATTTCGCTGAAAGGAGTTGAGTTCTAGATACATAGAGCAAATGAAGGGATAAGGCACAAGATGGACATTCTCATGTTTGAATCTCATCTTTGATACTCTCTCCCATTTACTCAAACCTGATAGCACTAACATTTCAAAGGAGCAGCAGTCCTGACAATGTCTTCTTGTAAAGCCTCAACAGTCATACCACACTGAATATACGTATAAGGGAGCAAATACAATCTGTCAGTATGAACTTTGTGAAAAAACACTAGTAACATATGACAAGAAACTTTCAGCCAGGTGACTCCCACAGCGGGTGATGAACTAAGAGTTATGCTACAGCCCGACACACAGATTGCAGGACAACTCATCATGCCAGGCCTCTGAACTTGCAGTTCGCATCAAGGCCCAGTGCTGGCTGAGCATGTGGATGGACTTCCAAGTCCTAGAAATAGACCTTCGTGAATCAAACACTCCTCAAGCACACAGGCAAAACTGGCAAACCAAGCAGAGGCTTTGTTCGGGTGCCTCCTGTCTGACGATGCTCTTGGCTACCTTCTCTTCCTGGCAGTAACAGGAGTAAGTTGCTATCATATGAACCAGCTTCTGACAGAGAAAGAGGATGACCTCCTTCTCGCCTGTTATTACGAGCTGTGGCAATAATGCAGCCTTCCAAGACTGGAAGGGAATGCCTTGGAGGCGGAAACACGTGGGTGTTCATTACTCCTGGGCACCCAGAACCACAGGAGGTGATGCCAGAGGGCCTGATCTGATTCACAAATTGACGCACCTTAGGACGGAAAAGGCTTCTCATTCAACTAACTTCCTTTTCTCTTCAACAGGAACCTCGAGAGAGTAACTTCTTAACCGTACAGCAACTACAAAAGGAACATTAATTTAATTAAATAGAATTAAATAATTCTTTAATTTAATTATTGTCAATTCAAATTAATAAGCTGCAGAATATGCATCAGACATGGCTAAGTTCTGTCCAGTTGCGCAAGCAATAAGAAAGAGATGAAGGCTAGCTAGGCCCTTGATGCACTCTGATGAAAAAATATCTAGAGGGAGGAGGAGCCTGTAGTAAAGCTGCTGGCCAGAATAATCCAACCTCGAATGTCTCAGCACTTATATAGCAAAAGTGAAATCCCCAGGAAACTACACTCAACAAAGCCTGTGCATGCCAATATTCTAATATTAGCTTCCATATGCCTATGCTGTGCAGTGGCACAAAGCTTTTACAGAGCTGTCTTTTGACAGCAGGCCAGACTGACAGCAGCTAAATGCCCCTGTAAACTCTAGGGAAGAAGGAAAAACTCTGGTGATTGGTCCCAAAGGAGTAAGCGGGATGAGCAAAATAAGGCGAATACTGTGTGGAGGACATTTGCTTCACTTTTATTTCCAGACTTCAAAGACTACATTGAAGAGGGGACCAGGATAACTGGATGACAGTCCTGAAGGCTTTGTGTGTCCAAAAGCCTGTCTAGTCTTCCAACTATCTCAGCTCAACTACTTCTCCTCGTAAAACTCGGTCTGTGAGGTGCTTTTTGCTTCTCTCAGCCATCTATGTTGGTGCGTAAGCACATACTCACATTTGCTCCCACCCAAGAAACAACTCTTATACTCAACATCCCTCCAGGCAACATAAGATTTCATGGGAACACTATCCTGTTCTCTCAAGTTCAAGCTCAAACTTCTTCCTGTACAGACTGAAGACGGCTTTGCAGGTACAGTCCATCCCCAGAGGCTCATGAATATGACTTAATCCTAATGTACCTTAGAAGAAAACTCCTGCAGTCTTCTCTACTAGTGGGCCACTGTTGCTGAGCCTGTAAGGAGCGTTTTATGTTTTATTAACCTTTTTAAGCAATGCACTAGCTTTCCTTGCAATCGCATTAGCTGGGCTTCCTGTGATTTTATATATACACGTTCATTTTCTCTGGCTAAATCTGATTTGGAATGCAGGGGTGTTCATCTGAAAACACTGCAAAACACTCTTTTCACATCAGTTCTCTCTCTGGTGAAGGCAACAACTGAGGAGGATCTTCAGCTAAAGTAAAACTGCAAAGCTTAAAGGTGTCATACTCCAGCTAAAGATCTGCACGCTGCTAGACATGAATGTTGAATTAAGCAATGCCCAACAGATACAAGTCATTGAATCTTTTCTTTTATGAGTAGGAAAGAAAGGATACACGGAAAGATAGTGAAGCGGTCTGTAGAAAATGAATGTAAATCATCAAGATTTCCAAGGATTACTTGAATGCTTCCTGGAGAGGCCAAAAAAAGAAATGAAGGAAGAATATTAACACTATAGCCACAATTCCACTGTCAAGGACAGTTTCAAGGCTTTGGAAAAAAATTAAAATTACTTTACAGTTTGCTTGAATCATGGAAGATCAGGTTGGTCACAAAGTAATGGCATCATTGAAAGAACATCCACTGGTTCCACTAGCTCCACAGCTACAAGGAAAGCATGTGCAATTTAGCATTAGATTAGCCTCTGTCAAGCTAGCTCACCAGTACTGCCATGGCTCCTGAAAAAATAAGAGGGTTTGACAGCTGGTCAAGCCTGAGAACTTAAAAGCAGTGGTCAGGTCTGGGGCTGAAAGAGAAACCATGGGATTCAGAATGAATCTGAACAGGAATCAGAAAGGAATGGGGTGCAACTAGCTTGACAAATAGGGGTTTTCATTTGCCCAATTTTAACAGTCAATAGCGTCTTTGAAATATTTCAAATAAAGGCGTTACTCGTCTACGCGAATTCTGCCTGTTGATGACATCTTTCATTTATGTCTTTTTTTTCACCCTCGTACTCTCCGGAGAAGTTCCCCATTTCTCACACTTGAAATGTTGCATTTGACAAAATGTCCTCAGTCCCATAACAAACAGAAGATTTGCTCAGCCTAACATTCAGCTAAGGTCCCGTGGAGCTGCTTCATCTCCTGCCTCTAACTCCTTGACAGCACTTTCAATGTGGTCGAGATCAGGAGTGCTGTGAAACAGAGAGAGTTAGCCCCATACCAATCAAAAATCAATGGAGGTACATTCATTGTAAGAGTTTAAACAGCAACAAAACATCATTCCCATTGCACAGACAAAATACTTAGCAGGCAGGTGAATTCCTAATTTATTGTTCTTAAAAAACATCCATTATTCCACAAGGACTGTTTCTTGTGAATTTTCTGCCCATTTATATTTTGTGTGTCTGAGGATACAATGGATGAGAGATCAGATGTTTTCAGTTGATCCTCAGTAACATTTAGGATTGTTTTTTTGACAAGATGCCCGCAAACCAGCACCTTTGTCCTCCAACCTATCGCGATTCTGCTCAAGGGCCTAGAAGAAGGAACAGGCAGGACACGTCTCTTAATCCCCTCCACGGTGCAAACCTGCAGAGGAACAGGCCTTCACAGCATTGGAGTCAGGCCCCGTGATGCTGGGAGTTGTGTACTGCCTGCATCAAACTTTGTTTCCAAATATTAACTATATCTTTTGTAAGCCATCTTCTTAAAAGTTGTTTGCTGCTAGGTATTGGCCAACAATAAAATGCACAGGGAGAGATAACATCTTAAAGAAAAAGACGTTCCGGTATATGGTCTGGTAGGCAGCCATTCTCATATTCTCCACATTCCAGGTCCCCAGCCAGAACCTGGTTAGAGATGAGAACCTTCCTTCCTCTTTAAAAAGGCGCTCTCCTTGCCTGATACAGAACAAGTTAATGAAAAGAATTACACAGCACGCTGCAGCAGAAGGACAGGTATCACCCACTCAAGACTTACGCTGTGGTCATGAAGTCTTCATGAAGCAGCAGGGAAACAAAAGGACGATTCTGGAAGGGACTTTGCCGTGGTGAAAAGGAAACAAGGATGGAAAGAATGGAAGAAAGCAAGGCACCATCCAGGGTTTCATGACAAGGATGTCAGACCTGCTATCTGACTGCGGGGGATTCACTGGTTGGGTTGGGTGGGGCTTGGGGAGGAGGGGGTGATTATTTTCTTTTAAGCCTGCAGTGTAGCAATGCAAAAACGGAGTCATCTTTGAATCGTTAAAGAAGGGAAAAACCTTCATTGTTACCTGGTTTTCCCTGGGGATTCCAGAGACCTTCAGTGAAGATGACCTCACTCTAGCAAAAGCCTGCACACATGTGTAGATCATCAGCTCTATGATCAGCTGGGATCAGCTCTTGCAACTCTTTCAATGTTCTTTTGGGAACCTGTCCTCAGATCAGTCACCACCTTATTGTGGGGCAGGGAACAGGATTTTCACTTCCCAAATCCGCAGGCTGACTGATAGCACTGCTTTGGGCATAAGGCTATGTAAGCACTTAGGACTTACTCCTTTACTCTCTCTTATGAATTGGGAGTGAATCCACATGCTTTGAATAAGTACTCCCTATTCACCACAACCATGACACAACGGGGAAGAGTTTGCTGTAAAAGGAGTTGCTTTTGCTATGTTTGACCGTGTTGATGTGAAGACTGACTTGATGAGCTCACTACCAATTCCAGAAGTTATTATGAAACACAAAAGGTGCTGCAAAAGTCTCACGTCCTGTTCCCTCAAGTGTAACAATGAATTACAAGGACTGATGTTGCAATGCACACAAACCGTGAGACACGCGGGGGCAATGACAGACTGCCAAACTCCAACAAATGGAGTGCTCTCTTTACCATCAGGGGATCACACACCTGCAGACTGTTCAGACACATACGCACACTACTGGCAGTGCCTTCCAAAGGGATTATGCTGAGGGAAAGAGCTTAGTCACAGACAAGAGCAGCATTTCAAGGATCTTCTGAACGCTACACGACACCACAAGACAGACAACACAGCTTCCTCTCCCAAATCAACACAGAGAACAAAACAAGGAGGAGGGTTAATCCTCCTGGATCTGACACTATTCCAGCAAAATGCTAATAAGCAAAGCTAAAGAAACAATTGCATTTCAATTCACCCCGAAATAAAGTCATGCAACAGAATTTCAAAGAGCCAGCCCACTTCTACAAAGGAAAAGGGAGACCAGCGCTGCACGAGATTTAATGTAGCTTCACGTCTGGAGACTGCCTAATTGGCATGATGTTCATAGCACACTCCCTTCAATTCTTCTGCAGCTAACAACAGTCACTTCCAGAGTAAACCCAGGCTCTGGCAATGTCTGTGCACATCTGATTGCAAAAGGAAATCCACTCACACTCATGAAACCACTCTATTGGCAGATGCTTGAGTCATTGTCTATGGCATTTTAGCTCTGCTGCAACCTCATTGGCATGAAAACAGTGTTTTTGGCATGGCACAATGCTGTCCTATTTCTCTGATGCAGGGACACTTGCTGACTCAAAAGGATCTCAGTCTTGGTTTCTGCATGGTCACCACCATCTGAAAAGAGATTTAACCCCAACAGTTTATAAGACTTTCCAAAAGCCTTTGAGGGCATCAACCCTGAACTGCTGTCTGCTGATGATCACAGCCTTGAAGGATGTACACAGGGAGCCAGATTATGCGGAGCCACTGCTTTGGTTTTTTTTAATTAATATTTACGAATACTGTCATTATTAATTATTTATCACAGGCTGAGACAGCTCAGATCAAGTTTGAGCTCTACAGAACACCTCTTCAGCAGGACACAATCTATAAGCACCTGGTTTGGACTACTACCCTTAAACCTGAGCAGCTCCATCTCCTTTTCCCAGAGTAGCACAAACTTCTGTGATTACTATAGCCCGCAGCCTCCAGGATTCTGAGTCCTCTCTCAAATTAAAAGCTCCAGAGCTCCTTGAGTGAGCTGGTCAAGGTTCTGCCCACTCGCAAAAGCACTTGCCCATCATCTCTGCGTGTCTGACCAGCAGACACAAGCAGATTCCTCCAGGACAATACCCTCAGGGAAAGTCTTTTTTTCACCTCTAAAAGATCACCCTCCTTTCTTGTTTGGCATCTTCCCCACCTGACCACTCAGGACCCTGTGCTTTAGTTACTTTGCTGGCCACTAACTAGAACTTCCTATTTGAGGCTTACCACACAACTGTTACCTCCCACAACCCTCCTACTCATTGTCCCCTGCACACCCAAAGGCTCTTTTCCTTTCTCTTCCTTGCATGCCTGTGGTACCACAGACTAAAATACTCTCCCTTCACTCTCATTTCTCAGGCTTGACACTACAGTGCCTTCTAGAAACTGAGAGAAGCGGTCATCCTGAAAGTCCTGCTCAGCCCCTCCACCTGCAGGAGAGGCACGCTGTTGTTTCAAAACAACAGGACAGGTTTGTCACAAACACATCTGAAATAGGAGTGGCAGCAGAAAGGGAACCTTGAGAGAAAAAATCTCGAGAGCACAACAAACATCTACTGCCAGCAGCCAGTGGGAGCTTCCAAAGCCTCTTCCTACACCCACACTTGAGCGCTAGATTGCAAGGCCAGCGAAAGGCACATTGCTAACAGCAGACAGCCCAAGAAATATGTACATACGTTGAGTACAGAGCTCCAAGGCTATACTCGTTTTGGCTGGGATAGTCAATTTTCTCCATAGTAGCTAGTATGGGCTATGTTTTGGATTTGTGCTGGAAAGAGTGTTGATAACACAGGGATGTTTTCGTTACTGCTGAGCAGTGCTTACACAGAGTCAATACCTTTTCTGCTCCTCACACTGCCCCACCAGTGAGTAGGCTGAGGGTGCACAAGAAGTTGGGAGGGGACACAGCTGGGACAGCTGACCGCAACTGACCAAAGGGATATTCCATACCATATGATGTCATGCTCATCAATAAAACCGGGGGAAGAAGAATCATAGAATCATTCAGGTTAAACCATTACAAAGGGTCTAGAGCTTCTCAGTTAAACACTTATAAAATTTCAAAATGCTGCCAGTAAAAACAGCTTCTTTTTCCACTGAAGCACAAAATCCACACGTGGCAGTGAAACAGGGTCATTTTTTAGAGCTCAAATTACTCTCTTACGCCAATGCTCGGCCTGTGCCAGTGCAATAGTAATTTTTAAGTGGCCACTTTCACGGCCAGTGAAAGAAGGCAAGAAATGAGGAGCCCCCAAGATCTGAATTTAGGGTCTTGTATTAACCCACTGCTACCTGCAGTCATCAAACTGCAGGTTGACTTTTCAGCTTTAACGTGCTTACCTGCTGAAGCTGCCATACCGGATTTTAAATTTGTACACCAGCCTGCCTGCATGAAGAAACCTCGTTTCAAGCAACGGACAGGTAAATGGTTTCAACAACATCTTTCTTTCTCCCTGAATGCCAGCCTAGGGAAGCAGGAGAGTCAAAGGTAAATTACTAAAACCCTTCACCACATCTCATTCTGTCATACGAGAAGAAAGGCTTATGTGCAGTTTTTGCTCTAGAGGACATCTGCAGAGAGAACAGATTTCCTACCAGCATCTCCTACAGTCAGAGAATCGCTGATTCAAGTGCCCATTCCAAGACAGCAGGGTATTTTGGGGCAGGATCAGAGGACAGGCTAAGAGCTGATGGCGGCCCCGCCTTCAGCTGCCCTGCTCCGGAAATGTCACTACCAACGTCCCTGAAGCTCTGCAGGCCTCTCGCCCCGGGGCTGGCAGGAGAGCCCGGGCAGGACCTGTCGCAGCCCCTGACCGACACAGGCTGTGAGGGTCACCCTGGTGCTGTGGGTCCCGGCAGCCCCTGCGGGCACAGCACTCGGTTCTCTCCGCACCCGCACGTCTCCCCGGTGCCCCCGCCGCCCCTCGAGAGCCACCAGCGGCAGGCAGTCCCCTGCTGCCCCGCAGCCCCGGAGGCGGGCGGGAGGGGCCGGGGCTGGCCGGGCCTGCCGGGGGAAGGCCGTGCCCCGCTGCGGACGCCGGCCCAGCGCCCTGGCCTGCCGAGAGGGGAGACGACGACGCCTCCTCAGCCCTGCTGCCGGCCTGCGAGGCCTCCAGGCAGCCCCGGCGCTGGCGACCACCGGGCAGCCCACCGCCCCACTGGAGGGGAGGCGCCCCCGCCACGGCCCCCGGCCCCGCTGCCCGCCCTTGCCTCAGGCGGGGCCGGGCCGGGGCTGCGGCCACAGCGGAGCCGAGCCCAGCCGAGCCGAGCAGCACGAGCGGCGCCGGCAGAGGGCCGCGCCCCCCAGCGGCGCGGAGGTCCGCGCCCCGCCGCTGGGCGAGGGGCCGGTGCCCGCCCGGGGCAGGGGGTCCCAGCGGTGGTGCCCGAGCGGGGGCGGCTGCAGGCGAGGCCGGGCTCTCCTCGGGCTGCTGGCGGTGACGAGGGGCTGGCGGGCAGGACTGCGCTGCCAGGGGTGGGTTGGCAGCCCTGCGTGCCCGCGTCCTCCCACTGGGCACAGCCCTGCCGCTGGTTTGGGGGAAAGCCCCCGACTGGCATGGTCGTGCCTTGAGCTGATCGGGTGGGCCCGAGCGCGACCGACTCCTGGCTGTGTGCACCGGGACGTGGCCAAACTCTGACCACCGGGGACAGGGGATGGCCTCTGCGGTGTCTCTGACGAAAGCTGCCCCGTGGGGATGCCGGGGGGTCTCCTGGTCTAGTCAGAGATGGCTCCGTGCGGATGCCTGTGGAGAGGACCCCCGCCCGCACACCTCAGGTGCGGACAGGACAGCTTGTTGGTGAGTTTTCTGATCAAGGGGGACCCCATTTCAGAGACCCTGGCGACGCTTGCTCAGCAGCCCATTGCTGCATCATTCGCACAGCAGGACTCTGGGCAGGTCCCTGGGGACGCTGGCGACTGGCCCCAGCTGCAGAGGGGAAGGGTGGACATGGCATGGCGTGACGTGTCGTGACATGGCACAAAGTACCCTGTGTGCCCCAGCTCAGCAACCCCTTTCCAGCCCTGGTGTAGGTGTGGGAGGGGCCAGAGGGGCAGGACATGCTGGTGGCGGGTGCTGGAGGTGGCCAGGGCTGTGCTGCAAGAGAGGGCGTCGCAGGTGTGCGGCGGGATCCAGGATACACCTTACTTGCCACGAAGGAGGCTGGGGGTCGATCCTCAGCTGCTGCAACAGCTCCTTTTATTCCCTTTCTGCACCACAGAGCTCCCTGCTGCACTTCTGCTCTGGGTCACCAGGGCTGCCACCTCCCTCTGCTCCAGGTCCCCATGGCCATGTGCTGCTCTACACCAGCTGCTGCTGCTGCTGCACTTCAGAGGCAGTTGCATTTTGGGGCTTGGAGTGCCTTGGGTTCCAGTGTGAGCACAAAGTATCAGAGGAGTTGGCCTTTACCTTGTGGCAGGTCTTGCTACTAGTTTCAAAGGGTAGTCAATGTTAACTCTGGTGCCTAATGATAGTCCCTTGACAGTGGCCCTGGTAGCTCATCCCTTTCTCTCCCAAATTGCAATGATGTCATGTTTGCCTTTTCTTGGTTTAGGCACCTTTCATGCAAAGATTCCCAGAGATTTTTTCATTCCTCTGCCACACACACAGAGTGGGATTCCTGGAGGGCCACAGAAATGCAACAGCAGCAGCATTAGTCTCATCTGGGTTTTTTGAGAGGAAACTCCCTCTTAGAGAGCTGTCTTGAGCCTTTCTGGCAGCCACGTTTTACTTCTGAAACAGACACAACTGAAAAGCTCCGATGATCAGTGACCTAGGTGAGCAATGATCAAACAAAAGCCACTTTTTATCCCATGAAAGCCTAACAGTGACATTTGTCATTGAAGAACAATGTCCCTATTAGTTCTCTTGTGCCAACCACAAAAACAGATTTTGGTACAAAAGAAGAGGCTTCTGATTAACTAAATAAAAACCTAAACAAACAACTAAAGCAGACACTGATCTGCCTTCTTGGGGCAGGACAGTCAGAGTGTCACTTTGCTCTGTAAAGGACATCCTTTCCATTAAAATGAAGAGCTCCTCCTTGATGAACCATGAGGCAGTCAGTTCTCACTGGCTTCTGCCGGCAGCCCAGCCTCGGGATCCCAGACAAGTGCTTGCAGCACTTTGGTGCTTCTAGGGAGCACCTGGACTCCTCCTGCCTCTCAGGAAATGTCTATAAATCCCAAACATCGTTCTCGTAAAAAAAAAAAAAAGATGGTGTTCATGTCAACCTACAGGGAATGAGAAGGTCTTAAGCTTCTGGAATAACAATTTGCATTTTATTATCCAAAAAACCAGTAGACTGTAAGCAGAGTCGGGAGACAAACAAAGTTGACATGGAGCCTCGCAAAAACTGCTCCGCCCTGGCGAGACCCCATCTGCAGTACTGTGTCCAGTTTGGGGCTCCCAAACAAATACATTAAAAAAAAGTCACTGACATACACAAGCAAACCAAGTGGAGGCCATCAAGGTGACCAGGGGCTGGGAGTAGAGGATGCATGAGGAGAGGTGGGGGGAGCTGGATTTATTCAGTCTGGAGTAGCAAAGGCTTGTGGAGATCCCAATTGCTGCCTTCAACTACCTAATAGCAGAGTGCAGAGAGGACAATGCTGGGTTCTTCTTAGAGGTGCATGGTGATAGGACAAGAGGCAATGGGCACACGTTAGAACATTGGAAACTCCAACTAGGTACATGAGGGAGAAAAACTACCATGAGATGGGTCATGTACTGGAACAGAGCCCAGAGAGGCTGTGGGATCTCCATCCCTGGAGATACTGGAAGCTCAACTAGAGGAGGACCTGAGCAACCTCTTCTAACTGAACCTGCCTGGGGTGGGAGGCTGGTTTAGAGACCTCCAAAGGTCTCTTCCTACCTACATCATTCTGTGATACCAGCAGTTAACAGTTATCAAGAAAACTTCAGATACATTTCAATGAAACCAAGTGGGCGAACACACACTACTGCACACAGCTAATATCGTGTGAAAGGAAAACCCTGTTAGAAAAGGAGAAGAAGACAAAGGGTCAGTATACTAGAAGGTAACCAATTATATACCCAGGCCCGCAGTCCCAGGACATGCACCTTTTCTACTTCACCCTCCAGCTTTCTCATTGCACTCCACATCTTTGTGTAGGAGAAGAGAAGGCAGGACACGCCCCAAAGGGATGAGTCTGTTTGGAGGATAACTTCTGAGGGTCTGCTCAATGCACAGAGCAGACATTTGCTCTTCACCTCATCCTGAGCAGTTCTAGCAATGCACAGACAGGCTGCCAGCTCTCCCCAGGCTGCTGGTGGTGACCGAGGACCTCCCTCCCTCTGCAGCATGTCCTGCGAGTGCCTTTCTGACTGCTGAGCTGGGGGAGTACACGCTGGGGGACAAGGCACCTGGTGAGGGTGGTGGAGGACAAAGGCCAAGTGGGAAGTGTCCTGCTGGAGTATTCAAAGCAGTGGCAGCAGGTGACAAACCTGTGTGGAAAGAAAAACAGTGTCTACCTTACAGAGATTTCGGCGCATGTAGAGACAGATTTCCAAGTCTCTCTGCAACTCTGACAATCTGCCAGGTAAGGTCAGTGTTTCCAAAGAGCTCATCTTCCCAAAAAAGAGAATTAGGTTGGAAGGGACCTCTGTAGGTCGTCTGCTCCAACCCCCTTGTCTCAAAGCAGGGCCTTTTAGCTTCGACATGAAACCGCGGATGAATGTCGCTACCTTACAAATACAGAGGGCTATTCATTACGGTTGCACTGGCTCTGGGCTCCCACACAAGGACTACAGAAATGCAAACCCAAAGGACAGCCCCTGTTGCCAAGAGCTCACTCATCACGTAAGGACAGGTACCCAGCTCTCCCTCCAGTCCCAGTGTCCCTGGACACATGGCTCCTCTCCTCGCACAGTCCGATGTACAGCATCAGGTACAGCAGCACAGCCTGCCCAGGAAAACAACTGCAGATCAAGTGGGCATTATGCAAGAAAATCACGCCAACATATTTGTCCAGAAATAGGAATGAATACCCTCCCTCAGAGTAATGTCCCGACCGTGCTCCACGAAATCTACAGTCTCCTTAGATGCTGGCTGGAGCAAGCTAAGAAAATCTGAATGCCAACACCCATCAGGTTTCTGTGTTCAGCTCTAGAAAAGATTCCTGTTCGTCCTGTTTTCCTGTTACAGGAAAGCCAGTGTTATCTTTGCAGGGCAGGAAACAAAGCTTATCTGATATACACTTAAGTGCTACATGAAGTCAGAGCACAAATCTTTACAAAAACGGGGGTGGGGGGGAAGCCCGGCCCAGCCCCTTGGGAGCCCCGAGTGTCCCCAGGGAGCACAAAGCCTGGCAGCTGCCCTTCCTCACGCTCCTGTCCAGCTCCTTCTGCCAGCTCCTCTCTGGAATAGCAGGCACCGGCATCCTCAAACATCCCGGGGGCTGGGCCGGGAAGACCCCTGCCAGAGACAGCCCGAGGTGGTGCTGCCCAGAGCCCACCCAGCCCCGCTGTCCTCCCGCGGCACCCACCCTCACCCCAGCCCACGCCTTCTCCCCCGTGGGTTTGTTCCCGCGGCAGCTGCAGCAGGACCACGCTGCTCTCCAGCCCCAGCGTGCGGGGCAGGGCTGCACGAATGGAGCCCAAGGGGTCTCGTCCTGCGGGCCGAGACCAGCGGAGACCTGCGAGGGAAACCGCCGCGTACATCGCACGGACGGGAGCAGCAGCAGCAGGAAAATGCTCCAGAATTGTTCCACTCTCAGGGCAACGCTTCACGAGTGGGATGTACTGTCCCGAGAGCGGGGCTAGCCCAGACGCGGCTGGCTAACGAGCCCGGCGGCAGGGACAGGCTGGCCAGCAGCGCTGAGCACAAGGCAAAGGCTGCCGCGGGTGAAGCCAAGGGCGGGTCCAGGCTTAGCCCTGGCAGGCACTGTATGCCTCTAGGGAGGGCCGGAATAGGGAGAATCGGCTCAGTCCCTTTGCGTCCGTGGCCTTGCCATCAGGGCAATCGCTGCCAGAGACACAGGGACCCAGCCCCCCACTCCCCGGCCCCTGGCAGTGTCCCTCTCCATCTGCCCACTACCCTTGCCGCGGGCGGGAGGTCTCCCCGCCGGAGCGCAGCGGGACGAGGAGCTGCAGCGCCCGGTACGCGGTGCCGAGGGGCCGGTTCCTGTCCACCCTCCCTGCGGCTGGAGGAGCCGCACCGCACCCGCAGGCAGCGCTGCCCGCCCTGCCCGCCCATGCCGCTGCGCCCCAGCCGGCTCGGCTCGGCTGGGATCCGCTGGGCTCCGCTCGGCTGGGCTCACCTGGGCACGGCTCGGCTCGGCGCTCGGCTCTCGGCTGGGCTTGGCTGGTTTCGGCTCGGCTGGGCTCGGCTGGGCTGGGCTGGGCTGGGCTGGGCTGGGCTGGGCTCGGCTCGGCTCCGCTCGGCTGCGCCTGGCTCCGCTCGGCTCGGCTCGGCTCTCGGCTCGGCTCGGCTTGGCGTCTCCCAGAGGACGGAGCCGGGGCAGGAGGACGGGTACAGCCGTGCACCCCTGCCAGGGCTCCCACCGCCTCAGCCGGGCTGTGCGCGGGGCCTGGCTGGGTACGGCCATCGGGTCCTCTGCCCTTGGAGACGGGGCAGGGATGGATGGGGCTGATCTGCTCCCGGGGAAGGAGCTGCTGCCCTGGGAGCAGAGGCGGGACGGCTGGGACCCCCCCTGCATCTGGTGGGGAGGAGGAAGGGGGAGCCGGGGTGCAGGACCGTGCGGGTGCTGGGCAAGCTGAGCGCAGAGCTCGTGTTGGCCAAGTCCCGCAGCGAGAACTGGGCTCCCGCGGGGCAGCGGGAGGAGAGCGGGTCACAGCAGAAGCGGAGAGCTCCGGGGTGCCTGGAGGCAGGGAGCGTGTGGGACTTGCTCCGTGGGCAGCTGCGGAGGCACCGGCAGGGGCAGAAACGCCTGGCCAACAGGTCCGTGGGCCGGTCCTGGCGGGAGCAGGCAGAGGCGCAGCCCTCGGGCATGCTCAGGCCGAGCCGGCGGGTGCCCCTGGGACTGGGTGCAGGGGGCCAGGCTCGAGCGCTCCTCTGGAGAGCAGCTCGTCCTGCTGCTGTCAGCACTGACCAACACTCCGGCTGGATGTCAGCAGGGCCATGGCAGACCCTGCCGCTCCCTGGAGGAAAGGGCTGGATGCTGGCTGGGCTGGGGGGGACAGGGGTGCTCCCCTCCCTCTCTGCAGCCCCTCTGGAGCCCCCCGGGCACGGCCCTGCCCTGGCCTGCTGCTGCTGGGGATGGAGGTCTGGCAGGGCGGCAGGTACTGGGCTGCCTGCTGGGAAGTGGGGATCCGGAAAGGGGCTGGGCTTTGGCAACAGGCTTCTGTGCCATCCCTGCCCGCGGGGACAGGCCCAGGGAAACCCAGGCTGCCAGCAGGGCAGAGGCTGCTAGACTGGGCAGCCCTGGGCCCAAGGAACAGGATCAGGCCCGGGCCGGTGGAGGTGCTCTCAGGCTGCGACCAGGACAAATGAGACACAAACAGCAATTCTGGCAGACGAGACCAATGCTCTGCTTTTGTTGCATGTACAGCTGGGCGGCAAGTGGCAGCTCCTTCCTGATGGAGCATCACGCCTGCAGCCTTTCCAAGCAGGCCATGTTTTCACAGGGCAGAAGACCCCAGGTGACCTAATGCATGGAAGTCCTTGAGGTTCCCCTGCCGACCTGGCACAGGGAAGAGAGCAGGAGGGACAGAGGGCACAGCTGGGTTCCTGGTCCTGCAACAGCAGGGAATCCCTGGCCAGAAATGGCCCCAAGGAGTCCTGGCACATGGCCATGCTCAACGCTGCAGAGGAAGGCGAAAAACCCCTGGGGACCTGTGCCAATCTGCCCCGGGGGAAAATTCCTTCCTGACCCCAGAACTGGCGATCGGCTGTTCCCTGAGCATGTGAGCAAGACCTGCTGCCTGGCCCCCTGGGGCTGCTGTGGTTGCAGGGGACACCAGAACTCTCCATTCCGTTCCCTTCCTCCACCAGAGGCAACTCAGGGGCTTCCTAGCATGGACACCTGAGATGGCTTTCTTCCTCAGTCAGGTCCAGTCATTCCATACCTGAGATTTTTTTCTCTTTGGGAGGAAACTGTTTCCTCCGGGATCCACCTAAGACTCCTCCCAGGTCTCTCTCACAGTCTTTTGACATCTCTCTACCCAGAGATCCTGGATTGCAGCCCCAGACTCCTCCAAGGAAGCTACCAAGGACGTTTTTCTCTTTTCGTAGAAGCTCCCTTCTCTGGGATTTAGCCAAGACTCCTCCCAGGAATGTCCCAGACTCTTTTGACCTGAGCTTTAGGGATCTGAGATCCACGGTAGGAGCCCCAGAGTACTGCAAGGAAGATACTCGAGATGATTTTTCTCTATTGGTAGGTGCTCCCTCCTCCGGGATCCACCCGAGACTCCTCCCAGGCATCTCCTGGAGTCTTTTGACTTCTGCTTTAGGGACCTGAGGTCCCAGGTAGCAGCCCCAGACTCCTCCAAGGAAGCTACCCAAGATGTTTTTTCTTTTTGGAGGAAACTCTCTCTTCTGGAATCCACAAAAAGACTCGTCACAGGCATCTCCCGGAGTCTTTTGACCTCTACTTCAGGGACCTTAGATCTGAAGTAGCAGCCCCAGACTCCTCCAAGGAAGCTGACCGAGATGATTTTTCTCTATTGGTAGAAAGTCCCTCCTCCAGGATCCACTCGACACTCCTCCCAGGCATCTCCCGGAGTCTTTTGACCTCTGATTTAGGGACCTGATATTCCGGGTTGCAGCCCCAGACTCCTCCAAGGAAGCTGCATGGGATGTTATTTCTCTTTTGGTAGATGCTCCCTCCTCCGGGATCCACTCGCAACTCCTCCCAGGCATCTCCCTCAGTCTTTTGACTTCTGCTTTAGAGACCTGAGATCCTGGGTTCAGCCCCGGAGCCCGCTAAGGAAGCTACCCAAGACAATTTTTCTCTTATGGTAGATGGTCCCTCCTCCAGGATCTACCTGAGACTCCTCGCAGGCATCTCCTTGAGTCTTTTGACTTCAGCTTTAGGGACCTGAGATCCTGGGTTGCAGTCCCAGACTCCTCCAAGTAAGATACCCGAGATTAGTTTTCTCTGCTGCTAGAAGCTCCATTCTCCGGGATTTAGCCAAGACTCCTCCCAGGAATGCCCCGGACTCTTTTGACCTGAGCTTTAGGGACCTGACATCTGGGGTAGGAGCCCCAGACTTCTGCAAGGAAGAGACCCGAGATGATTTTTCTCTTTTGGTAAAAGGTCCCTCCTCCAGGATCCACCTGAGACTCCTCCCAGGCATCTCCCAGAGTTTTTTGACCTGTGCTTTAGGGACCTGACAGCCAGGGTAGCAGCCCCAGACTCCTCCAAGGAAGCTACCCGACATGGTTTTTCTCTATTGGTAGATGCTCCCTCCTCCAGGATCTACCCGAGACTCCTCCCAGGCATCTCCTGGAGTCTTTTGACTTCTGCTTTAGGGACCTGAGATCCTGGGTTCCAGCCCCAGACTCCTCCAGGGGAGCTACCCAAGATGATTTTTCTCTCTTGGTAGATGGTACTTCCTCCGGGATCCACCCAAGACTCCTCACAGGCATCTCCTTGAGTCTTTTGACTTCTGCTTTAGGGACCTGAGATCCCGGGCTGCAGCCCCAGACTCTTACAAGGAAGCTGCCCGAGGTGATCTTTCGCTTTTGGTAGAAGCTCCCTTCTCCAGGATCCACCCAAGACTCCTCCCAGGAATGCCCCGGACTCTTTTGACCTGAGCTTTAGGGACCAGACATCTGGGGTAGGAGCCCCAGACTCCTCCAAGCAATATACCCAAGATGATTTTTCTCTTTAGATAGAAGGTCCCTCCTCCAGGATCCACCTTAGACTCCTCCCAGGCATCTCCCGGAGTTTTTTGACCTCTGCTTTAGGGACCTGAGATCCTGGGTTGCAGCCCCAGAGTCCTCCAAGGACGCTACCCGAGATGATTTTTTTCTATTGGTATATGCTCCCTCCTCCAGGATCCACCCGAGACTCTTCCCAGGCGTCTCCCAGTATCTTTTGAACCTCTCTTATTGGGAACTGTGATCTCGGGTAGAAGCCCCAGACTCCTCCAAGGAAGCTACCCAAGATGATTTTTCTCTATTGGTAGATGGTCCCTCCTCCGGGATCCACCTGAGACTCCTCTCAGGCATCTCCTGGAGTCTTTTGACTTGAGCTTTAGGGACCTGAGATCCCGGGTAGCAGCCCCAGACTCCTCCAAGGAAGCTACCAGAGATGGTTTTTCTCTTTTGGAGGAAACTTTCTCCTCTGGGATTTAGCCAAGACTCCTCAAGGCATCTCCCAGAGTCTTTTGACTTCTACTTTAGGGACCTGAGATCCCAGGTAGCAGCCCCAGACTCCTCCAAGGAATATACCCCGGATGTTTTTTCTCTATTGGTAGATGCTCCCTACTCTGCAATCCACCAGAGACTCCTCCGAGGCATCTCCCAGAGTCTTTTGACAAACTCTTATAGGGAACTGTGATCCCAGGTAGCAGTCCCAAACTCCTCCAAGCAATATACCCAAGGTGATTCTTCTGTTTTAGTAGAAACTCCCTCCTTCGGGATGCACCCGAGACTCCTCCCAGGCACCTGTCGGAGTCTTTCGTCCTGTGTTTTAGGGACCTGACATCTGAGGTAGCTGCCTCAGACTACTGCAAGGACGATACCCAAGATGATTTTTCTGTATTGGTAGATGCTCCCTCCTCTGGGATCCACCTGAGACTTCCCTCAGGCATCTTCCAGAGCCTTTTGATCTCCTATTATATGGAACTGTGATCCTGGGTAGCAGCCCCAGACTCCTCCAAGTAAGATACCCGAGATGATTTTTCTCTCTTGGTAGAAGCTCCCTTCTCCAGGATTTAGCCAAGACTCCTCCCAGGCATGTCCTGGAGTCTTTTGTCCTGTGGTTTAGGGACCTGACATCTGAGGTAGCAGCCCCAGACTACTGCAAGGACGATACACGAGACGATTTTTCTCTATTGGTAGAAGCTCCCTCCTCCAGGTTCCACCCGAGAGTCCTCCCAGGCATCTCCAGGACTCTTTTGACCTCCTCTTATAGGGACTTGAGGGCTATATAAAAGATGGAAAGGAATTATTTGCAAAATGTTAGGCACCTGCCTAAAAGCTGCTTTTCAGTATAGAAAGAATAACAATAGAAGGGAGTAGGACCTGAAAGAAGAAATAGAAGGCAGAAAGTCTGCTGAATTAATACTTTTCTTGAAAATCAAGCAGCTGCAAAACCAGTTACAGGAAGAGAAGGAGAAAACACAAAATTTGGAAGAAAAGATCGATATGATGCTTATGCAGGCTCCCAATCTCCCTGACGTTGTACAGATTAGGAAATTAATTGTATCCCCTGAGGAATGGGATGGTGATATTTGGGGTGATCCTGATAACATGATGAGGGAAATGATAACCCCTTGTTCCTCTCAAATTCCTCTCAGTATAACGCTACACCCATTGTTAAAGCAAAATATATTTTAATTCCAGTTGGTCCTCGACAACAATTGGTAAAATTTCTAATAGATACAAGAGCACAAATTTCAATACTAACACAACAAGATGCCGAGAAGCTGGCTGTACGACCTGGATGGCAACGAGTTAAAATCACTGGAGTTAACAGACCAAGTGTTATGTGCCAAACTGCAAAAGTTAATTTATGGCTCCCAGGCGAGAAGCGCATGTTTTCTGCTCGATTTGCAATTACAGATCCTAACAAAAATATTTTAGGCTTCGATGTTTTGAACAGCCGAACCCAGTGTCTGCTGGATGGCAGAATGTGGTCCTTTGGTTCAAATGTTGACCCTAGCCCTGATAAAAATTGGAAAGCTATAGTGCGTCTCCTCCACACAGCCCCTGCACTCTCTGATTCAAAAATTACCAACGTCCCACAGTATCCGATTTCTGCTGCGGCACGAGCTGGAATCTCTCAAGTAATAGTAGATTTGGAAAAACGGCACATTCTCTCCAGAACCCACTCCCCATTTAATTCACCGGTTTGGCCAGTCTGAAAACTAGATGGGAGGTGGCGACTAACAATTGATTATCGGCACTTAAATGCCAATACAGCTCCGCTTACGGCTGCAGTACCCAATATTGCAACTTTAACAGCCACATTACAAGCAGCCACACACCCATGGAGGGCAGCACTTGATATAAAAGATATGTTCTTTATGGTCTCCTTGCAGGAAAAAAAGAATAAAGAGAAATTTGCTTTTACTTGGGAAGGTATACGATACACCTTTAACAGACTCCCACAGGGGTATAAGCATTCACCCACAATTGCTCATGCTGCGCTTGCTGAGCTTTTACAAGCAGTCTCACTTCCCCAGAATGTGAAACTGTACCAATATATAGATGATATTCTAATCAGAGGAGATTCCCCTGAAGAGAGAGGGGAAGCAGCAACTGCAGTGTGGCAAGCGCTACATAAAGCAGAAACTGAAATCCCACCTGAGAAATGTCCTGAGGGACCAAGTACCAAATTTTTAGGTACTTGGTGGATTGCAGGTGGTGCAACAATTCCACTGGACACCCTAAGTAAAATAGCAGATGCCCCAGTCTAGGAAAGAATTACAACAGCTTATGGGTACTTGAGGATGTTGGAGAAAACACGTACCTGGATTTTCTATCATTGCTTGTCCACTATACTCATTTTTACAAAAGGGAAAACGGTGGGAATGGAATTCAGAGCATGAAGAGGCAGTCAAAACTCTAATACAGGAATTAAAAGCATATAAATCACTAGGACCAGTACACCTCCACGACCCTATTATAGCAGAATGGGGTTTTGCTGAACACAGTACTTATTGTAACCTGTTCCAAACTGGCCCTGACGGAGCGAAAAGTCTTTTGATGTTCAGCTCGACTGCATTTAAAGAGACACAACAGAGATATTCCGAGCGGGAAAAGGAACTTTTGTCTTTAGTCTGAGCAGTAAAACAAGCTGAGAAAATACACCAGGAACAACCCATACAAACCAGAGGTCCATTTAGTTTACTAGAAGCAATTCTAAAGGGGCCTGCTCCTCCAGAAGGAGTTGCACAAAAGCTTACAGTTAGAAAATGGTATGTCTATTTGACAGGAATTGCAGAGGAAATAAAATTAACTGAAGGACATACTAAAGTTTCCAAATTACAGATGCCTATAAATGCAGGCTCATTAGCATTACAACAACCCTTTTTTTTTTTAAATGCACTTCCCCTCACTGAGGGAACATAGAATCATAGAATCATTAAGGTTGGAAAAGTCCTCCAAGATCATCGAGTCCAACTGTCAACCCAACACTACCATGCCCACTAAACCATGTCCCTAAGCGCCTCATCTACACGTCTTTTAAATACTTCCAGGGTTGGTGACTCAACCGCTTCCCTGGGCAGCCTGTTCCAAGGCCTGACCACTCTTTCGATAAAGAAACAGAAGACATTTGGTTTACTGATGCCTCAGCAAAAAGGATAGATGGCAAATGGCAATACAAAGCTGCTGCATTAAATATCAATACTGGCAAACAAATTCTAGAAGAAGGTGAAGGTAGTACAGTAGGAGAATTAAGGGCAGTCGTTCTAGCAGCACAAAATAGAGCAAAAGTTATCTATGTCGACTCCTGTGCCATGTGGGTGGTGCATGCCAGGGTGGCAACACACTGGAAGCCCTGTGAGCCGAGCATTCTTTGTAAAAGCTGAGCCCAATATTCCCCGTACTGATGAAAGAAAATATCTGCTAACATTACAGCCAGGACAACCTGTTATGGTGAATTTACCACAAATTGGAACTGTGCCTATGATTTTAACTAAACACCATGGCCCACGTGCTTGGGAAGCTACTGATAGCAGTGGTGCAAAACACAGAATCGGTACTAGATGGATTTTTCCTTCTTTCTAGAAGGGGTAACCCATTCGGCCTTCCCCATCGAAACGTCTTCTTTCTTTTTCTTTAACAGAAGATGACTCTATATCGATGGCAACAACAGCAGCAGTATGCTCCCAACTAAATTTTGTTTTTCCTTTTAATTGGGACAAGTATAATCCTTCTAGTTCAGACACAAGATCCTTGGGACCATGCACTACTAAATTATACTCAAAGCGTTGGAATCCTACCAGTAGATAAGACAAACCTGAACCTCGCTATTTGGATTATACATGGAAACGAGGCATATCTAAAAGATGAATGGAGATGGGAGACACTATACCAAAAGGGAGTTAAGATATCTCACAGTAATAATAACATTCATCGAATATTACCACTTCAAACCACACCAGGGGAAGACATAAAAATAGGGTGCCGAGTAATCGACCGATCTACCCACAAAAAACCCACCAAAATTAAAATATACTACACCGATTTTTTCTAAACCCCAAACCAACACGAAATCTTGCTATAAGATACCAGAACCTAATTGTTGGTACAATTTCACTTTTACACAACCTGTACTCGTATTTTGCTTCTGGGGTAATCGTAGTGTAGAACTATTATTTGATTTTATGATTATCGAGCGCAAAATATGGAATTTGTGTACAACAAGGTGGCCATGGGTTGATGCATACATACTTCTTAACGTACCTCCATCTAATCTAAATTTATCTGTAAGAGCACTACACAATAACATCACTTTTCATAGGCAGAAATGGATTATTAAAGATGAAAATGAAAATCAACAAATTCCATCTTTAAAGGGAACCAAAGGAGACACCATTTCAATAGGATGCCAAATTGAAAATCACACTAGATGTATGACAGCAACCTCACCCACAATGTCGAAGGAAAAGACAACATACATACCTGTCCTTTTAAACACGAATGCTGGTATACTTGTACTATATCGCATTCAGCACTCGTAATGTGTCTTTGGACAAACCCTAACTCTCATTCCAACCTAGGTTTTCAGTTCCGGATTGATACCGAACAAACATATTCACCAACTCAGCCTCCTATCAAACTGTCTCCTCACATTCATAACATTGGTCTCTATGTAATGAAAAACAGGACAACAGCAAGTGCTATTTAATCCATCATGGTCTCTCAAACAAGTGGAGCTATCAATGCAAGTTAATATCTCTGCAATTAAATCTGCCTGCTCACCATTCCTGAATAGATCTTGTTCAGCATGGTCAGCGTGGCTGCATGGACAAACCCTCACCTCTCCAAAACGATCAAGGAGAGATGTGACTGGCATCCTGGGAATGGGACTAGGAATATTGAACAGCATAGACGCTGAAGTTTTGGCGGATAAAATAAGTGCAGCAACAAGTGATTTACATAAATTAGAACATCCATTACGATCTTCTTTGACGGCACTAGGAACTAGTCAATGGCTTTTAGCTAATATATTGCCTAAATGGGAAAGAATTAGTGAAGAAGACCACCGACTAATTATAGATGCATTTGGCATAACCCAAAATAACGTTTCTCTAGTTCTTAGCTGCATCCAAGCTCAATTATGGATACAATCTACCCTGGTAGCAATTATAAGGGAAGGTGATGAGGGCACTTTGCCCACTGAAACCCAAAAGGTAATTTGGGATAATGCAACTAAATTTAAAAGGGAATTCCAATCTTGGTGGCATCTAGTCAATTTTACTTATGACCCTACTGACAGCAAAGTCACAGCTTTTGTTTTGACAATACGCAATGCTTCGGTATACACCATATACCCAATCATTGCGCTGGGATTAAATCATAATGGAACTGTCCTTTATCTGTTAGAACATAGAGTATGGGCCCAACAAAATGGGAACAAATGGCAAACTATTGATGTTGATGCAGTGTTTTGTATGGGAACAACAGGGATTTATTTGTGAAAGTGATACCATTAAGGCCCAATGACAAAGTGTTTGTCATTTTGAAATACATCCTGATGAAACCCCTGAAACTGTACTTTTGTATGTTGGAAATGGATGTGTTTGTATGAGAACTCTTTGTGATTCTATATTTACAGACACCACCACTGTGGAAACATATAATGACTCAAATACCTGTATTTGTGATTTTACCAAGATCATGGGATGCAACTTACTATTCAGCTACTGTTACAACATCATGACCTGACTCAATTGCTAAATAGGTTTGAAACAACGGACAAAGAACTCTGATTACTGTCCATCATGATGCAGAGAAGATACACCATGTCCTAGAAAAGGTGAAGAAGGATGGAGAACATCACTGGTGGGAGGCCTTATTTGGATGGTCGCCAACAGCAAGAGGAACTTTGAATCGAGTGCAACATTCCATTGCAATTTTACTAATTTCTATTGTACTATGCTTGTTGTTGAACATTGTTCTCTGTGTTAGAGTGTAGAAGATAACTAAACAAATGGCACTATTACCAAAACCTCCTCACATATGTAATGTTGCTTAATTGCATTTAACAAAACCTTAATAATTAAGTATACCAACCAAAAATTTCCCTCAAATTACAATTGGAATATGGCATTGATCTGTTTATAGGCACAGAGGCAAGCAGCGACCACACCGCTACTCTGTGATCAAGATGGACTGACTTTAGTCACGGGGTGGATTGTGGTGGTGCATTTTCCCCCCTATCCTAGGCCGCTTGTTGATCTCAGAAATTCCCGTGAAACCTTGGTGTTGGTGTACTGAGTCTGGTGGTTGAGCGCTCCTTGACCATATCAGAAACTCTGCATAGCTGAGGCTGGGAATGTATTCCTACTGCCTGGCCCAGATGTCATCTTATCTGAGTCGTAGCTCAAGTGGAACACCACTGAAACCGTGAGAGTTTTTAAAGTAACTACCACCTGGGAGTGCGGCCAAGATGGAAATTTACGCATGACTAGAGCCAATCATCTTGCGAACCTATAAACGGTGGTCCTAAGTGAGACCCTTTGAGCTCTCTGGACTGCAGCGGGCTGCATCCAGCATCTCCTTCTGGGTGGGACGCCTCTCAGAGCTTGAGACCTCTCGAGTCTGTGATATTCGGAGGACTGTCGTACGACAGGACCTGGGCTGAAACTCTTCACTCCTCGAGGTTCAACACTCGCCCATTGGGAAATGCTGAGACATTTTACGTGAATATTTCTTCACCGAACTTGAGAGGAATTTTTAACAAGTATACCTTTTGTACAGTTATATATATTTCTGTCTGTCTGTATGTGTGGACTAACAGTAAGCACGATCTGTAATTAAGTCACTGTCATGATTGTAGTAGACTCTACTAACTTACTTTGCAAATGTTAAATTAATTAATGATTAAATGCTGCTAAAATCCTATGATCTAAACTTCATCTGTGTAGTAAGTAATAGAGTGAACCTTGCCATCAAACTCTATTAAGTCACACCTTTATAAATCTCTACTAAAATCACTTTCTGCTAATACCTTTGACGGTGATTCTTTAAGCGGCCTCTAAACCACTCATTCGCGACAAGCTCGCCGTGCTACTTTTCCAGCAGACGTCGGGGTGGTTGAAGTCCCCCAGCAGGACGAGAGCCTGCGAGCGCGATGCCTCCTGTAGCTGGAGTAAGAATGCTTCCTCAATAGGTTCCCCTTCATCGGGTGGCCTGTAGTAAAGACCAGCCACAAGGTTCCCTTTGTTGCCTCAGTCCTATTCTTACCCATGAGCTTTCAACCTGCTTGTGGCTATTCTTCAGAGACAGCTCTTCACAATCTATCCATTTCTTGAGGTAGAGGGCAACCCCTCCGCCCCTCCTTCCTCGCCTGTCCCTTCTGAACAGCCTGTAGCCGCCCCAGTCACAGGATTCGTCCCACCAAGTTTCAGTAATGGCAACTAGGTCATAGCTTTCTAGCAACACGGTGGCTTCCAACTCGTCCTGTTTGTTGCTGCATGCATTGGTGTAGAGGCACTTCAGCCGGGACCCCTTGGCTCATCTCCGTAAGACTTCAAGTGTGCCGCAGTTTACCCAGCACATCTCAGAGCAACAGTCTGAGGGCCCTCGCTAGCACCCCGTCCCTCTAACCTTGGCGTGTCATTCCACAGCTTGTCACGGGCAAGCCTGATATTAGCACCCTCCCCCTTCAAGTCTAGTTTAAAGCTCTGTCAATAAGCACCACTAGCTTGTGAGCAAAGACCCTCTTCCCCCTTTAAGAAAGGTGAATCCCATCCAATGCCAGCAGGCCTGGTGCCGCATAGGCCATCCTAGTATCGAAAAACCCAAAACTGTTGTGGTGATATGTATACGGAAGGGTTAAAAGATGGGATTTTGGGCCGTGGATGGACACTGGGTGAGAAATAGATAGCTAAGAAAACCGTAGTCAGCATAGAAAATAGACGGTTTATTGTCTATTGTGTGAAAATGCTGAATACAGGAGGATAAGGAAGGTTGAGAAAATGTTAGGGGAGGACGTGAAGGACGTGAGAGACATGCAATAATGAAGAAATATAAAGTACAATGTATAATTTTGCTTGCTTTGTTACATTTTGCTGTTGGCTTGAGTATAGGTTAATACGTAAATGCTGGACTATGGTAATATGTCGCGTGAACAAGGCCTACGAACCAATAGACAGGGTGACTGTGGCTCGTGCAGCGCGCCTGATCAGCGAGCTCATGCGCTATAGGCTCCCTATGTTCCAATCAAGGCGTGTTTCGGCACCCGCTGGCCACGTGTGTCGGAACCTGTTTCCTTTGCAAATGTATAAATACCGGGATTTTCCCGAAGAACGGTGGGCTGGTGTACAGTGAGGTCATCGTTGCCTCCGTGGGAACGCCCATGTAAAGCTGGCACCTACCGACTGCAGGGCTGAGTTCGTGGCACAAGACGATACAAGAATGTACGGATGGTTCATCTTTCTCCTGGGCCTCGGGTTGGTAAGACAATCGCTTTGCAAAATACCCTTAGTGTAATGCATGATTGTAGTTAATTAAGTGCTTGCTTTTCCCCTTCCTTATAGTCTGTCTATGTGTGCTCACCTTCTAAAGGAATCCTCGAAACCCACTCTAAAACATGATACCAGCCACGGAGCCATGTATTAATAGACTGGGTCTGTCTGTTTTTTCCAATGTCGCTGCCCACAAATGGAAGGAAAAAGAGGAAAAAATAACCTGTGCTCCAGATTCCCTCACCAACCGTCCCAAGGCTCTGAAGTCTCTTTCGATTGCCCTCGGACTATGCGTTGCGGCTTCATCGCCACCTGCATGGAAGAGCAGTAATGGGTAATAGTCTGAAGGCCAGGAAGTTTCCTAGTGATGAGACCAGGCTAGGAAGTTTCCTAGTGATGTCCTTAATGCGGGCCCCAGGGAGGCAGCAGACTTCCCTAAAAGGAGGGTCTGTCCGGCATATTGGAGCCTCTGTTCCCCTCAGAAGGGAGTCACCTATAACTATAACAAGACTTTTCTTCCTCCTGGAGGTGGTTGTGGTATGGGGGGTGGGCCTTTCTGACCTTGGCAACACCTCTGGTGTAGATGGACCATGATCCACACCATCCGTTGACCGGCCTTCCACATCCAGAGCCTCAGACCTGTTGTACAGAGGCACCTGGGAAGGCGAGGTGGGCAAGGAGGGGGTTCACCTGCCGCCCCGAGCACAGACTTGCCTCCCTTCACTCCTTTCCTTTAAGCTGCTGCCTTCAGCCTGGCGGGCGGAAGATACAGGATGCCCTTGATCTTGGGTTTTTTCTGGTGGCTGTTCCTGTCTCAGGAGGACTGGTTCCACCCGTCTCTCTCTGTCTCAGGCTCCCTGACACTCCTTAGCCTTCCTACTTGCTCCTGTAGCTCTGCCACCAGGCTGAGCAGTCACCCCCCGTCACCCTTCGCACGGTGTTCTCACTGCTGCAGCCCTCACCGGCGAGAGGCTCCGGCAGGCCCTGCGGCCCGAGGCCTGGGCGGCTGCACGGCTTCGTGGGAGCCCTGCCTGGGTTGCCGCGTCCCTTCTGGGGAGCACAGAGGACGCGGCTCTCTGCCGGGCGGGCACCGTAGCCAAGCTCCTCCTGCGCGGGCGATGACCACTGGCTGAACCCACCTCCTCAGCTGGCGGGTGACGACGCCCTTCCACAGAACCACTGCGCCACGCCGGGTGCCCGCTCTGGCCGGTAGCGCTGCCCAGGCTGCTTTTTATTGGTGCATGGGTGGCCGCTGGCCCGTGTGCCGAGATCCGCCGCTCCACTGCGGGCCGGGCCGACCCCGAGGCGGCTCCCCTCGGCACCGACCGCTCGGTTCCGTTACACCGCGTTTAGACCTCGCGCCGTTGCCCTGGCAACGCCCAGGCTCGGCTCGGCTCTGATCGGCTGTCCTGGTTTCGGCTGGGATAGGGTTAAATTTCTTCCTAGTGCTGTGTTTTGGATTTAGTGTGAGGAGAATGTTGATAACACACTGATGTCTTCAGTTGTTCCTAAGTGCCTTCCTAGTCCAAGGACAGCTCCCACGCCTACTGACTGAGCTAGGTACACAAGATGGGAGGGAACATAATCAGGACAGCCAGCCCAGCTGGCCAATGGGGTATTCCATACCGTGTGACGTCATGCTCAGTATATGAACGGTAGGTGTGATCCAGGAAGTACCGATCGCTACTTGGCTATTGGTCAGCGCGGGTGGTGAGCAATTGCATTGTGCATCACTCATTTTGTATATTCTATCATTATTTATTATTATTATTATTTTCCCTTTTCTGTTCTATTAAACTGTCTTTATCTCAACCCACGAGTTTTTCTCACTCTTACCCTTCCGATTCTCTCCCCGTCCCACTGGGGGGGCGGGGGGAGTGAGTGAGCGGCTGCATGGTATTTGGCTGCCTGCCAGGTTTAACCACGACATCGGCTCCGCTCAGCTCCGCTCGGCTCGGCTCGGCTCGGCGCGGCTCAGCCCAAGCGGGGCGGCGAGGGCAGAGGCGGGGGCAGGGGGAGGCAGGGCAGGGGAGGGCAGAGGGGTCCGACCCGAACGGGGACACAGCTGCAGAGCGCTCCCCTCCTGCTGTGCCCCGAGATCCCGGCCCTGGTGCCCAGCCGTCCTGTGGCAGCCGCTCCGTGTCCCTCGGGTCCCCATTGTCCTGGCAGGGTGCGCTGGCGCCCTGGAAGGGCATCGGGAGAGCCCCAGCGCTGGGCTGGGACCGGCTCTGTCCTGGCGGCGACCCCCCTCTGGCGGGGCGGCCTGGCGGGGGGGCACGGGAGGACCCCCCTTCGTCTGCCCCGGGGCACTGGGACTGCGCTGCCCTCACAGTGGGGGACAGCGGCGTCACGCACAGAGCCCTGGGGAGCTGCCCCGGAGGAGGGGGTCGCACCCCCCAGGTGCTGGGGGACTGCGTCGCATCCTCTCGGGCACCCCTTCCCTAGGCAGAAGAAACCCAGCACCCTCCTGCTGTCCTCCTCGGCCGGGGCCAGACCCAAAGGGCTCCTGGCCAGCCGGGGGTCGAGACCGCAGCCGGGGGTCCCTCGCATCCCCTGAGACACACGGCCATGGGGGCTTCCTCCTCGGAACCTCTCTGCTGTGTTACAGATGTTCACCACTGCCCCACCATCCCTGCGAGCAAGTACGCCCAGGATTAAAAAAGCAAACGTGTGTGTATCTCTATCTATCTGTCTATCTATCTATCCATTTATCTATCTATCTGAAGCTAGTACAAGTAATTATCAACAACCGATAACAGCAACAATCAATCACAGTATCTATATAGTATTACAGGTTAACACAAACTTATCTCTAATAAAGTAAATGTATCAACAACAGCAGATACACTTAGGATAGGTCACTTATACGTCCACATATGGTACCCAGTGCATGAGACAGATCCCAGAAGGGGATCCAATCATCCCAGAGGTGGGGGGACAAAGCGAACCCCCCCAACAGTGGGCTCAGAAGGGGACCAAGAATGGAACAGGCAGAGTCTCACGTCTTACTCCACTGTGGGTGAAAATTAAGTCATTTTTGTACCATAGAGACCTGAGAGGGCATAGGATACCACTGCTTTGAGTGGCCAATAGATGCTGGTAATTTCTGTCTTTCACCCGGGACAGCCAACAGGCGATGATGTTTTCTGTTCTCTCAGATCAATTCTTATTTTCCAGACTGTTTTCCTGTTCTTGCAGTGAGAATGGCCAATGGCAGTTATCGATCCTAACTTTCACAGGGTGTCTTCCTCTTTTTCCACGGTATTTTTCACATTTTCAGACAATAAGTTGCTGTTACAGTCCCTAGTTTTGCGCTTATCAACGGTACCTCAGGACATCATCTGTTTCTTGGTACTGTTACCAAAATGGATTTGCTCGCATTTTCTTCTCTTCTAGTTTGTGCCTGGGCACCGGAGAGAAGGCAGCAGAAGTGCACACTAGTTAAAACCCCTTTTTATTGCTGGCAATAAAGGTGCCTCTCGGCTGGGAGGGACCCCATATTGCAACTCTTCATTCCTTATATACAATCTCAAGACTACTCACATATTCCTTTTCACCATTTACACAAGCTATTGGCTTTGGCTGTGATATATTGTCTGTTGCCCTTCACTTTTGAGTATCTGTACATGCGACCTCGCTGTGCAAGCAGACTTAATGCATATTTCTTAGCTGAGCTTGCAAGATTTTGTTGCAGCCTTGCTGCTTTCAGCCCGTTCAGTCTGGTTTCTTTAAGCAGATCCACTTGGAGAGGCGAGGTCACTGTCGGTCAAGTTCAATTGCGCATGTCCTGGAAGACATCTTTACATTGGAGCTTTTTCTTAGGTAACATTCCCTCCTTTTGTTTTGTGCATACCTACACACCTTAAATTGGAGCAGAATAGTATTTGTATCCACTAATTTGAGCAAGACAGGCTGGGCATACTTGAGTAAACCAGCAGACTGTAATCCCCAAAATAAGTGAAACTCCTAATATCATTAATGTCAAACTGATAAATTGTTTCAATATTGGAACAGTAGAAGGAAATAGATTTGACAACCAGTTCCACCTTTCTCTTCCTTTCAGGTCCTGTCTTACATTTTTACTAAAGCTTACTAAAGCTTTAAAGTTTTTCAGTGGGACTTCTGTAGGTTTACTGTAACCTGTGAGATTGAAACAACCAAGTCCTTCAAAATCTTCACAGCTGTGGTTGGCCCTAACTGACAAGTAATCTATGGCTGCTCTATTTTGTAGGATTGCCTCCCTGTTTGATTCTTATTCCTCCTGTAATAATGCAATCAAAGTGGAGGTGGCATTCAGTTTTTGCTAGCGTACAGGCCACCTTTGTCAGTGGGAGGTTGGCACCTAGTGCTAGTGCAGGGGCTCCCGCTGATGAGGTGCTTAAGGCCACTGCTTCCGCTTTGCTGAACAGACTTATATTTGAGTCACAATCCGGTGGTAGAGCCTGAGGTAGGCTCCCTCTGCTTCTTTTTGTGTAATATTTGGCTGAGGTATTTCTTGTTAGCAGGGAGACTGCGAGTGTTCCAAGTGTGCACGGACCTCCGGTTGCATTTTTGGGTACATAATTATAGGCCTCAAGTCCACACAGTAGAAACCATCCTTTTGGGAGATAGATATCAGTGGAATAATAGGAAACCTTTGTTGTTGTGTTACAGATTAAATCACTGTTGTTCAAGTGCCCTAATGGTGCAGTAGCATCAACCATATACATGCAAGATTTGACTGGAGTAACATTGAGAAGTTGGAATAGCATAGTATGTTAATTTGTCCATGCAGCCAGTGTTGAGATTTTCCCTATACTGGGAAGCTGACTATAGGTTAGGTTCACCTCAAAGCTGGACAAGTTTGAGTCGTTAGGAATGAGTGACCGAGGTGTGCTCATGCCTACAAAACATGTAGTTGCAACTTTTGCGATACCCAACCCATTCTATACACAGAATTTGTCTGAATTATTTAAGGCACTCTTTGCTAATAACAGGCACCAGTTCGAACTCGGAGCTACGTGCTGTAGTAAAATTTCTCCGACTGTGTTCAACAGCAGCAAAAGGAGGATCATGACCTGAGAGTGGTGGATCCCTGCATCTTTAGCTGCAACTTTGAGAGCAGAATAAGCACATAAAAATACTTGCACAGGACCCTCCCATTTGGGTTGTAATGCATCTTTAGTCTTATGGACCTTTGTCATGACACAACCTCAGGGTCAATACAGATGCAAATGCTTTCCTAAAGGTAAAGTTTGCATAATTACAGCTTCATACCATTTCTTTTTAAAACTATCTTGTAGCTATAAGACATATTGGGTTGCTGCTTCATCCCCTGCCAGAAGGCTTGTGTGTGCTGGAAAAAGGGTTCCTGGAATTCTATCTGGTCTTCCAAACTCAAAAGGAGTTAATTTATGACCTGAGTTTGGGCATCGCCTTAATTCCCTTAGTGCTAGTGGTAAAGGTTTTGTCCATTTTATTTTTCTCTACAAATCTTTGCCAGTTTACTCTTTAGAGTACGGTTCATTCTCTCCACCTGTACCGAGAATTGGGGATGGTAAGGTGTAGGCAGTCTTTGTCAAATTCCTAAAGCTTTATACAGGTTTTGTAATATTTCAGCTGTAAAATGTGATCCTTTATCAAAGTCTGTTTCTTCAGGCACTCCAAAATGTGGTATGATATCTTTCACTAAAGCTTTAACCACCACTTGAGCAGTTGCTTTTTGGGTAGGGAATGCAACGGGATAATTGATCCATTATAACCAGTAGGTGTTTTTGTCCATCTCTGGGAGGCACATCTTGGAAGTCAATCTTTGTTTCTGGAATGGCATCCGGGCCCAAGGGCACCCTCATTTTGGTTTTGCCTCTGTATTGGAGTTTGCGTTACATTCTGCACATCTCAAACATCCTTTTGTGATTTGTAATATTGCTTGGGTCAGTCCAGGTGCCACCCATGATTGAGAGACCTGATTTTCTAGATAAGATGCTCCTCCATGTGTCCGATGGTGGAGTTCTCTGACCAAAGGTATCAACATAATCCTGGGGAGAAGAGGTGTTCCTTCTAATGTCCAGATTCCATTTATCTGTTTTGCTCCTAAATGTTTCCATTTTTCAGTTTCTTCTGTGGGTAGGGTTTCATGTTCTCTTTTTAATTCTTCTTCAGTTATGGTCATTAGCATTTCTTCTTGTATTTTTGGTTGGACCTAGTAAGGATTGTAAAGCTGCTGCCTTAGCCGTGCTGTCGGCAAGATTGTTTCCTTCAGTCAGATCAGAAGTATCTCACTGGTGGGCTTTATGCTGTAATACTGCTACTTGTTTTGGTTTTTCTAGAGCATGTAGAAGATCCAAAATTTGTTCTCAATGTGCTATTTTGTGTCGCACTGATGTTAGAAACTCTCTTACTTTCCAGATCAATCCTGCTGCAAACACTACTCCCAGAGCATATTTGGAGTCTATGTGGATGTTAGAGGTTTGATTTTCTGCTAAAACACCTGCTCGAGTTAAAGTTATTAATTCTGCAGCTTGTGCCCCGAGGTGTCCCGGAAGAGCTCGTGCTTCCAGCACCCCAAATTGCATGGTGACAACATATCCTGTAACCCATCATCCCTTTTTGTAGTAGGGTGATCCATTGCAGAATAACACCAAGTCTGGGTTGTCGAGGGGCTGTTCCTTTACGTTTGGCAACACTGTTGGTTTCAATCCCAGAGTTTCGAGGCAGTTGTGAAGCGATCCCCATTTCTGCTGTAATATTTCTGGCAGTAGGTTTGCTGGATTTAACAGGTCCCACTGTTCTAAGGTAATATTTGTTTCGGTCAGTAGTATCAATTCATAACGATGCAGGCGTTGACAGGTAAATAAGGAATGACCCCTCTGCGTTAATGCAGCTTTCAGTGCGTGGGGCACCGTTACCCTTAGGGGTGCCCTAGGACTGTGTTTCTTGCTTTGTCAATCATCACAGCTGCTGCTGCAACAGCCCTAGTGCATGAAAACATGCCTTGAATTACGAGGTCTCGTTCTGCTGAGCAATATGCTACGGCTTGCAGACGTTTGGCTGTTTTCTGGGCCAACACACCACTGGCTATTCCCTTCTGTTCACCTAAATATAATATAAAAGGTTTGCTGTAGTCTGGCAGGGCTAACGAGGGAGCTTCCATGACTGCTTGTTTTAAATCTTTAAATGTTTTTTGGGTTTCCAGAGTCCATGCAATTCAGTCTGGCTCTTCATCTTTTGTAAATGTTATTAGGGGTTTTGCTTTTTCCCCAAACCCAGGTATCCAATATCTGTTAAATTCATCTGCACTTAGAAATGCTCTAATCTGTTTGTTTGAGGCAAAGGTATCTCTTGTATTGCCTGTATTCGTTCTGATGATATTATCCTTTCCCCAGGCCAAATTATCATCCCTAACTTGTCGCTGGCACAGATGCATTTTGGCAAGGGAGACTGTATGACCCTTTTCTGCTAAAGCAAATAACAATGTCTTAGTGTCTTGTAAGCAAATATTACAGTCTTTGCTTGCAATTAACAAATCATCTACGTATTGTACTAGTACAGTATCATTTGACAGCGTTACTGCCTTTATACACAATTTTAAGACTATTCACATATTGATTTTTACAGTTTACATAATCTATTGGCTTTGGCCATGACATCACCTGCTACCATTCACTTTTGAGTATTTGTTCGCACAAACCCCCTGTGCAAGTGTGCTTAATGCATATTTATTAGCAGAGTTTGCACTATTTTGTTGCAACTTTGCCACTTTCAGCCAGTTTGGTCTGGTTTCTTCTAAGAGCAGACCCTCTTGTACAGGAGAGGTCACTGCCGGTCAAGTTCTCTTGCGCAGGTCTTGGAAGCCATCTTTACGTCGGCGCTTTTTTCTTATGTAAGAGCCTCTGTGGTCTGTCCAGCTCCCTTAGGAAAAGGCTCCTTGGCTGGCACCTCCCCTTGGGGAGAGGAACTGTCCCTCAAGGCCAACTCCTGACTAGGGCTGCCTCTGCCTTCTACTGAGGCACCCAGAGTGACCCTTAGAGGAGCTGTACATGTCTGTGGTGGAGACATCTGTCCATGAGAGCTCCTCAGCAGAAGGTCCCCTTCTATCCCATGGTGATCTGGGAAGCTAAGTCACCAGAGGCAGGGCTTGCTTTAGTCTTGCTTGCAGATCTTGAGCTTAGACAGGTCTCCAACCTCCTTGTTCCAGTATCAACCCTCTCTCCACATGTGCCCTCTTGATGCCGCTAAGGATGTCATTCTCCAGCCTGAGGAGCCAAAAAGGGCCGACCGCAAGTCTCCTCCCTCCTCTGCCAGGCCCAGCCTTGGAAACCAGCTGGTAGCGTCAAGGAGCTCTATCAAAGGGTGGGAAGTTTAGGCAAGGAGCGTGGGGAGGCATGGCCCTAGTTCTGGCTGGGGTCTGAGATAGCATTCCCAGAAAAAGTCATGGACATCCCTCTTCCCTCCCTCCATCCCTGACTAGTCAGGCAGCCCCAGCTCCAGCTGTGCTCCTCTGGCTCCAGCTGTGCTCTGCCCCTCGCCTTTCACCTTGGGGTGCAACGGGTGGGGAAGCCCCCGTGCGCCCCTGAGCCTTTCTTCAGCCCTTGGATGAGCAAACTTCCCCTCTCACCCCTCCTTCCTTGCTGGAAAGCCCTCACCCGTCTGCTCCTTGGGGCTCAGGGTGACAGGGCCAGACCGTGGTGGGAAGGCAGGGAAATCTGTCGGCCATTGGGGGGACACCGCAGCTGAGGTGGGGTTTGTTCTGGCCTCTGGAGGGAATTCTGCCTGAAGTTTCAAGAGCAGCAACAGGGGCAGCCACACGTGAGCCAGTCACCCAGGGTGCCTGTTCTGCTCCCAGAGCAGGGAACATCCCACAGCCCAATCTCTGGGTCCCAGCGCCCCAAGAGCCTGCCCCCCCCCAGGCCTCCATGCACAGGGAGTGCCTGGGGACCCCTCACCTCCCATGGAGGTGGTGTGGCACAATGGGGCAGTGCAGCCTGGCCATGCCCTGGGGAACCGCGGCCGCAGGATTGGGACCGTGCTGGCCTGTGGCCCTTGGGGGCACTGTGCCCCTGTGGGCTGGTCCTCACCTCCCGGCCAGTGTCACAGGCTCCAGTCCTCCACCCGGCCCAGAGCTTGCTTCTCTCCCCGGAGTGGGGCAGGAGGGGGCTGCCTGGGGGAAGCGAGGTGTCAGAGTTACGCTTGTGTTTGCTCAGAGGAGACTATGCTCTGTAAACAGCCTGTCTTCAGCAGCTGTTGTTGCTGCTGTTGTGGTTGCTGCTGTCAGGAGAGCTAATAAAACAGGCTAGCAAAGCTCAGCTCCTTCGATCTATTGCCTGCTGGAGCCTCCCCACTCCACAGTTTCATCTGTTCTGGCCTGGTCTGACATGAGAAACCTCCGCTAAAGACATCCAGGAACTCCACCTTCAGGACTCTTCGTGGTCCTTTGCTTTCTTTCAGGAGATGCAGCTGAACGAATGTGCCTGGTCCGTGCAAACAGCAAGTCAGGGAGAAATAGGAGTTACGGGCAAGGCTGAGAAGCTCGGTGGGGTTGGGAGGAGGCTCAGACCATTTGAGGGCAGAGCAAAGCCCAATGTGCAGGGATCCTGGGCTCACACGTGGCTGGGACCGACCCCCTGCAGCAGTGGGGCAGGACGGGGTCCCTCCGAGCCCCCCTCATACAAATGCCTGCCATTGGAGCACATCCAGCTCAGCTGCTTGCCCTGCACCTGGCACACTCAGCTCCCAGGAGTGCTGGAGCCCTCGGCACTGCAGGTGCCCAGGGAAACCCCTGGCCCCAGCACCTCAGCCCTTGCTGGTGCCCTTCCACACCAGGAGCCCCTCTCAGCGTGGTGTTCAACCCAGAAAGGGGCTCGACTCCCTCTTGCACCTCCATCCTCACCTCTGTCAAGGAACATGACTGTGCAAGGTGGGAGCGCGGGTTGTGTTTGAGCAAACTTTGCAGTCTTCAGTTTGGATCGCACATATGGTGGGGCCCCTGGGACAGGGGACCAGAGGCTCACATGCACTCGCAGCGGGGCCGGCGTGCACAGCAGCCCGAGGGACAAAACCACATCTCTGCTGGTGGGCTCCCTGTGTGGAGCTGACCCTGCCCCATGCAGATGTACCCAGGCCCGCTGGGGCAGGGGAGCAGCACCGGTGGGGCCTGTGTTAACGGGCAGGGGTCTGGTGGGCCAGCCAGATGCCTCTGCTACATTCCATCCCCCTGCTCAGACCCTGTGCCATTGCTGACCCTTTAAGATCCCCCCCGACATTCCCCACTCGTCCCCCAGTGCCCCCCTTCTGCCCCACACCCCTGTAAACTCCTGTGCCCCCCTGGGTTCCCCCCACCCAGTGCCCTCTGCTCCCCCCAGTGTCCCCCTTTTCCCTTGCTACCCCCGCACTGTGTCCGTGCCATGGGGGTTCCAGCGTGGTGAGACACTGGGGGCCAAAGCCTGCTGTGGTGGTACAGTCAGGGCTGTCCTGGGATGCTCCCTGTGCCAGCCCTAGCTGGTGCTGGAGGTGGTCATGCCGTGGCGGGGTGGGTGGCAAGGGGATCCCCATGGGCAGTGGGAGGCACGGCAAGGCCCCAGGTGCAAGAGACAGCCCTTTTTCCCCCCGTAAAAGACTCATAGTCTATTTACAGACCAGCAGGCAGCTGGAAGGAAATCCCGTTATCTCTATTTTACAGACAGGGAACTTAGATATGGAGCAACACATGGACGGACATGTCCAAAGCCACCCAGAGAGCCTCTGCAGAGGTGGGAACTGAGCTGAGAACCCCTGAGCATCTGTCACACTGCTAAAAACCATTTTCTCTCTGCAGTCCCTCTCTTCCAATGCACTGTTAAGTAACTGCTTTCCACTTAAGTTTTCTTGTCAGATCCTCTGCATAAAAATCAAAAGGATCTCACTTCAATTGCTCCACTCACTCTTTCTCTTAGGTCATTTCTGGGTACCTTTGAAACATGTCCTGGTTCCGGCTGGGACAGAGTTAACTTTCTTCCCGGTAGCTTGGGGGGTGTGCTGTGTTTTGGGTTTGGTATGAGAGGAACGTTGATGGCCCATTGATGCTTTGGCTGTTGCTGCGTGGTGCTTGCACCAGGGACTTTTCTTTTCGGCCTCCCATGCCCTGCCAAGTGCAGGGGAAGGTGGGGGCGGGGGGAGCACAGCCAGGGCAGTTGACCCAGCTGGCCAATGGGGTATTCTATACCATGTGATGTCATGCTCAGTATAAAAACCAGGGGTGGGGGTCTCCCCCCCATTCGTGACACACGGTCGGCGGTCAGTGAGCAGTTGCATTGTGCATTGCCTGCTTTGTATATTCTGCTATTGTTGTTGTTATCATTGTTATTATTACTGTTGTACTTCGTTATATTTCAATTATTAAACTGTTTTTATCTCAACCCGCGAGTTTTCCTACTTGTGCCCTCCCGATTCTCTCCCCCATCCCGGCGGAGCGGGGCAGTGAGCGAGCAGCTGCGTGGGGTTTAGTTGCTGGCTGGGGTTAAACCACAACAAAACCTCTACAGTTCTTGCTAGCCACACTAAAGTAGAGGTGCATCTAAACCAGGTTCCAGATCCAGGCTCAGCTTCTGCAGGAGACTGAGATTTGCAGTCAGTTTTCAGCGTATGAACACCTTAAATAAAACACAGCCAAATCCCTTCTCCCTGTATTTGTTCCTCGAACTGCTGTTCCCTTGCTCATCATGTCATCTGCTATGACCCAGCACTGCAACAATCCTCCCAGAGGCCACTGAAATCAGTACGTTGAGGAGTGCTCTGTACGTACCAGGAGATGTTTAGCATCACACAGTCCCAGATCTGGAACTTTTGCAGTTCTAGCGCCTTCTGCTCTACAAGCTTATCAGTCATTTTCCCATGTTTGAGTTCCCTCTCCACCCTCCTCCGGCAGCATTCAGAGCTCAGTCCAGATTGCTCTTTTATTCCTGGTGGTGACTCATGTCTTTCTACACTTGACCTCTCCCTCTCGGTTTAGTCTACCGTGTCTGATTGCCTCTCTGGTATCCTGTCCTGGATGTCCTGTGCCCACTCACACTTCACAGGATGAAACGACATGCTTCATTCTTCCCTCACATACAGTTTCACTGCTTCTTCTTCATTTCTAACACCATTTCCATTATTCTGTCACCCAAATTCTCAGTATTGGTGCTTTATACACACACTCCCCCCATCCCCCCCCGCCCCCTTTTTCTACTTACCAAATAATTTAGCATTAAATACATCCATTCCTTTCAGTCCAATCTGAAAGCATCTAAAGCATCTCCCACTTCGATCTGCATTACTGTAACCTCCTGCTCCTCTTTGAGCTTCTCACTTCTTTTTTATCTCATCAAAATGCTGCATCCACATCAACTCCTTACTTCAGTGAGTCCATCTGCATGTCCAAATTCCTTCACCCACTTCTCTTCAAATTACATGACCTCCCTTCCAAGACATGATGACTCAGCACTTGCCTCCACCTTTTCCTTAGGTTCCACAGCTGTCTCTTCTGCCATTCTCCTAGTCATGACTTTTGCTAGATTTGTTAGCGGTCTGTGCAGTAGTACAATGAGAACGCAGAGTAAGACGATGACTAGAATCCAGGACTCATAATTGGATTTGGAGGGTATTTCAGCATTAAATCAATGTACCCCACTGGCTTGCCTATGCTATAAGGAATGAATCCTGCTCTTTGTACACAGTGCCAAGAAATGTAACAGTTGCTCGGGTCACAGGATGCGCACAGTACTTTTGAGTCCACTAGTGCAGTTTCAGGCCTGCAAGACCATGTATAAACTATACATAGGTTTGAATAGGAGGGTGGGGGTGTCCACATTGCAAAATGATGTGCATTTCCTTTATAAAAAGTACTAAATGGTCCCCTTTCTTTAGGCTGTGCAACTGTAAGGACGCACAGATGTCTCGAGATCCCTACAGGCTTCTCTGGGCTGGTCACAGGTTTTTATGTGATACCCTTTATCTGTCCGGCTGATATTATGATCACATCATCATTTCAGTTCATTATATCATCCTTTCCCTCCAAACCCCAAAAGGTCTAGAACAGGCATAAACCAAGGAAATACTGACATTTTTCAGTCCTGAAAAAGGTATCAGAGTCAAGCCAGCACACGTGCTCAGCCAGCGTATCTAGGACTACATTTTTTTTACTTTCTGAAAGAAGCTCATAGCTGCGCATGCTGGTAGTAAAGAAAGGATTAAGGCTGTACCAGTATTACATTCTTTTTAAATTATGACCATAAAAGCGACTACCCATCAGAAATCCTACCCCGCAGAACGAGGGGGTGAAAACGGACCGATGAGATGCTCTGGAAGCCTGCTGGCTGGAAGCCTCTCTGCTCTATTCTTTGCCTCTCTAAGGTTGCCAGATTATCTTCTGTCAAGAGGCATACCTGCCCCTCAGAGTTTCTAACAGTTTGAAGCTAAACAATCAAACATAAAAAAGGAAGCCAACTCCTTCAATATACACCTATTAGTCTGTTAAGAGGTACATGTAACTGGAGTTATACATTCATAAGCACCCATGCATATGTGCGTGGTGCATACATATGTGCATTAAAGGAGAGGAAAGCAATGTTCTTTTCTTACTGTGCTAAGATTTAAAGTACAAAGTTGCAAAAAAACCCAGCAAAAGATGTTGATGCAATTGAGTTTCAGGTCAATTCAATTAATTCAGGAAAGCATATTTTTAACACATGGTTTCATTTGCTTTTAAGGATAAATAAACCATGCTAATAGTGCAAAGTACCTGCTGCTGCTGTGCACAGCCCTTCATTTTAATATCTGTGGGGCTTGCTGTCACCAGCAGCTCATAGAGGAAAGAAAACACTCAACATTTTGCATAGCATTCATCAGATTCTTCCCTCTGCTGTTGTGGCATAAGCAGTAAGAGTGCTTAACGCACTGTAGGTATCCAGGCTTCTCAGGCTATCTTCCCCCTTTCCACTGGAAGCAATTCCATTCAGCTTTAGCTGCAGTTTAATCAAAGCAAATTATAATCACACTAGCAGGATGCTAATTCTGAAGAGACATGAGTAAAACCATAGTTACTTCATTAAACAGCAGACCTGTGGTTGACAAAGGACCATCAGATCCCAAATAATATTTTGTTCTTTTGCATAGAGCAAACAAAGCCAGCTTTGGTTAATTAAAATCAGCAGCAGCAGCAGCAATGACAAAAGCTGAAAATTGAAGTGCCAATGACAACTGAGAACTCTCAGCTCAGAAAATGATAACAATTTCATATTCTCATTTATCACAGAAAAAAGCCTTTCCCTGACCTTCAAAAAATGAGATTTCTCTACTACATCAGTTAATAGGGAGTCCGAAGTTGAGTGCCTTCAATCCTAAGTAACATGTAAAACCACACAGCAAAACACAGTAATACAACATTGAAAAGAACATGGGGTAACATCTGTGAGGCTGGTTTTTGCCTGAATGCTTTTATGTTCCTTTTAGCTCTCAGCAGAGCAGGCAGAAGCACTGTCTGAGCCTTGCTGCCCTCTGCGACCCTGCTCCTTAACCAATCCCATTGGGTTTGGCTGGAGGATGCTCAGCATGTCAGCAACGAGCCTCAGCCATAGGCACTAGGCATGTTTGGCGGCAAAGCAGATTTTGGTACAGTTCTGGCCACCTTGACGGCTGCACGCATCCCAGGAGCGCAGAGCCTCCCTTTGCTTTCCCCTCCCACCCACCAAGCTACTCCCTCCTCCCCCTCTTCTTCCATGCCCTCCCCCTGTTCTGGCAAGCCCCCCAACCCCGCGGGAGCCCCGCATCAGGCTGCAGCCCTCTGGGATGTTGGGTACAGCCGGCCAGCACTGCCAGCGCCGTGGTCCCCTGGCAGGACACGCTGCGATTCTCTAGCCCAGCGAACACAGCAAAGTCACCTTCGCGCTCGGGCAGCATGTTCTGACATAATTAATATTTTACACAAAAAGGACAATCTGCCAGCAGGCTGACAGCGGGCTGCCCCACATCCCCCCACAAGACTCTGCAGGCATCTTCGGCTCTGGGGATGCAGGGCCTTTCTGCTTTGGGTGCCCCAGGAAAACCAACTCCCTTCCTGCAAAGCCCTCCCACTTCTCCTTCTTGCTTTTTCTGCGTGTTTTCTTCTTTTAAAAGACAGAGGAGGTGCCTGTCCTGCCCTGCCCTGCCCTGTGCGGGGCTCGCAAGGACAGCCACTGACAGCGGCTGGCTCTGCCTGGTGACTTCAGCCCAAGCCCCCTGCAACGGGACTGCTCCTCCTAGGCTAAGGCTGACCAGAGGCTCCTGGAGAAGCGCAGACAGTTTGAATTCATCTGGGGGATGAATGCTCCCTTCTTTGTCTCCCATGCCTCCTGCACAAAGTGCAGCGGCTCTGGAAAGCATCATCCCCAGGTGCCCGCAGCCTGGGCAGCACGCTTCCAGAGCTCCCCAAGCCTGAAGGGGCTATAATCTCTGACCAGACACTTTGTCAATCACTTGCTGCCCAGCTGCCCCCAAAACGTGCCATCTGCTTTCACAGCATGGTAAAGAGACCAAGCTGCCCAACTTGCCAAAGCAGCAGCTCAGGACAGTACTATCACACAGAGAAAAATGGGATTTTAGGATTTTGCCATGTGGCAGTTGCCATGAGTACGAATCACACCGTCTTCCTCAAAGGGTACGATGCAGGCCCTGGGCACCCAGGGGCTCTGTGCCTCCCTCTCCCACCCCTGGCTGCCCACGCAGGTGGGCTCGGTGGCCGCCTTGCTCAGTCCCACCCCCTCGGCTACTGGTCTTCCCTGGGATCAGCCCTGATGAGGGACAGGAGGGCGTGCAGCCCAGCCGGCAGGGCCGGGGGCTGTGCTGCTGGGAGCATGCTGGGGAGCAGGGGGTCTGACGATGCTCTGTGCCTAGGGCTTGCCGCGCAGCCCCTGAGGGACCAAAGCAGGGAGAAGCTGTCTGAGATCTGCAGCGGTCAGTAGGGGCTGGTGGGGCAGGGGACAGAGCCTGGGCAGGGTGCTGCCATGCCGTGCCCTGCTCCAGGGAAACGCTTCAGGGACATTTGGGCCATTCCTGTGCAGACACGGCAGTTCAGCTCGGCTCTGTTTCTTTCTGTCGCAGCCCTTCAGACCTTGGAGAAAGACAGCGACCCCTCCATCTGTTCCCTGATAGCTCAGACTGTCCTCATCCTGGGCTCTCCGAGGGAGCAGCCAAGATCAGGATGCACCCTGCGAGCACTGTGCTGCTGGTGCTGCTAAGGCAGGCGGAGGTGCAGCTTTCCTCAGGAAAATGGCTGTAGTTTAATAAAGCTGCAGCAAGAAGCCCAAACCCATGGTGTCCTTCAGATGTGGAGCGCCCTGAGCGTGCTGAGCAGACAGCGTCATTCCTGGCCTCTCCCGCTGCCTGCAGGACAGCTGCCCCCTCAGCACGCCCTGGCCCCAGGCTTGTTTTACAAGTTCACCCCTCGGTGAGAGAAGAAGCCACGTTTGTTCACCCCCTGGGGAAGCCTTTTCTTTAGGGAGGCAGAGGGCAAAGGGGAAATGGCAGCCCCCGAAGGAATCAGCATTGCCCGGAGAGCTGCCTGACGCCCACGCTTTCCAGCAGCCCAGACGTATCTGGCTAGTTTAGTCAAGATGTCATTTCAGTTCCCACCACATCCTTCTCTTCAAAACACTGTGTTTCTACAGACTATTTCATTGATCGTTGCTTGCCCTAAAATCTGATTGTTTCCCTGAGGCAGAAAAATAATAATGGGACTTGTGGGAACCACTGAGAGCTCTTCGCAGAAGATCGAGACTTACACATTGATAAATACACATTTCCGAAGACCAGAGGTCCTGTTTCCCGGCGAGGCTAGTAACAGGAAGAAGTTTGACCACAGCTCGGAAGAGCAAAAGTCGTGACCGTAGGGATGTTTCTGGTTCTTCTTTTCCACCCTGCCGCTCTGTTGGTAGTTTCAAGGGTGACATTTCCTCGTTGCCACGCTTGAGCTAACCGTGACTCCCTGGTGAAAGATGCCTTTTAGGTAGGAGGTTTTCCGCTAAGCCTGGAAGCGGAGAAGAGGAAAGGGACACACAGCGCGCTGTTCCCTCCCACAGCTCTGCTTTGACATTGGGGCGGCGATTCTCCAGGCCTGCCGATATAACTGCCTGGAACAGGCCTGGCCCTTGTTTAGGAAGGGAGCTGCTGTGCTGGAGTCTCCGTGGGGCAGAAGCTCCTCGGGCTGGCCTGGATCCCCGCCGCGGTGCTCGCGGGCGGGCGCTCGCTGGCGCCCCAGGCCCTCCCCTGCAGCGCGCAGGCAGGGGAGGCAGATGGCCGTGCGGGTACAGCAGGCACGGAGGGAGCGAGGACGCGCCGACGGGCAGTGTCCAGCCTTGCTGGACTGACAGCTCTTGTCCCAGGGGGAAACATGAAACTCAAGGCGCTGCCCAGCCTGAGGGCTCTGGCAAACCTGACCATCACGGGGTCTGCAGCTCCAGTCCGGGCTCCAGAAGCACCTGGAAGGGCAGCCCAGCATTGGCACCCGAAACGCAGCAGCTATCAGCAAGGCGCTAATGGCAATTTCTGCACTCAAGGTAATGACACGTGAGCCAGGGTAGCGGCTTTCCTAGATTTCTTCTTCTGAGGTGTTGGTGATGCTGGGCGAGTGCTTGAGCCTGGCAAAGCAGATGGACCTGTGGACGAAACGCTCTGTGCAACTACAAACTATGGTCTGAAGTCCTCAGCAAAGACCTGGCTGTCCACCCTGAATCTTCACTGTCAGGTTTGGAGCTCCACAGCAGCTGCCAGTGCCTGGTGGGCACAGAAGAGGACTCTTCAGCCAGGGGACCAGTCGCTGGCACTTGGCAGCTTGGTGCCGGCACAGAAAGGCTGCTGAGCTGTCAGGGTGGCAGCCACCACGGGGAGCCCTAAGGGAAGGGGCTTCTCCACTTAGCGCAGGTGAGTAATTTTCATGGATGTGAGTAAAATAAATGTTTCCCATTAACATGGGATATATAGTCCTGTTCTGCAGCTATGTTTTGGGGGTTGTTTGGTTTTGTACATACTTTCCCAAAGACTTCCTCAGGTGGCTATTAGATTGCAAAGAAATGCTTACAATCATCATCAGTAGTAGTAGTATTATGCCAGTGTCATCACCATCACAATTACCAGTCAAAACCTCAACAGTTCAGTTGTAGAAGATCCCAAAGAACATGCCAGAAAGAGCATTTCCAGCTGATGAGTATTTCCAGGTGGTAGTTCTGCTCCTGAGAAATAGACCATAGAACTGTTCCTTGAAGAGATACTGCAGCTACTCTACATTAGGTGCTGTTGTTTGTATAAAAAGTCAATGTTACAACACTCAAGGCAAGCTCTTAGAGAAGGGGTGGGCAATTTCACTTCACAATACCTTGAAGCAAGTTGATTTGACTCACCCACACCTTCTCACCCACCCATGGACAAGAACCACACCACGAGCATGCACGTGGTCTGCTCAGCACCACTTGGGTGCAACATGGAGATGTTTAGCAATTCTACAGCCTATGGTTTGTTTTCGCATGTTTGCAATTTCCTAGCATTATAGGCTTTTTTGCTGGTGGGATAGCAGGAAAAGCGGTGACATATGGGGTGTGCTGGAGCCTTGGTGCCATCCTGTTCTTGTCATCTCCTGCCGATGGATCAGATCATCTGTAATTAGCAGCAGGCAGGACAACTATTCTTGGTGGAAGCAACACATTCCTCAATTTTACTGAAGACTGGCTAAGCCTACAAAATTAAGCCCGATGAACCCTGGAAGAAATGTAACGGGTCTAATTCCTAACCTGAGCAGACCAATAATTCCCAGGTCTCTTCAAGAAAAATAGTTGCCTTTATAGCAGCTGTTACTGGGAATCAGCTTCGCCAGTCCCCCTTCACAGGAGGTGGCTACAGAGCAAGGGATGAACCCACGTACCCAGAGCAGTGGTGGAGGGTCCTGGCTGGTCAGAGCCCACGTCCGATTTCCGAAGCTGGGCTCATTGCTGTACCCCTTGAAAAGAATTCTTCCAATTCATTTCCTAACAGTGCATAGTTTTCAAGACATCACCAAGAAGATGAAGTTTCCCACGGTTTAAGCGTATCTTTTATTGCCACAGATGGACCGTCCATAGCCTCGGTGGGGGGGGAAGTGAGGAGGAAATTCAAATTGCACCCACTTAGCCGTGGCCACTTGTGACCAGGAAATGATCTGGCATGGAGGGCAAGAGGACCCAACTGTGGAAGGGCTTCAGGGATGCCAGGGACAGAAGGACTCCATGTCAGGGAGCAAAGTTTCCCTTGGTGATGAGACGAGAAAGGCCACGGCGTTGTCTTGGAGCAATGGTGCAGGGGAGATGCCTTGGGCAGCAGAGCTGGCACTGGGGGGGGAACCCAAGGCTCGGCTGAGGCGCCCCAGGATGATGCTCACAGCACCCCCATGATGATGCTCATAGGATCGGTGCAGGTCAATAAGGTACATAAGGAATATATAATGCATTGGCTTGTGATGCATCTTTGCAGACTACTGCTTACGGCGGTAGGACCCTGCCCGATGCGTTGCTCAATTAAATCATTTTCTAATATAATAGAATGGAATGGAATGGAATGGAATATTTCAATTATCTTCAATAATAGATGCTGTTAGACAACTGGAAGAACCGCAGGAATACAACCTTCCTCCTCCTTGGGCTGGCTGGGTGGATACTGAGCGTGGCCTTAATGTGACATGGTGGAACCCATGACTGGAAGACCATGATGGCTCGAGGGCTGCAGAAGTGGACGGCCTTTATGAGAACCCCTGGGATGGTGGTCCATCGGAAGGGAGCGCGGGTAAGGATGGTCCCTGTCCTGGTTCCGGCTGGGACAGAGTTAACTTTCTTCCCAGTAGCTTGGGAGGTGTGCTGTGTTTTGGGTTTGGTGTGAAAGGAGCGTTGATGGCCCATTGATGCTTTGGCTGTTGCTGGGTGATGTTTGCGCGGGGGCGGGGGGGGGGGGGGGAGCACAGCCGGGGTGGTGGACACAGCCGGCCAGTGGGGTATTCTATACCATGTGACATCTTGCACAGTATAAAAGCCAGGTGGGGGGGGGGTTCGCTCCCCGTTCATGACACGCAGTCGGCAGCAGTGAGCAGTTGCATTGTGCATCGCCTGCTTTGTGTATTCTGTTATTGTTGTTGTTCTCATAGTTATTATTACTGTTCTACTTTGTTTTATTTCAATTATTAAACTGTTTGTATCTCAACCCGGGAGTTTTCAAGAGTTTTCCTACTTGTGCCCTCCTGATTCTCTCCCCCATCCCACCGGCGGGTGGGGTGAGCGAGCAGCTGCGTGGGGTTTATTTGCTGGCTGGGGTTCAACCACAACATCCACGTGAGTTACAATTTTTGTAAAGGAAGCGTAAAATGCCTGCGTTACATTCTCCAACAAGGGGAGTGTCGTTTATCCAAGGACTGTATTAAAGCCATTCAAAATCTTCCCCAGCCAGTTACTAAAAGCAAACGCGAGCCTTTTCAGGTGCTGTAGGATTCTGCCGCCCCTGGATGGCTGCGTCTGTGGAAATGGCCAAACCCCCGAGACAGACCGCTGCTCAAGATGCTGGAGAACCCCTTCAACGGACAACAGACAAGGTAAAGCCATTTGAGATTTTTGAAGCAAGCATGAGTGACTCCACCTGCTCTGGGATTGCCAGACTACCTTGTTTGTACATGAAGAAATTTAACTATCCTGTCCAAAACCAGTACAGTCTGGTAGCTCAAGGATCCTTTGCTTGTGTCCCTAGGACAGCTGCTGCAGCACTCCTAGTTGAACAGAGTAAAAACGTGGTGCTTGGATCCCCGCTAGCGGTACAAGTACCAGATGAAATCAAAATGCTGCTGTCGCAGCACCTTACCCAGGCACTGTCACCACAGCGAATACATCGCTGTGAGCTGATCTCTTAAGGGAGGAAGACATGAGACTTCAGCAATGCAATACGCTGAACCCTGCTACTGTACTCCCTCTACCTGGGGAAGAAACTCCGCATCGCGATTGTATGGTAACAACCCGCGAAGCCGAAAAGACTCGAAAATATTTAACAGATGTGCCATTTCCAGATCCCCATCTTGAAGTATGTATAGATGGGTCCTCATATTATCTGAACAGGAACCGCATTACAGGTTGTAGAGTAAGTACTGAACATAAAGTCCCTGGAGGCCTCTGCCCGGGCCTTCAGGTGGCCCCGGATATCGGACATCACAGCTTTGAAGCGGGAGTGGGACAGAGCCACCAGGACGTCACCAGCATCCCTCTTCACATGATCCATCATGCCCTGATAAAGTGCTTGGGTTAAACACTCCTGGGAGAGAGGCACTTGGAGATGTCGAACCGGCCAGCCATGACTACAGGGCTTCAGCTCATCATTTCTGTGTCAGAGCGACGAGGCAGATGACCCCGTCCTCCCTGAGACACACCTCGGGGCAGCCGAGGACCTGGGGAGCGCTCAAGAAACAGGGTGGCTGCCTGTACCTGCAGGCAGGCGGTGGACTGTGCGCAGCGGGAGTGAGGGGTGGTTGTTGAATGGGTTGGGGCTTTACATGTGCCCAACCTGGTACGCCTGGTTCCATTTTCCTTGCAGGTTGTATTTAGAGCTTAAATGGTATTTTTTTAAAAAGCAAAACCAACAAGCAAACAAACAAACAGCTGGGTGATTTTTTGCCCCCCAGCTCGGCTTTTTTCCCCCAGTCTTGGCCACTCTGAAAGGTGATGATCGTCACCAATATTAGGGTGCAGGCTTGGGCCCAGGGCTTTGCCAACTCCCCATCTGTATTTTCTAATTCCTCCCTGTATGTCCTGTAGTAGCCTGCTGCTATTTTTTTCTTTCTCCACACCTCTCTCCCCAGCTCCCTGTCCTTCTCTATCATGGTGTCCTGCTTCCTGGCCTTATCTTTCCTCCCTGTCCTGCAGCCTGTCCTCTCTTTCCTGCCCGTATCCCCTGCTCAGCTGGCTGTGCGTCTCGGTGTCCCGCTGTCCGTCCCTGCCTCTCCCTTTCTCTCTCCCCTCCCTTTTCCCTCTCAGCCCTTCCCCTCTGTCCCTCTGTCCTGCTCCCTGTCCTATTTCTCTGTCACTCCACTCTCCTGGTGCCTCTTCTCTCTGCCCCCCTGTCCTGCCCCCTCCCCTGCCTGTGTCAGTCCGTCCCTCTGTCCTCCTCCCTGCCCTTCTTCTTCTCCCTCTGCCCCTCTCCCCTGCTGCCGATCACTGTTTTTCTTCCCGCACCCCGCTGTCCCCTGCCCTCCACCTCGTTCCCGCTCTGCCCCTCTGCGGCTCCTCACCAGTTTTTTTCCTTCCTCACTCCCCGCCCAGCTCCCCCCCATTCTCCCCGCCCCTCTGTCCGTCTCCCGTCCCTCTCCAGCCACCCCACCGCCCTGCCCCACCTCTCTCTGACGCTCTGTCCCTCTCCCCTCCTCCTCCCGGCTCCACCGGGGCTCCGGGGAGGGCGGGGCAGCCCCGGGGAGGCGGCCATGGGGCCTGCAGGGGCCGGGCCGGGCTGGGGGACGGTGTCCCCGTAGGGTCAGACAGCAGGAAGGAGCGCCCCGTGGCATGCTGGGAGCTGTAGTGCTGGGGCATGGGGCTGCCAGGCAGCCATGTTGGTTCTCGTGGCATGCTGGGAGCTGTAGTGCTGGTGCACGGGGCTGCCAGGTGGCCATGTTGGTTCTCGTGGCATGCTGGGAGCTGTAGTGCTGGGGCACGGGGCTGCCAGGTGGCCATGTTGGTTCCCAGGGCATGCCGGGAGCTGTAGTGCTGGGGCACGGGGCTGCCGGGTGGCCATGTTGGTTCCCAGGGCATGCCGGGAGCTGTAGTGCTGGGGCACGGGGCTGCCAGGTGGCCATGTTGGTTCCCAGGGCATGCCGGGAGCTGTAGTGCTGGGGCACGGGGCTGCCAGGTGGCCATGTTGGTTCCCAGGGCATGCCGGGAGCTGTCATTTCCCCACACTCAGCTTCCCGGCAGCCATGTTGGTCTTGTGAGGCGCAGCCTCTGCTCCAGCTGCGTCTGGGCTGAGGTGAGGGCTGGGGCCGCGCGGGGGTGGTGGGGGAGAGCTCCAAACCGCCCGGTGCGATGGGCTCCCGGTCAGCTGGAGCCGGGCCAGATGGGGCAGCCCTCTGGGCAGGCCCGAGAGCTGGGGAGGGGAAGGAGATGGAGACAGACCCCCCGGGCACAGGCCCCGGGCACCCCGACTCCCAGAGCCCCCCTGAGCCGCCCCGGCATTTTTAGTTACTACAATAATAGGAGTGGTGTGTTTTTCTGTTAACTCTCACAGGGCTTTCACTCCAACTGCCCTGTTCAGGGACGGAATATTCAGCTGCCTGGGAAAATCGCCAGCCCGATTATTATTGTTCAAGCCTTGTTTCCCTCGCTCGGAAACTGTTCATTTTTGAATACATCCTTGCACTGGCAAGATGCAGGCAGTGGAGGTTGTTTCCTGTAGGGAGCAGCCTGATGAATCCAGGCTGTTGCCGTTCAGTGGCAGAGCCGAACGCTTCTCCCCGCCAGTGCTCGGCCAGTGGTTTCGCAGGTACAGTCAGCCCGAGCGGGAGCAAAGCTGCTTCTCTGCGTATTTCCTTTCCACCTCTTCCCTTATCTCCTCCCCTCCCTTCCCCTCTGTGAGGCTATTTTTATGGTGTACCTTCACTGGTGAAACGAGCTCCCACACCAAAGGGAGGGAAAGAAGGTGAGAGGTGTCGCAGTCCTTAGTTTGTAGGTTTAATACCTCGGCCCTATTCAGAAAATACAGCACATACGTGGGTCAGCAGTCCCTGCAGATTTTTATTATTTATAGCCATTTCTATAAACACAGGACTTCGCGCTGCGGGTTCACACGGTGGTGTGCTGCTTGCAAGCGGAATCGTTTTTATCCTTGCTACAGTCTGGAGGTAGCAAGTGCCAGCTGATAGATTAAGGCGGAAATGAAAGCGGGCGATACACATGCGACGGTGATGCTGCCACAAGGCACGCTGTTTATTGATCTGGGAAAACACTGCAGTGACTCTGTCAGAGGACAAGGTTTTCAGTGCTATTTCGTATTTGATACCCAAGGGATTTCTTCCCTCTGCCTCTGTTTCTGTGCAGGCACGTGCATGAAACAGAGCTGTTTCTCTGTGCCGTACTTGGGACTGATGACATTTGGTGGGTGGGAGGGAAGATGTGCAATCACGGAAGAAACTTCCTGCAGCTGCCCTGCCATGTCCTTCAGGATAAAACAGCTCTTCTGGTCGTTTGCTGCCATTGAGAGCTGCCGAGTGCATGGGAAGGTGTTGGGCTCCTCCTCCCTGCAGTCGGCACTGGTCCTTACTGGTTAGCTTCCCCCGGCAGCCAGTGCTGTACGTCCCTGTCAGTTGTTAGGCAAACATCTGCAGCTGGAATGTGTGGCGTGTTCCTCTGAGTCGTCCATTCTCCACCTTGCATAGCAAGACATTTAAGATACTGAAATGTGCTCTTTTTATTGCTGCTAATGTTCAAAAATGTTGTTTTGGTCTGGTCAGCAAGGTATTTGGCAAACCTCGCTGTTGCATTTTGAGAATAAAGTGGGTTCCCATCCTTCCCCCTACCGCCCAAAATGTGCAGGATCCAGACCTTTTCCCCCTACCCCGCTGTGTGTAGCCTGGCATTGTTCGTTTTGCTGCCTCAGACCAAGAATACAGCAAACAGCTGAGATGCGTGCTGTGTGCTCCAGGCCAACGAAAGTTTCAAATGGTCCCAGTTTATTTTACGCAGCCATGCAGCGTGGTACATTTTAGAAGGAAGACTAGGATGATGTATCAGAAGTTACTGAAAATGAGATGATCCTGGTAGTGTTTTATTTTCAGTGCCTGGTTTGGGAAAGAATATACTCAAATATTCTAAAATACAGATCTACTAGAGAAAAATGAGTTCGAGGTAAGGAGCATGATGCTGCATTTGTTGCTAAATGTACATTTTAATTTCATTCAAACTGGAAAGTAAACAAAGATCGTACCTGCAAAAGAATTTGAATAGCTGTCTTTGTTTCCCAGAGTGAGCATACAAGCACCGGGGAGCAGTTTGCAGGATCAGAACTTCAGCCTGCTCTGGGTGATAAACCCTCAGGAGAGGAAAGAGAAACCCCACTTTTTAAAATACAGCTCTACTTATCTTGATATTTCTTCTTGTTAGATTGTGTTGGCAGTCAGAGTCTAAGCACGTGATTGAACTGTTAAAAAATCAAGATATTTAAGGATTATTTACTGTATTAAATGCTCTTACAAGCACTGCACTCTGTTGCCCTGTGGATAGTATAACAGCATGACTGGTAGTTTTCCTTTTTTTTTCTAGTAGAAGGATGCATTTATGAAGGCAAAGCCAGGGTACGAGTGGTGCCCCACAACAAACCAACCTGTGAAAACCCAGACATCCACTGCTACAAACAGGAAAAAGCTATGGGCCTTTGCTTCAGACTCTGCAAAAGATTGACCAAGCCCGAGGAAAGCGACAAAAAGTGAAGAAGTGCCACAGTGTAACTTCGGGATGGCAGGTGAGATTTCCATCCTTGTTCCTCAGATGTAGCAGTCTCATTTGGTTTGAGGATGCGGCGTTGGAATCGAACTGCAAGACCAGTTTTCTTGACTGCACATGGTACTGTAGTGCTGATACCTTTCATGTCCCAAATTAAGTTGCCAAGACTCTAGTTAAACCTCTGCATAAGAACCTAAAATTCCTTAGTGCTTTCAAGAGTCAAGTCCAGATATGTGGCGTATGCTAATCCATACCCCATTTGGGGTCCAGATTGGATTGACTTTTAATTCAGGTTTATGTGCGGTTAGAGATTTTTGTTCTCTAGTCAAAAAGGAAAATGCTGATTGTGTGCATTCCTTTTCCCTTTCATAGAGTGTTGTAATATGTTTAGTAATTTGCTGTTTACAGGAATAATTTATGGCTGTCTATGAAGTTGGAGGTGTTAACGTTCTTGTGGATGAATGTACCAGTGGAGCTAACTTTTTGCCTTTATATCAAGAGAAGCGTAATTTAATTTCACTTAAAATGTGCTCTTTTGCCCACTATACCTTGGAGGGGCGGATTCTATCCTTTTAAACATTAAAAAAAGAAAAAAGTCAAATTTGGAAATAAGTGTAGGTGGAGCACCTGAACTGGTGAAAGGCAGATAATCTCTCACTGATATCCACAAATGGCAGAACTGTTGCAATCCTGACCTTGAAATGCAGAGACGTTAAATACTGGCAGCTTAAGAACCTAACAGTCAAGGTAGAAAATAATTTTTCCCCCCACCAGCCTTCTTTCTTTTTTGCATTTTAAAGTTTCTCATTTTATAAATGCTGATATATTTGAAACTTTGTCATACCCTACCTAGTTTATGACAAGTGTGTGGCAGAGAGAACTTTTATGCTTAGAGGGATCGTGAGCTGGAGAGTGGAAAATGGTTTTATGGAATAAGTGTGAAAGGCTAAAACAGGATAAAAAGGATTGTATACCTTTTTACCAGTTGAGTAGTATGAAAATTCCTGTAATGAAATTCATTCTGGCTATGAAGGAACTGTGAAATGTGATCAAAATAAAGTTCTAAAAGTCTCAAGCCCCTTCATCCCGTTCTGCTATCAGAGGAATAACTCTTACGCTCCTCAAGGTTTCTTGACTTAACAGGAAGAACAGTAGGAGATCTTGGTCTATGTGGCTGCTGTCCCCCACCGCTCCTGCTGGGGTATCCAGCTGTAGAGCTGCTGAGTACAGGGAGATCTTGAATCAGCACCTGTCTAAGCAGAGGACAGAGAACTTAGGAATTAATCAGAAACTAATCTAAGCCACTCTAATCTAAGTTTTATCTGCAGAGCCATTCATTTCTGAAGAAGGCCATCATTTGTGCTACATGTGATTTTCTTTTTTAATTTTTATTTATTTGTTTATTTTCTGCAGAGTGAGTCAGTGAGCATAGTAATTCACAGGGGTCTCACTCCAGTCCTCATGCCAATGAAGGCTGGCTGTTTCATGAGTATAACAATAGCCCATAACATAACAACAGCTTCTGACAGAGACGTTAGCAGCATCTCGAGCATGGCAAGTCTGCCGTGCCAAACGGATTCCTGTTTTGTCAAGTATATACCAGTTTGTGGTAAATATGTTTTGTTGTATTCTCCTCCCATCGCCTTCATGTGATAGTTCAGTTCAGCTCTGACTCTTCCGTCCAGTACAACCTCTTTTAAAAGCCAGGCTGTGTGCTAACAGATGAACTAAAATGTAGCTGAGCAACCGTAGAAATGCCGCTGACTGTCTTGCATCTTCAACGCAGATCGTTTCCTTAGGAGAGGGATTATATCATTCCAGAAGAAATCCAGGAAATCTGTTTTACTTGTTGGTAGTTGTTAATCCTGTCTTGATTGCCTTTTACATAGCACATTTCATTTTGGAAAATGTAATATAGAGAGAGTAAGATCTTCCTTTCTTTTTCTTAAGTCCCACACAGGCCGTCTCTCTCCTTTCTTTTCGGCATTCTAGCAGTAAGCCCACCACTTTTAAGTTTCTCATGTTGACCTGTCATGGTGTCAAGAACCTGAGGTGTGGCACCAGCATTGGGCTTCTGACCTGCAGACCCACTAGTGGTGGCCTTGCTCATCCAACCAGGAAGTTGTAATTGAGCATGTTTTTCTCATGACATGGCTCATGTGTCATATGTTAGGGCGTAAGGCAAAGACAACCACTTTTGCAGGTGAACGTGACCATTGGAGCACCTACCCTCACAGCTACAGAGCTAAGTGGGCCACAGCTTTCCTATACAAATGTGAAAGATTCCCAATACTTTCACATTTCTGCATCGGAAGAAAGCATCTGGGCCAAAAAACTTTTTAGTGACTGTCATGGTTTAACCCCAGCCAAGTAAACAAACCCCACGCAGCTGCTCACTCACCCCGCACACACCCTCTGGTGGGATGGGGGAGAGAATCGGGAGGGCACAAGTAGGAAAACTCCCGGGTTGAGATAAAAACAGTTTAATAATTGAAATAAAATGAAGTAGAACAGTAATAATAACAATGAGAACAACAACAATAACAGAATATACAAAGCAGACGATGTGCAGTGCAACTGCTCACAGACCGCCGACCGCGTGTCACGAACGGGGGGCGAGCCCCCCCACACACCTGGTTTTTATACTGAGCGTGATGTCACATGGTATAGAATACCCCATTGGCCAGCTGGGTCCACCACCCCGGCTGTGCTCTCCCTCCCTGGTGCAAGCATCACCCAGCAACAGCCAAAGCATCAATGGGCCATCAACGCTCCTTTCACACGAACCCAAAAGACAGCACACCCCCCAAGCTACTGGGAAGAAAGTTAACTCTGTCCCAGCCGGAAGCAGGACAATATCCACACCTTATTCTATACCATCTACATCATGCCCAGGTCTCACATTTTCCAATACATTCCAACTAGTCATCACCACTTTTCCTGCCTTTTATATATATACACACAGAGATATCATTCCCTAAGTCCATGGGCCATCCCTCTAAAATGTCTGTTGAGTTCATTTAGTCCATGACTTTGGGCTCCATCTGTCATAACAGACTTTCAGGGCAGGAGAGATGGTGTGTGGTGTTGGACTGTTGCATGCGGAGGCCAGTTCTGGGCGCTCGTCCGGTTCTATCATTGTTGCACCTTGCTCAGTTTCATCGGAGTTCATCCTACATTAATCTGGGTGATTCTTACTGTAATACTGTTAATATGGCATATGGTAACCATAGAAGTGATGACATACTGTATTATATAGTAACTAACATCATACAATTCAGTTCATTGGCTATTTTCACCCAAAATTAAATCCCCTTGAGGTACACACCGGACTTGCCCATCCTTTTGCATCACCCACCAAGTGCACCCCGGCCCCTGAGCAAAAGCAATCCCATGGATGGGTTTTCCCTTGCCAGAGGCAGGAGTAACCCAGACTGTCTTCCCCAGCATATTTCTCATATGCACGACAGGGACTTTATCTCCATCTACAGTACGTAAGGGTTTGGATTGGGCAGGGCCAGCTCGAGTGACAGATCCCCTAGTGTTGACTAACCGGTGGCCTTTGCTAAATGTGTATCCCAATGCTTGAATGTCCCACCACCCATTGCTCTCAGCATAGTCTTTAGCAGCCCGTTGTATCGTTCGATTTTTCCGGAGGCTGGTGCATGGTAGGGGATGTGATAGGGGTCCTTGAAATACCCTCTCCTGAGGTAGTCTATGCCAAGGATGCACGGAGCCTCTGGGCCAGTCACAATGGGGTACTTCTGCCACTTGTTCCAACGATACGTACCCGTGCCTCTAGGATGAAGGTAGGTTTTCCATCCCACTGCCTCATGTCCTCTCCATGGTCACGCAGGTGAAACCACAGGGTGCCCCATGGTGTGTACTTTCTATATTGGTGCTTCTTCCTCTTTCCAGCACAGTACTGCCAACGAACTGGCATACGACGCTGGTGTGCTCCGCACCAACTTCTGCCACATGGGTCGCGTGCACTGGACTTCATCTGGGTCTTTGGGCATTTGGGCATCGTTCAGGTCACTATAAACCACCTCCAGCACGCCTAATTCTCTCAGGTACTGGATACCTCTCTCCATAGTGGTCCATTTGCCTAGGCGATATATAACATCTTCCTTGAAGGCATACCTTTCCTTCATGCCTCACAGCAGTCGCCTCCAGAGGCTGAGGACCTGTGTCCCTTTTCCCATTGCTTTGTCAATGCCCCCTTCCCTAGCAAGGGATCCCAGCTGTTTGACTTCTTTCCCCTCTAATTCCAGGCTACTGGCCCCATTATCCCAGCATCGGAGCAGCCAGGTAACAGTATGCTCGCCTGGACGACGGCTGAAATCTTTCCACATATCTCGCAACTCATTCAGGGATAGGGATCGGGTGGTTTCCGTCTCATTTATGAGTTCTTCCTCTTCCTCCTCCCTTCCTGTTATGGCCCTGCTTTTCCATCATCCCTTTCTAAACGACCTGACTTCCGCTTCAAAGATTTCTTCTTCTGTACAGGGGCGACGGATACCAGCGACGGTTGGTCCTCTGGTTCAGCTGTAGTACCCATCGCAAGAGTTTGGGTAGCTGCAGTCCCTTTTGTGGGGGTTGGAGTAACTGTAGTGACTGTTGCCAGGGTTTGAGTGGCTGCCGTGCCTGTGACGGGGTTTGGAGTAACTGTAGTGACTGTTGCCGGAGTTTGAGTAGCCACAGTGCCTGTTGCAGGGGTTGGAGTAACTGCAGTGACTGTTGCTGGGTTTTGAGTAGCCATAGTGGTTGTCGTGGGGGTTGAAGTAGCCACAGTGCCTGTCGCAGGGGTTTGAGTAGCCAGAGTGGTTGTTGTGCGGGTTGAAGTAGCTACAGTGCCTGTCGTGGGGGTTTGAGTAGTCACCGTGTCTGTTGCTGGGCTTGATCTCTGGACAGTATTCCTGAATAGTTGTTTAACTCTAAACAAGACCTGAACCACATTCAGGAGACATAGCAATATGAACATGCTTGTTTGAACATCCCAAGGATATTCAAAATTCTCAGGGAATATTGTGGACGTCTTCATGAAGATGATAGAAGAGAAAGGAGTTTCTGAAGATATGGAAGGGAAGATGAACAAGTGGGAGAAAGTGTCCCATCCTGTCTCCCCACTAAATTCATCCTCCAAGGTGAAGAGGTAAGAAGTATAATTATTAATATTTTCCAAAAGATAGCTCCCAAAGAACAGGAATGATGGCAGTGCTGAATACAGGCTCGTGACCAATAATTTTATCATAACATAAACCAGTATAGCAAAGCAATGACCTTAATCCATTTCCCAGAGATGACCAACCCCACATACAAACTGATAATCAGCAGTATAGACAGCCAGTAAGGTGCTACATAGCAAAACTCCAAGAACAGATCCAACAACTCTGAGAGCAAATAAACCAACATTGTGAACAGCGAGTACTAAACTGATATAATGAATGCTTATAACAAATTTGTTTTAACCCATTCGGGTCAGGTGTGTCGTTATCTCAACCCTTTGAGCCCCACGTTGGGCGCCAAAAAGGACTGTCGTGGTTTAACCTGGCAGGCAGCCGAATACCACACAGCCGATCACTCACTCCCCTGCCCCGCAGTGGGATGCCTGAGGCATTACAGTTTCATCAGGAGCCAACAGTTCAAACGAATCTTCCCCATCTTTTGATTCTCCCTCCGGTATTGCTGAATCAGTCACATTTTGCAACACCTGCTCTGCAGGACGCAACTTCTGCAGAGCTGTATACACAACTCGCCCGGTAATCAATATTCCTTCTGGAATTTCTAATTGCAAAATCTGTTTATTCTGCAATTCCTCCCCCACTTTCTGCCATTGCTTTAAATCATAACACCCGGCCATTCCTACAGAAGGGAACCAAGGGCAGTGATCCTGGACCCACGCAAGGAGTCTCACCAATTGTATTGGAGCGACCTTAAAACCTTGTTCCTTCAATATATGTTGAAATATTTCAAGTTGAAGCTTCTGTGACTGACATGCCAATTTCCCCGCGGCTGCTCACCTGAATCGTCCTGCGACCGGTGATGAATTGAGCTCGATATGTTGATCCTCCGTTTATCCTCCGTCCAACTCAACAGGGGTACACCACCGGATATTTCTATTTCCTTTCTTCAAGACCTTCTTTCTTCAGGTCGTCTTATTTTTTCATGTCGCTGTTCGGGTACCATTTGGGGTGTATGATTGCACGGACCCTCACATATACATGCACAGAATCGTTTATTGTTACAATACAGGAGTATATATCCTTTACCATAGCGGGGAGGTCCCGCTGTCTCCCCCAGTCATCACCCGATTCGTATCCCTTATAAACTATGAAAAACAGTCTCTCTTCCTTTTGGCAAGGATCCACACATCTGCTCTCAGATCCGCTTATTCTCAGGGTTAACCAGTCACGCGATTCTCTTGATGTTTACAGTTCCCTTACAGAGGAGACAACTAAGGCAGGCGTTCAGGTCTTATCTCAGGCGTACATGCGCCTCTGCTAGTTCTCAGCACGCAGGCCGAAGTCCTATCTTATCTGGGCCGAAACTCCCAACTCCACAGTTCTTCTCCACGCAGGTAGAGCAGGTCTTTGCAGCAGAGCAGCAGTGCTGTAAATACAGCTCCACCTCCTGCCCGGTCTGTCTGGCCGTGGTCAGGTCTGGGACAGGAGCCTCAGTTCACATTTGGGGAGTTCGGGCAGCTGGGTGCAGGCTTTCTGTCCTCGCTTCGGGCGAGACATGACATGCGGGAGGTTTCAGCAGCTCTGTTTTAATGTCTTGGTGGCTGCGCCCCCGCGAGCCAGCCCCAGTCGGGAGCAAATGTGTGCGGTCCATGCATCTGGAGTCTGCTCCCCTTGCCTGTCCTCTTGCAGCGTGGAAGAAGGTTACTTTAATAAAGTGAGAACTGAAATTCTGCGTTATCTTTAATCAATAAAAGAGAATTCTGTAATTACAGGATTTTGGGATATTTCAGATCCTCAAGATAAAAACATGGATCACCGCACTGGAGGATTTTTGCCACTGTACTGTGGATCATGCAACCTTAAGATAGCTCTTTTATGTTTTAATTTTTCCGAGTTATTTCCAAGTCTCATGGACCTGTGGTGCAATCCTGTAACGGGTGCCTGGGTGCCGTTCATGTGCTCTCTGTGCTGTTGGGCTGCAGGTCCCTCCCCAGGGCTCCTGCCCTGCCTGCCCCGTTGTGGGACGTTGCACCAGAGGCAGGTCTGTGGCTGCCGGCCCTGCAGTGGTCCTGCAGCGGGGCCGCGTCCTGCCCTCGGCTGCAGCCCTGGTCCTGTGGAGAACTGGACCCCCTGAGCGGCGGGGATGGCCATCACGTGCATCCTGCAAGTCAACAGTGTGGCCAGGGGACCAGAAACATCTGCTCCCGCAGTTTGGGCACCGCTGTGAGGGTGGGGATGCACCGAGTCAGGCTGGGGAGGGGGACCTGCCTCCCTGGAGCACCTGGCCTGCTGTGCTGCTTTTCTTGTCATTCAGCCCTGCTGAGCAGGAAGACCTAAGAGCTGGGGAGTTGATTTTTGCCTTTTTGCATCTCTGGTGGAGGAGGGGATGGGCATAACTGCGTGATGGTTCAGTTTGTACTTCTGCCTCCTGTGGAAGGGAGCGAAGGCATTGCATAGGAAAAGCAGCACAGGCTGCAGGGTACACACCATGGTGGGATTGTCTCTTTTCTCCAGAGCTTGCCAGTATGTGGCATTAGACAGAGCTTTAGTGTGGGACAGCTGAGGAGAGAGGGAAAAGGAACTTGATCCATCGCTGGGATTGCTCTGACCTGCCCCAGGGCTCGGAGATGTTGATGTTGGAGGAACGTGCACCGGACACCACATGCAGGATGCAGAAACTCAGCATTTCTGACCGCTGTTCAGACTGAAAGCATAGGAAGGAAAATCTAGGTGATCACTGCCTACCTCTTTTTTCTTTATTCCCCTTGTCCTCGTCTGTCTGAAGCACTTTTTGTCACTGATTTGTTTTTCCCCCTTTCTCCTTGCCTTCTCTCGCAGGCTTTGAAGCAGCATCGTGGCAGATGAAGGAAGACTGGTGGCATCTTTTTTCCTGCACGTGTTTTCTTCTGCTTGCGACCACCGTTTTGTGCTGGCTGTTTCCCTGGCAGACGGTGTCGTACACGGGGTGCCTACTTGCTCGGGGCAGACCTTACCCTAACCCTTTCCTGTGGAGGGAATTCAGCCCTTAGTGCCACATGCCTGTTGCATGCAGCTGTTCCTTGTGAAAGGCTGTTCAGTTTCCTAGGATCCTCTACTTTTGCTCCCTGGGTATGGGCTGCAGTGTGTGCCCTTCTGGCTCTGCTCTCCTCGTGTCCGTTTAATGGGCAGTCTTACCGGAGCATGAATCAAAAGCTGGGGGCACTACAAAACTGTTTGGATTTGACCAGGTTTTGGTGGTTTCCAAAGGAGCTGTTGAATTGGTATCCTCTCTGACTTTAAACTTCAGCAGTGTCCTCACTAACTCCTGCTTGGTGCAGGTGGTGCCCAAAGGCCGAGGACCCTTGAGCTGCCCACACTGAGTGCCGCTTGCTCCAGCGCTGGGTGTCTGGGATAACCAGCGGCAGGAGTGCAGGCAGGATGCTGCTGTGACTTCTGGGATAGCATGTAGGCCATGAGTGATCGCTGACTTTTCCTCTGTTTCTCCCACCAGCTGCGACAATTCCCCAGTAGGAGGGTAAAGAAGAAAAGGGAAAAGTCCGATCCAGGTCCGAGCACCTCCTCTGCCTCTACGGGCATCTCTGCCTCGGGACAGACACGTCAGAAAGCACCAGGGGGACGTGTGCTGGCGCTATGTGAGCAGATGCTGGTAAGCTAACGTCGTATTCCCTCTCTCCGTGCACTAGTATTTTCTACTTTTCTGTGGCAACGCCTCTGTAGCAAGTAGAGGAGCGGAGATGATTTCTGAAGTCTTCCACTGGCCTGCTTCACCTCTTCTGCTTGCATGTACCTCCTCTTTGAGGAGGCTCTGCTTTTATCGTTTGGCCTGCTCTTTCTCAGATCAAAATGAGCTGTTCAATAGTGGTTTGTTTCGGACAGTTCTGGTCCTCCTGGCTGGTCCTCCTTGATTTGCTTGGGACAGAGTTTAAAGAAAAAAGAGAAGAGTAAACTTGCCTCAAAAGGCTGAAAGCAGGTTTTAGTTCGAGCCGTATCTCTGGTTTCTCTCCCAGTGGATTTTAGCTTTCTAATGGAACTGAAATCCAATGAATATCGGATAAGCTTGATAGCAGTCATATTTGCCACCACACATTTGTAATAGATTGTCCCCTAAATGGTGTTTTGCTTGCTGAGCCCTGCTCCAAGAGTAAGGGTGTTTAAAAACTGCTGTGCTTTTTTTCAGCAGCTGGATACAAACCTAACCAAGAAGAAGCAGCAGCCTCTGCGGGAGAAAGACACTATGGTCAAGAGGGAGATGGTGTCCTGTTATCTGCACACATCCAGTGCCGTGAGTATTTCTGACCCTCGCTGCTGCCCCTGTGCTGGGGTCCTCGGGAGCAGGTGCTACAGGCTCCAGCACAAAAACTCCAGCCTGGCTTCTAAACAAAAAATTCGGAAGTTTTTGAGTTCCAGCTCAGCCCTTCCTTCCTGCTCTTGATTCTGGCAGGCCCTGTATATCTCATTCAGGGGGCTTGCTGCTTCCCAGCAAAGGCAACTAATGCTATCAGTTCGTGAAGCAGAATAAGGCCAGCCTGCCAGGGACCTGGAATTGGAGAGGGGTCGGAGGTCTTGGCTAGAGGTGGGGGTTTGTCTGGGGCTTTGTCTTTAAATGTGACTGGGACGTTATGGGTCACAGCTTTTGAGTCCTTTCAGTAGCTGCTCATGCTGGATATCATCACAGATAGGCAGGTGGTTTCACTTTGACTTTTCCAGAAGTGTATACTATTTTTTCTTTTTCTTTTTTTTTTTTTCTCCCCAGAGTGGGATTTAGGGTTCAGTGCATCATTAGCCAAGGATTTTCCACGTTCAGTTTCTGAAATGCAGAGCCGATGTTGAGACACACAGGCATAGTGCAGCAACTTCTCTTCCTATAAAGCAAACAGAAGTCATTCACAAAAGCGTATGACTTCCTTTCTAATTCAAGATACTCATCATACTCGAGGAAGACCCTCCTGTTCAACAGAAACTTATTGCCAGAATACCAGGAGATGGACAAGTGCCAGCTTCTTCTCTTGACAGGGAAATTGCTACGCTTCCTTCATTATTTTCAAAGGTAGCTTCTGGTTTAAAAAGAAAAAAGTGGTTGAGTGATTTGGGCATCTATGACATCTCAGGACTTGTAGCTGTGCTAGTTCAAGGTAAAGATTTTAGGGAAATTCCTTGGCTTTAGCCTTCTTACCCGGAGCCATAAACTGGCCCAAATGACAGCTTCTTGGAAGCAGAATATAAGATGGATTTCTTGGAACACACAATGAAGTGCTAGCCCTCTTGTAGGCAGAAGAGCAGCAAATGGGATTTAAATACCTCATGTCGTTAAATGTAAACGGTAGGAAGAGAAGAATGGGTCTTCTAGAGAGAGGGATACTTTGCTTGCAGTATGGGTTTGAAGGTGCTGTGCTGTACAGCGTGACACCAGCACAGCCACGCTGAAGGCAAAAGAGGACGTCCTGTAAAAGAGGGACAGACGTGGCTCTGCTCGCTCTTTCAGGTACCCGTGGGTAAACCCACAGACAGCTCCCGTAAAGAGCCCCTTGGAGCAGCAAGGTTGAGCAGCAGCCCCATCAGGTGAGGTGGGGAAGGGTGTGGGCTGGGACGCTGGACAAAACCAGGGCTATCAATGAGAAACTGGGAGCTTTGACCTTGGGAACTGCGCTATGGCTGAGTAGAGGTGAGGAAGGGTGGAGGCCGTGCAAAAGTGCGTGGGGTTTTTGTGTGTGCTGATGATTTTGTCTGTTCCTGACAGCTGGGTGCAGAGCTTCGGTCCTGATGGCCTCGCCACTCTGCTGGAGACCTGAAAAGGCTCCAGGAGGAAAAGGTGCTGCAGGGTGAGCAGCTGATCGCGTGGGCATCATTGCTGAGTGTCTGTCATAGTGTCCAGAAAGCCACAAGGCTCGTTGCTGCTCCACGCTCTTCCTGGCTCTCCTGGCGCAGCCCCACAGACATGGAGCTCTGCGTCCATCTGTGTTTCAAGTGTTCTTAACCTTCCTGTGTTCTTCCTCTTCCTACTGAGTTTGAATTTGACGGGTATAATCATACCGAACATACTGCAATAACTGACCAACAGATAGTATTTGCAGTTTGCCCCGTGGCTCCTCAGGACTGGTTACTCCTGGGGTCAGGCCAAGAACTGTAGCGCCTGGAGAACCTGGTTCAGCCCTGGGCTTTTTCACGGTCCAATGGCAACCCCTTTCCTCTCCACGTGATTGTTCTCCCAGTGTGTCCAGCGGGGTGGCCGTCCTGGTCCCAGGGTGTAAGGAGAATGGATGACGGCTACCTCAGTGATGCTCACCACGACACAGTGGTGAGGCTGGGGAAGACTGGTCCCTGGTGACCGCAGACATTTTCAAACGCAGGATTAGTACTGTGTCTGTATGTGGTCTGGTTGTGTGAGGGGGGAACAAAATACCAGCTCAGGGTGGTATGGCCAGGGCGGGAGGGAAGAAGAAAGAGGATCAGGGCAGGTTGCTCACGATGCGATGAGGCAGTGGTTTGCTTGGGGGCTTAAAGATCTCTCCTGAGATGGAGATGGTGGGAGGAGGTGTTTGGGATTGAGCTGAGGGATTCTTGTGAGTAGGGGGGGCGATTGATAGCAGTGTGAATATTGGCTGTATTGGAATTCAGTCTGGTGGTTTCCTGCATAAACAACCTATCGTACCGTCTTTTGAAAGTCCATTAAGGTGGAATCTTGGTGTGATTGTGGGTGCTGAGGGCCTCATCATCGCCTTACCTAAGAGCTCTGGAGGAAAGAGAGGAGGTGTCTTGTTCCATAAGTTTGTCAGCTCGCTGATTTTCTTCCTCGCAGGTCACATAGTACATGATGCAGACAAGAGACCATCCAATGCCTGAAGGCTTTATGCACAAGCAGGTAAGAGCCTTGTGCAGTGTGTAGAGACAACCTCACACAGCCACAGCTCCCGCTGCACGGTGTCTGCCCAGTTATCTCAGAGCAGTTGCTGGAATGGGCAGGGAAAATAGTGCTGGAAGTTTCCTGCTCTTTAGTAAATCCTTGATATCGTCCCGTTGCTTGTTTTGCTTTTTCTCCTACTGTACATTTCCTGGTACCATCACCATCACATACTTTCCTGGGACTTACAAAACACTTTCCGTGTATTTGTACAGGCCTGTGGGACTTTGGCTGCTCTGCCCTCTTTTGTGGCTTTCTCTGCTCCTCTCTGATTATGCCTCTTAACTTACGTATGAGGGCTTGATGCCCTTCAGTATTTCTTCCCATTTGTCTTTCTCTGTATCTGTGGGTTTCTAAAATTTTTATTATTTGACACTCCTGTGCAGTGGACACCTGTTTTCCCTTTCCCGTGAATGAGCTGGGGCGCTTCCTTGTCCCTCTGTGTGCTCTTCCCCGCTCTCCTTGGGTAAACGGAGAGTCTCTGTTTCCTCCCAAGTCCACATGTTCCTTTGAGGTTTCTTAAGTTTCCCTGAAAGGCTTTCTCTTGCTGGCAGCGTGTGGTTTGAGATGCTTGTGGATTAACTGCTGATCCTCTCTCATTGCAGCTGTGAGCAGGTGCTGGAGACTTTTGCTGGAAGAGCAGAAACAGATGGGGTGGAGCGATTCAAACCCCTCTTGGCTGGCCTGGGGAGCGGAACCTCGGTGGCGCTGAAGGTACGTAGTTCCTCAGGTTTGTGTGGACATGGCACTTGAACTGTTACTCAGGAGCTGGAGAGCTTGAAGTGGGATGAATTTGGTGTGGCTGAAATGCCAACTCAAAAGACAACTCAAGATTTTGGTTTTGTTTTCAGCCCGGCAGTCTCCTGTCAGAGAGAGGTGTCCATGCAGAAGTGCTCGGTCACAGAGCACTTGCTCCTTGCTGCAGGAGGACTAAGAGGTGGGTGCGTAGTTAGTGATGCTTCTCATCCATGCTTTGGGGGGTTTTCAGGTTGGTGGTCATTACAGAATTACAGTATACAGATAATATACAGCTAATTGCTGCGGTAGTCTGAGGGTATAAGGGAAAGCATACAGTTTCTTTTCTGAAAACTGAAGGTAATTCAGTTAGAGGGAGAGCCTGTTTGGAAGTTTCAGTAGTTTGGGGGCAGAGGCCAGTTGGGGGCTGGGGCCCTCGGGGGTGGGGGCTGTTTCTGCCCCGTGCCCTTGGCCTGGCGCTCACAGCTGGGAACGGGCTTTCCAGAATCCTGCTGGAAGGAGCCAGATGTGGGAGCTGTGGCCGAGCTGGGGGACAGGGAGCACCCCTGGACCAGCCTCAGGACCTGCGGCACACCTGCCTTCAAATCAGCTCTCCCAGCAGGACGTTGCCCAGGAGCAACTTTGAGTTTTGCTCTTCTCCTTCAGGAGCCGTGTTCCACAGCAAGCACACCCAGAGCTGCGCCTGTGCCAGGAGAAGACTTCACGCACAGCTGGGGCTGATGGTGACAGTTCCCGCCAGATGTGCATGTCAGAGAGATGCAGGTAAGATGCCATGGAGGAGACACTGACTGATTGCCCCTTCTCTTGCAGGAGCAGGGTTTAAGAGCAGGAGGGAGCCAGGGTACAAGGGCCTCCGAGGTCAAAAAATGCATCAAACAGCCAGAGCACGAAGCAGAGGGAGAAGAGAAATAGGTGCAGGTCACGTGGCTGGGACAGTGCTTTTAAGGTAACATCTGCCACAGAAGCACAATAACAGTAAAAGGCATTGGGAGGTCATGGAGTGACTGAGGAAAGTGCCTGGCAGAGAGAAGAGCCCGGAGAGACAGGAGACGAGGTAGAGATGGAGGTGACAAAGATGGCATGTGGAAAGTGAGGGTGCAGGTCCTTGTGAAGACACTGGTGGCTGAGCAGCTGACGGGGAAGGAGCAGGAACCTGGCTTCTGCTGCAGGTACTTGTGGTGTCACTTGCTGCTGAGCAATTGATAGGGTAGGAGTTTTTAAATTACTTGTGCAGATGCAGGTGATATCACTTGTGACTGAGTAGCAGCTGGATAGGAAAAGACGCATGGCCTGCTTAGGTGCCTGTGATGTCATTCGTGGCAGGAACTAGCCCGTTGCTTTTTCAGGTGCTTGTGATGTTACTGGTGGCTGAGTAGCTGGAGAAGACAACATGAATCACACAAAGGCGACCCGAGCCTCTAATCGAGCAGCGCTGAAGATGCTCTGTTCCCGGTCATTTTTTTTCCCTGAGATCTCTGCGTGCTAATTTAATATGCTCAGTAGGTGTAGAAAGCTTCCACCCTTCTGGATCACACGGGTGCTTTCATGAAGGAAGTCTCGAGTTAAAAAATTTCAAAAAAACCCCAAACCCGTCTGTTCCTTCTCACATGGTCAAACTCTCTACAGAAATCAGAAGCACCACTTAGGACTGGGTTTGGTTATGATGCAATTTTATTGTTTCGATCCTAAACGTCAAGTGTGATGATTAGCATTCTTATGATAATGTTTGTCTGCGGCCTTTGATGGTAAATTGCAGGTTGTGATGGCAAGCTCCGTCACAAGTACTGAACGCTTCTGTCCATAAGCCATGCACCTGAAACACGTGGCAAAGAGTGAGGCAACATTTGCTGGTGATGCTGCAAATGCTTACTTTTTAGTCCTCCTCTCCGGAGTTCTCTCTGGATTTCTTTTTCTTCTTCACTTTCTTGCATTTCTTTTTCAATTCTGCATCACCAGAATGCTCGCTTCTGCCTTTCACCGCTTTCTTTTGGGTGCACTTTCATCCCCCTCTGCACAGGCGTGTTTCCTCTTTCTGCACGTTTGTTTTCCAGGTGCCTGGCCAGAGCCTGCAGGCTCTGGGTGAACCGGCACTGGTGGGAGCGCACGTTGTCCAAGTGAGTATTTCCCCGGCTGCTGCTCACCTACCGAGCCAGGCTGCGTGTCTGCTCTGTGGCCACTCAAGCCGTGCACGCTTTCCCCTCTGGAGCTTCTGCCATTCACAGGGGCTGTTTCTCTCCCTGTGGGAAGAGCTGCACAGGTTCCCACTGCCAGGCGCCGGCTGACGGTGAGCGCGCTTCTGCGTTTCTGCGTGGCGAGTGCGCCTCGGGCTGGGAGGCGACAGTCTGGTTGGCTTCTGTTCAGCTTCCCCCCCTGCTCAGAGTCAGAGCGCGCTCTCTTCCTGCCGCAGCGCTGAGGGGGAGTTCCTGCAGAGTCCCGTGCTTGTCTCTTCCTTTGGGTCCTCTGCATATTTTCTCCACCTTCTTGATTCCTCAGTCCCACGGTGACGCCAGAAAATGGACTCTTCTGCACTTGATCCAGCTTTGCCCCACAAGTGCTCTTTGTCTCTTGGCATTCAGCACCTGCTCCAGGGCTCAGATCATGGTGCCTTGGAGAAACAACAGTGATCTTAGTCTAGGGTTGTTCTCGCAGCCTCCTCGTGCCTTCAGTCTCATCCTTTCATTGTCTGGCAGCACTTGGTGTGACACGCAGAAGCCTGAACCAGCACTAGAAGCTGGAAATGAGATCACGGTCTTGCAGCCACGTCTGTCCCTTTCAGAGCAGTAACTCATCTTTATACCCTCTCGGACCTCCATTTCGCCTCTTTTCGCAGCTAGCCAGTCTCAGAGAGCAGACAGCCAGCAACTTACACCAGCGCAAGTGTTTAGTGCCAGACAAGGAGGGAGAAGAAAGGAGCGGGCAAACTGCAGAACAGACAGAACTTAACTAGACAAACAGTCATTCTCTCCTAGGACAGAAAGCAAAACCCACCACAGGAGAACACCACCACCACGATCAGTAACAGGAGAGGGAGTGTATTCGGAACACCCTTCCACACTTGTTATTACCTGGCATAGAAGAGTAAATACGGACGCTGGCGCAGAACCGTCTTGATGTCACAAAGACCTACAGAGTCATCATTCATCTTGTACCACCGTCCATCGCCGGCCTGCAAAGAAAGGCAACGCTATCTTTAGATGAACTGCAGGATTTTTAAAACAAAAACACAGAGAGAACACCACTGAAGGACACCATGCGCCAACGCAAATCGCAGAGTTGACTTTTACCTTCACGAAGCAGTAATAGTGTCCTGCCTGACAGCTGGAACCTTCATGTACCAGGACAGCATACAAGGAGTAGAGGAGTGGTTCTCCAGCCGCTTGAGACATGTATGCACCAAGGTCCAAATATTCCGGATACTGCACAAGCTAAAGAGAGACCGAGAAGACTAAAAGTTATCCTGAGAGTCTTTAGGAAGCAGCCTGAGAAAACCTTGCCACCAAACACAGGCTAGAGGTATAGAAATAGATCTTCTCGGTTCATCAAAAAAAGGCATTGCCATTTCGTCATTGAAGTGGCAGAAAACTGTTCTCGGCCAAACCAGCTCTTTACGAGCACAGCGGAGTGCTTATCTTCGCATTGGAACTTTCCTCTTACCACAAGGGAAAGAGCAAGGCACAGCTACCAGAACTATTGCATTGATTTTTGTTAGGCAGCTGCACTCGATAGCCATCGTGTGCAGACGTTAACAACTTCCAAGAAAGGGTTCTCCTTCGGGAAAGGTCTCCTTCCAAGCAGACAAAGTTGCAGTGCACTTGTATACATACCTTGCTAATCTTTCTGCCAGAGAAAGGATCGAATCTCTTCAAGCACACTGTCAGGACATTGGAGGAGCGATGTATCGCAAGCCTCTTGGACGCAGTGGCCAGCTGTTCACACCTTGAAAACAAGCACAGACCCAACTGTTGCAACCAATCTTCTCCCCGCTTCACCCCCCATCCACGTATGGTTGCGTAAAGGCTTGTTTTGCCCAACTATCGTATGCGCAGGTTTGCATTTCAGACCCCTTAAGTCCGTACGCTCTCACGGAAGGTAGCTTCGGTCTAGGGTGGCTCACTTTGGAGAGCAGCAGTCTACAGTCTTTACAAGAACTAGGAACGACACTGTTCAGAGAGCCGGCAGAGGCTGCTATTGCTCCAAGGACTGCGGTCTCCTGGACAGAGATGCAAGCATCCAAAAAGCCTTGGAAATGAAACTGTTGATTGCTTTCTCGAGGCAGCTGCTGTTGCCAAATCACTGTCCAGAGCTCTTCCTCGCTTCAGCTCACCGCTGCGTATGGGACGTGTCTTCTCCCTTCTGGCCATGGGGGTAGTTCAGCGGGCAACTTCATAGCTAGGAAGGTTGACCACCTCCAGGGCAGACAATGCCAGGAAGAAAATTCTCATCAAAGCTTTCCAAATATCCAGGCAGAAGGGAAAAAAATTACCCGTGTTAGAAACAAGTGCATTATTTTCCAAGTTCCGGATGACTCGGGTGGATTAGTTGTATGGGAAAGAAAAAAAAAGAAAAAACCCAGGCTGTCTCATGACTGTGTTTCTCAATTAAGTCAAAATGTAACTAGGGCTCCCGGACATGCAATACCGTAACCCAGTATCTACTATGAAGATGTCATTAGTAATAATCTTACTTGCTACATTTATAGCCATTTTCACCATCCAACTGCTCAGGTTTGAAAAAGTCTTCCAGAGCTTCAGTGACAGATGAGGCTGCCTGGATGAGAAAGAAAGGAGAGCGCTAAGCTCCTGGAAACCCAAAATCCCAAGAAATAGCTACCCGTGTGGTGCCAGCATTATCCCAAGAAAGGGCTACCCCTGGGCGGTACCAGAGTTGCCTGTGGTACGCATGGTCAAAAATAGCGAAAGCAATCAAAGCCATCCGAGCAGCAATCAGAGGCGAATTGAGGTAGTCCAAAGCAGGGCGGTATGGCAGTGTCATCAGGGCTGTAGATGCCATCCTTACTCTCTGCCCAGCTGACACCCAGCACGGGGCGGCCGTTTACAGGACTTCCACCGAAGGAGCCCAGAAGCCCGGTTCCCTCCCCATCCAGCACCAAGCTCTTGCGTGGTAACAGCCCACAGTTTTAAATCAACGGAGCTTACTGGAGATAAACTAGGCCCCCTGCAGGGGTCTTGAAACATTGTGCACCACAATTTCAAACCATCTTACCTTGATATCCAAAGGAATATCAAGGAATGCTTCGTAGGTGTCAGAAACGGCTTTGCAGCTCAAGCACGTTACTGGAAGGCAAAGAGAAATGCTTCTCAGGTTGGGAAGGAGACTAACTCTGCCCGTTTCAACAACCAACACATACTACTTTAGAGGCACTGGACATACTGCTGCATACTAGAAACTAGAAGTTTGTTTACCACAAAGAGAGAAGGAGCCAGAGATGATTCTAAGGACGGTAATATTTTTAAAAAGTACCTCTGGATCTCAGAAAGCCCCCAAATATTTGATGGACGATGGTAGTTTCTTGAGAAGAGATGCCCAAGCTGGAAACAAATCGTAAGGCAGAGAGTTATCTCCTCCAAGAGTTTTGCTTTGTGTGAAAACTCTGGGCATAGGGTTTCCTTGATGGGAGAACATCAAGGAGTCCAGAGGGCTCAGGAACATTGCAAAGGTAATTTGCTTGTGCTTACTCGCTGCTTCCACTCGGACGAGCTCTCTGCATGGCATTGATAGTGTAGCTTAAGAACTCGTGGGCATCTTCCTGCATGCCAGGCTGGAAATGTTCTCCTATTCCTAAGACAGAAGTTGTTAATAGTTCTCTCTGACAAGAAGGGAAGAAACGTGTAAAAGCACCTGAAATGACTTACTTCTGAGGACCCGGATGACAGCCTTAGGTTGGATGGCACTGGCTGAAGAATGCAGGACCTCGTTAACGTGCGCTTCCATTATGCACATCATGCAGAAGCCTTGCTGACGACCTGAAGAGGGAGGGAGGGAAGCAAGCTTCTCAGGTTAGCAAAGTACCATAGCAACGGCAAACCTAACGGAGATCTTGAAGTTATAAGAACAGTCTCCACTCTTCTGCCAAGGTGCCAATGTGCCAACAAGCCCGGGACATTTTAGTGCATAGGAAACTGTCTTCAGAGAGATGCTTAACTGACAGAAGTTTTCTGTGCAATAAGCAAAGAGTTTAACGTGCAGGAAAAGGGCCCGAGACCCGGGGCTAGAAAGCGGTGCCTTTCTGAAGATGAACACACCTAGGCAGGACAAGAGGCTTCTAGCTTGAGAGTTCAAAGAACACCAACTCGGGGGGCTGACAAAGAAGGGATGCTTTTCTCCTAAATCAAATTCCAGATTCTGGGAATCCTTGGGAAGTGCCCGACAAATTTACAAGGAGAAGTTCATAAAAGTACTCACACGACTGGCCGTGCGCACGAGAGAGCAGGTAGTTGGCCAGAGGGGGAGTGTACGTCAGGCACTGCAGGACGGAGTTGAGGAAGCAGGTATTGCCCAGGTTATGGAGTCCTGCTCCAGCTCTCTGTCTTTGCTGCCACTCCATGCAAATCTTCTCCGGGGGACAGAGGATCCTTTGTGGCGGAGCCATTCCCTCGGCAATGACTGCAGGGAAATGACATTTGAAAAGAGATGAGATGATATTGTTGCCTGAAAGCCTATTTGAAAAGTCGAGTTCTGTACAGGAGCACCCAGGACAACCAGCTCTAACCTCCAACACAGAAACATCGGGGGAAGCCTGACACTGCCATCGCAAGAAACAGTTTTGGAAAATAGTCTGTTCCCCTGCTTACTTTGCTGAAAGTCCAACAAACCCACACTCTGATTTCTGTGCCTCGGGCTACCTTCCTTTCCCTCTAGAGTCTTGAATTGGATTATCAGGGCAAGTCTTCCCTTTTCCCGATTGTAACTTGATGAAAACAAGCAAGTCCCTAGCACAGAAAGTAACCCTACTGATGTCAGATCTTTCTACGAGCAATGCCATCTTTCAAAGTCTTGCACATAGTGGCAGAGGAGTGACAAAATGCATTTTCCTGTGTCGAATTGAAAACGCCTGGGTAAGTCTGGCTGCTCTCAGGAAACACCCCAGAATTCACTCTAGGTTGTCAGCACATCCACGTTCAGGGATGGAGCACCAGCCACGTCCGTTGCCTTTAGGGATTCACAAAGTCCAAGCCTGCTGGTGAAGCCGTTACTCACGGGAGTCATTCCCCATTGCAGCCATCGCTCCTCTCGGGAACAGAGGGGAAAGTTTGGGATGACAAAGGATGTCAGGACGCGCTCCAGAAAGAGACGATCAGCGCCAATCCCGTCACCTGATGGCAAAGAAATAATTGTAGCTCAATAAAATGATTAAACCCCCCCCAAGCACAACCTGCACAACAGCATCCGCTATCCAAAGTGTTCCAGTGGTACCTGTAACTGCTGCAGAGCTGCAGGCTGATGGCCCTACTGACCCTGTCACAGGACTCCAGTTGACAGCAATTACCAAGGCCCTTTTGAAAGACTGCATTGCATGTCACCTTCTCTGAGGAGGAGCTGCTGCTTACCTGTGGCTAGCGTTAGCAGCAGAGCCCTCTGGCTCTCCAGCCCACGCTTGCCCACCTTGTATGCAGGAGTGACTGGCTTTCAGCCGCTGCTTTAACGGCTGCCTTTGCCGTGCTCCTTTTCTGTCTCCCTTCCTACCGCATCAGTCAGGGTGGGCTTCTTGTCATTCTAGGCTGAGCCCAACGCCTCAGACTACACTGCCACCCCCCTACTTCCCTGTCCTAGGATATGGCAAAGAACTAAGAATTAGCAAGTAGAAACTCTGCCCATAGCCCTGGCCAGCCTATAAAGGTGTAATAGCTAAGCCTAGAGCTCGGAAGGTATAGACCAGCCGATACTTTTATCCCGTATCTACCTACTCTATGATCTGTCCTGAAAGTCAAATCATAATCACCTTTGAAAGAGGGTGGGAGTTGCAGAGAAGCGGGCAGTAAACGATAAATGGTTGGGAAAAAGTAGGCACGCAAGTAGCAAAGGAAGGAGCCGAGTTATCCCGAAGGCCAGCTCAGCCCAACTAGCTTTCGCTGACCCGCTCCTCAGGATACCAAGCCCTGGCCAGGTGAGCTCACAAGCGCCGGGCGGGTGCCGCATGACTGCCCCTTTGTGACATGGGGCCGCACGGGGACGTGTCCCCTTGAGCCACGTGACCACGCAGCTGCCGCAGCCCGGGCAGCTCCGGCAGCCGGCAGCCGCTGGGCTTCCCCACACGCTGCCGGCGAAGGGCCGTACGTCCGCTGGCAGAGCTCCCGCCTCTTCCCTGAGCCGCACCAGCCGGATGAATAAAAACCTGCCCCGGGCTGTAAGCGTGCCTGTTCACAGCTTTGGCTGGAACATTCGGGTTGCTGAGGGTTTCTTTTCCACTCTTCCCAGGTACAGGAACTGTGTCCGTGAGACTCATGTAGCAAAGCACCTGATCGCTTACAGCTTCATTTCCAATAAATTTTATCTGCCCCCCAAGATTCAACCACAGGCTGACTCTGAACTAGAGCTACCAAAGAAAGACCTTCAGCAACCGTGCTGGGTGGACCTTGGCTGGCTGCCAGGCCCCCACCCAGCCGCTCTCTCACCCTGGAGCTCTGAAAAGCGTTTGGGGGTGCCTTTTTAGCATCTGGTTTAGCCCCTTGTCTCGCCCGGAGGGCAGTGAGTATTGCTCCTGCCCCAACGAGGCAGCTGGTTGTAACTCCTGCCACGCTTGAACTGCTCGGTTTGGCCCTTGCCCCACTCGCGGCATCTGCTCTTCCCCAGTCCTGTTCAGGGCAGTTAGTTGTACTCCTGCTCAGCTCAGGGCAGTTAGTTTTGCCCCTGCTCCACTCGGGGAGGCTTTTCTCTTTTCATGTTTTGCTTGAGGCATCCAGTTTGGGCACAGCCTTGCTCGGGTGCCTTGCTTTCCTCATGTCCGTCTCGGGACGGCTGAGTTTTTCCCCTCTTTTGCTTGCGGAGGCTCATTTTGCCCCTTCCCCACACAGGGTACCTGGCTTTACTGTGGCCTTGCTCAGGTGGCCTTTTATGCCCCTGCCCAAATTGGGGTGGCTAGTTTTGCCCCGCCCTGTCTGGGCATTTGGTTTGTCCCTGTCCTGGTCAGGGCATCTCTTTGTGCCCCTGGCCCCCCATGGGGCATGTCATTCTGCCCCTGCCCCCGCCCCGCTTGGAGCAGATATTTTTGCCCTGCCCAGCTGGGGTCCCGGTTTGCCCCAGCCTTTGCCTGCCCCCCAGTCCCTCCTGCCCCGGCACCTCTCGTTTCCCTCCAGTCCCGGCTCGGGCGTTTCTCCTGACTAGGCGGTGTCCCGTCGGGGCAGGGGCCGGGGAGGCTGCGCCGTGGTCCCCTCCCAAGCACAACCCCGTACCTGGCTTTGGTCTGCGGTGGCACTGTGGCTGTGGGGCTGGCGGGGATGGGACGAGCGGCCGCCGGGCCCTGGGGGCTCCTTGTCCCTCAGTTTCGTTCCGGTGAAAGGCGGCCCCTCTGCAGGCAGGCAGCTGCAGGCAGCTGTCTGCGTTTTCCGCAGGCGCTGCTGCCTGGGTCCTCGGAGGGCTTCATGGCCCAAAAGGTGCCAGCCCGAGTGCCAGGGGCTCCCTGGATGCGCAACACTTGCGCTCTTACCAGTCCCGCCAGTTACCAGTTTCCACCAATGGACTCTACACGTAGAGAGAAAAACTACCCCATGAATTACATATGCAAGTTCAACACGTGTTTTTAATTCTGGCTTTGGCTTTTCAGCCTGTTGGTACCAACTGAGTATTGTTTTTCCAAGGCAATCCCAACAGCTGAACAGGGATTAAAGCTCTTCCTGGAGGGACCTGTGGGCAGGTGGGTGGGCCAGCAGAGCGGTCAGTGTCTCTCGAAGGTCTCTCTGAGCTCCTCCTGGCCAGAGGTGGCTCTGGGAGGAGGGACGAGATGGACTGCTGGTGCCCATGTGCAGGTGCTTGTGATGTCAGTTACGACACAGTTCCTGACTGGGCAGGTGCCTGTGATGTCACTGGTGGCAGGAATGCTCATAGGGCATTGAACGGAAGCTGGCTTGTGCAGGGGCTTGTGATGTCAGTTACGACACCGTTCCTGACTGGGCAGGTGCCTGTGATGTCACTGGTGGCAGGAATGCTCATAGGACATTGAACGGAACCTGGCTTGTGCAGGGGCTTGTGATGTCACGCCTGGCACATTAGCTGATATTGCAGGCGCGGGAACCAGGCTTATGCTGCTGTTTGATGTCACTGGTGAACTGTGCATCTCATATGGCAAGTGCGGCAACGTGGCTTGTGCAGCTGTTTATGTCACGCCTGGCTTAGTACCTGATAGGGCAGGTGCTGGAACCTGGCTCATGCAGGTGCTTCCGAGGTCATTTGTGGCACGGTTCCTGATTGGGCATGTGCAGGAACTAAGCTTGTGTAGGTGTTTATGTCAGCTGTGGCACAGTTCCTGATAGAGCAGGGGCAGGAAACGGCCTTGTGCAGGTGTTTATGTCACTGGTGGCTTAGAAGCTCATAGGACAGGCGCAGGCACCTGGCTTGTTCAGGTCTTTATGTCACTGGTGGCGGGAATGCTGATAGGACATTGAATGAATCCTGGTCTTGCACATGCTTATGATGTCACGGGTGGCTCAGTAGCTGATAGGGCAGGCGTGAGAACCTGGCTTGTGCAGGTCCTCTTTACTCTTTGCATCTCCAGTCTCTACGTAAATCATTCTAACTCGATTTTCCGTTGCATGTTTCTTCCATGCAGTAATTAGTAAGGTGAACCTTGCCATCAAACTTGCTGAACCTTGTCAGAGCACTGTTAAACTTTCTTAAATTCCATCGAACTTCTTGAACTCTGTCAAATTATTATTTTACCTCGGTAAAACATATCGCTGCTCCTCTCTTTGGGTGAGGTGTATTCCACTGCTTCGCAACAGTGCATGCTCCTGCCATAACAGTTACAGAGCCGCCAGTGAAATCACCAGCACTTGACCCCTGCAGGGGCCTGTGCCTGCCCTAACAGGTAGCCACCAGTGACATCCCAAGTAGCCGCATAAGCCAGGTGACTTCTCATACCCAATCAGCCACAGAGCCACCAGTGACATCACAAGCACCTACACAAAGCAGGGTCCTCTTCCTGTCCTATCACCTACTAGGATCATGCAGCATCTCTAGCCCTATCACTTACTCAGCCACTCATGACCTCACAAACGCCTGCACGAGCCAGGTAACTCGTCATAGCCAGTCAGCTGCCCAGGCAAAGGGAACGTGAGAAGCAGATGCACAGCCCGGTGTCCTTTCACACCCAAACAGCTACTCAGCCGCGAGTTACCTCACAAGTGCCCGCACAAGCAAGGGGCCTGCTCCTGCCCTTTCACACACTCAGCCACCTATGACCTCACAAGTACCATCAAAAGCCAGCAGCCTGCTGCTGCCCTCTAAACTACCATTGCACCAGAGACATCACAAGCCCCTGCACAAGCCAGGGGCCTGCGCCTGGTCTGAAACATCCTCACCACCGGTGACATCGCAAGCACCTGCACGAGCCAGGAGTCCTGTCATTCCCAATCGCATGCTCGGACAACAGTTACCTCAAAAGCACCTTCGCAAGCCAGGGCCCTGCTTCTGCCCTACCACCTGATGGGTCACCAGTGACCTCACGTGCACCTGCAGAAGCCAGGGGCCTGCTCCTGCCTATCACGAATGAGTGGTTTAGAGGCCACTCAAGGAATCACTGTCGAAGCTATCAGCAGAAAGTGATCTTAATAGAAATTGATAACAGCATGACTTAGCAGAGTTCGATGGCAAGGTTCACTCTGTCACTTACTCCACAGATGAAGCGCACAAAGGAAACGAGCATGGGAAGCTGAGAAGCCCTTGGCTAGTGTAAACACTACTTAGCAACAACTAAAACATCAGCGTGTTACCAACATTATTCTCATACTAAATCCAAAACACAGCACTATACCGGCTATTAGCCAGAAAATTACCTCTATCCCAGCCGAAAGCTGGGTATCGTGTTACAATTGAGTTGGGACGATTTATAGAGAGGCCAAGGACAGAAAGATTAAGGGAGACCCTCCCGTTGAGTCACGAGCTTCAGAGAAGACCCAGCTGGATCCAGTCTTAGTCTCAGACTCGGACAATGGTTTATGTCTAAGGGACTATATGTGTTTAGCAGCAGTCTGAGGTTCATTCACGATCTTAAGATAAATCATAAGATTTTAGCAGACTCTATTTGCTAGCGGGTACAAACACACACGCACACGGATGCAAAGATAGATAAATATAAAAAGATATACGTGTTAAAAATCCCTCATCATACTCGAGGACGACCCTCCTGTTCAACAGAAACTTATTGCCAGAATACCAGGAGATGGACAAGTGCCAGCTTCTTCTCTTGACAGGGAAATTGCTACGCTTCCTTCATTATTTTCAAAGGTAGCTTCTGGTTTAAAAAGAAAAAAGTGGTTGAGTGATTTGGGCATCTATGACATCTCAGGACTTGTAGCTGTGCTAGTTCAAGGTAAAGATTTTAGGGAAATTCCTTGGCTTTAGCCTTCTTACCCGGAGCCATAAACTGGCCCAAATCACAGCTTCTTGGAAGCAGAATATAAGATGGATTTCTTGGAACACACAATGAAGTGCTAGCCCTCTTGTAGGCAGAAGAGCAGCAAATGGGATTTAAATACCTCATGTCGTTAAATGTAAACGGTAGGAAGAGAAGAATGGGTCTTCTAGAGAGAGGGATACTTTGCTTGCAGTATGGGTTTGAAGGTGCTGTGCTGTACAGCGTGACACCAGCACAGCCACGCTGAAGGCAAAAGAGGACGTCCTGTAAAAGAGGGACAGACGTGGCTCTGCTCGCTCTTTCAGGTACCCGTGGGTAAACCCACAGACAGCTCCCGTAAAGAGCCCCTTGGAGCAGCAAGGTTGAGCAGCAGCCCCATCAGGTGAGGTGGGGAAGGGTGTGGGCTGGGACGCTGGACAAAACCAGGGCTATCAATGAGAAACTGGGAGCTTTGACCTTGGGAACTGCGCTATGGCTGAGTAGAGGTGAGGAAGGGTGGAGGCCGTGCAAAAGTGCGTGGGGTTTTTGTGTGTGCTGATGATTTTGTCTGTTCCTGACAGCTGGGTGCAGAGCTTCGGTCCTGATGGCCTCGCCACTCTGCTGGAGACCTGAAAAGGCTCCAGGAGGAAAAGGTGCTGCAGGGTGAGCAGCTGATCGCGTGGGCATCATTGCTGAGTGTCTGTCATAGTGTCCAGAAAGCCACAAGGCTCGTTGCTGCTCCACGCTCTTCCTGGCTCTCCTGGCGCAGCCCCACAGACATGGAGCTCTGCGTCCATCTGTGTTTCAAGTGTTCTTAACCTTCCTGTGTTCTTCCTCTTCCTACTGAGTTTGAATTTGACGGGTATAATCATACCCAACATACTGCAATAACTGACCAACAGATAGTATTTGCAGTTTGCCCCGTGGCTCCTCAGGACTGGTTACTCCTGGGGTCAGGCCAAGAACTGTAGCGCCTGGAGAACCTGGTTCAGCCCTGGGCTTTTTCACGGTCCAATGGCAACCCCTTTCCTCTCCACGTGATTGTTCTCCCAGTGTGTCCAGCGGGGTGGCCGTCCTGGTCCCAGGGTGTAAGGAGAATGGATGACAGCTACCTCAGTGATGCTCACCACGACACAGTGGTGAGGCTGGGGAAGACTGGTCCCTGGTGACCGCAGACATTTTCAAACGCAGGATTAGTACTGTGTCTGTATGTGGTCTGGTTGTGTGAGGAGGGAACAAAATACCAGCTCAGGGTGGTATGGCCAGGGCGGGAGGGAAGAAGAAAGAGGATCAGGGCAGGTTGCTCACGATGCGATGAGGCAGTGGTTTGCTTGGGGGCTTAAAGATCTCTCCTGAGATGGAGATGGTGGGAGGAGGTGTTTGGGATTGAGCTGAGGGATTCTTGTGAGTAGGGGGGGCGATTGATAGCAGTGTGAATATTGGCTGTATTGGAATTCAGTCTGGTGGTTTCCTGCATAAACAACCTATCGTACCGTCTTTTGAAAGTCCATTAAGGTGGAATCTTGGTGTGATTGTGGGTGCTGAGGGCCTCATCATCGCCTTACCTAAGAGCTCTGGAGGAAAGAGAGGAGGTGTCTTGTTCCATAAGTTTGTCAGCTCGCTGATTTTCTTCCTCGCAGGTCACATAGTACATGATGCAGACAAGAGACCATCCAATGCCTGAAGGCTTTATGCACAAGCAGGTAAGAGCCTTGTGCAGTGTGTAGAGACAACCTCACACAGCCACAGCTCCCGCTGCACGGTGTCTGCCCAGTTATCTCAGAGCAGTTGCTGGAATGGACAGGGAAAATAGTGCTGGAAGTTTCCTGCTCTTTAGTAAATCCTTGATATCGTCCCGTTGCTTGTTTTGCTTTTTCTCCTACTGTACATTTCCTGGTACCATCACCATCACATACTTTCCTGGGACTTACAAAACACTTTCCGTGTATTTGTACAGGCCTGTGGGACTTTGGCTGCTCTGCCCTCTTTTGTGGCTTTCTCTGCTCCTCTCTGATTATGCCTCTTAACTTACGTATGAGGGCTTGATGCCCTTCAGTATTTCTTCCCATTTGTCTTTCTCTGTATCTGTGGGTTTCTAAAATTTTTATTATTTGACACTCCTGTGCAGTGGACACCTGTTTTCCCTTTCCCGTGAATGAGCTGGGGCGCTTCCTTGTCCCTCTGTGTGCTCTTCCCCGCTCTCCTTGGGTAAACGGAGAGTCTCTGTTTCCTCCCAAGTCCACATGTTCCTTTGAGGCTTCTTAAGTTTCCCTGAAAGGCTTTCTCTTGCTGGCAGCGTGTGGTTTGAGATGCATCGCTCCCTTCCTTGTCACTCCTCTGTGCCCTGTCCGAAACAAGGGTAACACAGGGGTTTGGACAAGGTTTTGGAACAAGTGTTTTCTCATGGTTATTCCTCAGAGCATTGTCAATCACGAGGCATTCCCATCTCACTCTTCTTTAGAGCTGGCTTAGTCTCGGACATGAATTCCAGCTTTCCTTTCTTTTCAGTTTGGAATCAAACACCGCTGGGTACAAAAGAGGGGGTGCTGCTCCTGGCGAGAGCTGTTGATATCAAAGTCCCTTGTCTGATGATCGATGCAGTGAAGGTTCTGTGTACCCTCTGCCTCAACGCAAAGGCGTGGACGTGGTGACAGAAATCCTGCCTTTTGCTGCTCTTGAGCTTTCGACTGGCCTCTCTGTGGAGTCTCTCTTCTGCCTCTGGCTCTTCTCTTCATTTTGTAATTGGTCTGCACGTGCGCCCTCCTGCCCTGGCTTGTGGGTTAGCTGCTGATCCTCTCTCAGTGCAGCTGTGAGCAGGTGCTGGAGACTTTTGCTGGAAGAGCAGAAACAGATGGGGTGGAGCGATTCAAACCCCTCTTGGCTGGCCTGGGGAGCGGAACCTCGGTGGCGCTGAAGGTACGTAGTTCCTCAGGTTTGTGTGGACATGGCACTTGAAATCTTACTCAGGAGCTGGAGAGCTTGAAGTGGGATGAATTTGGTGTGGCTGAAATGCCTTTGGCTTTACTGCTTTTTTTCTGCTGCGGCTTTGTGTTATCTTCTGGCCTCCTTAGAAGTCCTGAACCAGTGACTTCCAGTCCATGCCCAGAAGTTTTCTCTTTTGTGTGTGTGTGTGGTTTTTTTCAGGTGGCCTGTATGCAGCCGATCAGTGCCATGATCCGTCCTGCTTGTGAGCTTGACTTGGGAGTTCAGATACGTAGTGAGCTGTCTGTGTACTCCATGTAACTCATCTTGAATTCAGAAAGCAGCGCCACCCTTTTCATGAAAAGAAAAAAAAGGAAAAAGAAAAAAGAAAGGTAGTGCTTTCCAAGGACTAAAATTTACTTCGTTTTAGTGAGTAGGTAGGTGAACAGAGCACATACACTCCTTACCTGGTGTCCAGCTATTAATGCGAGGGGGTATTACGATGAGAACCTGCTAGATAATTATACCCTGTTTTTTTGCATTTTTACCATCTTTCATGAAAAAAACTACCAAAGGTAGTAATAGTAATAACGGGTAATAGGTAATAGTAATAGTAATAACGGGTACTTGCCCGTTATTGCTCATGTAATCTGTGGCAGAGCTAGGACTTGGAGTGAGATTACCATGCTTAGTCTTACCATTCTAGAGTATTTAAAACATTTCCTTGAAACGCTTTCCCAAAATCACAAGACCTGACTTCTGAAATAGCCGTTTTCCTAGGAGCTGCATCTGCGCTAAGCCAGATGAGAGAGTCTTGCCTGCTGTTAGTCACTGAGGCTGATGACAGGTCACCCAGCAGTTCTGGCAAGGACAGAACAAGATGGATACGTATGTTCCTCTGTGCCGCTTGTAAATTCTGTCATGTGTCTTGCGTAAATTGGTCTCCAGGTTTTGCAGGTTGTAGGTTTGGTAGGATCGATGGTGTCTTAAACGTGATGGTAATAGCAAAACCTGTAGGCATCCATGTAGGGCATTTTGGATTTCATAGAATCTGCAAGGATATTTGAAGAGTTTAATGTTATGTTGAGGTACTGTAGTTACAGCGTTATCAGAAGAAAGTCTTGGCAAAGAAGATGAAGATGGCAAAGATACTCAAAAGCGTTCTAACCTTTGACAGTGGAAACAAGTCATTTACAGTTTATATGAACAGTCTACTATTCTTTTCAAAAATTTACAGAGAACGTTTTGCTGTTTCCTTATCAGAACTTAGTGATAGTAAATTAAAGCTCTCCACTGAGATGTAAAAAAAGGAGTCATGTATCCTGCAAAGAAGAGTAATTGCACGGACTTGATAGTCTTACTCTTTTCAGTTCTCCTTAAAAGGCAGGTGTGTGCTTCCTCACCTGTGCTGTACATGAGAAAAAAAAAACACCCTTGAAACCTCCTCTGAAATTAAAGGTGGGTGAGACACATCACATTTTCCGCCTTTTCCACTATCCTGCTTTCTCTTGAACTTGTTTGTATCGGTATCAAATATTCTTTGCTTTCCCTGGAGCCAAGACAACTTAAGATTTTGGTTTTGTTTTCAGCCCGGCAGTCTCCTGTCAGAGAGAGGTGTCCATGCAGAAGTGCTCGGTCACAGAGCACTTGCTCCTTGCTGCAGGAGGACTAAGAGGTGGGTGCGTAGTTAGTGATGCTTCTCATCCATGCTTTGGGGGGTTTTCAGGTTGGTGGTCATTACAGAATTACAGTATACAGATAATATACAGCTAATTGCTGCGGTAGTCTGAGGGTATAAGGGAAAGCATACAGTTTCTTTTCTGAAAACTGAAGGTAATTCAGTTAGAGGGAGAGCCTGTTTGGAAGTTTCAGTAGTTTGGGGGCAGAGGCCAGTTGGGGGCTGGGGCCCTCGGGGGTGGGGGCTGTTTCTGCCCCGTGCCCTTGGCCTGGCGCTCACAGCTGGGAACGGGCTTTCCAGAATCCTGCTGGAAGGAGCCAGATGTGGGAGCTGTGGCCGAGCTGGGGGACAGGGAGCACCCCTGGACCAGCCTCAGGACCTGCGGCACACCTGCCTTCAAATCAGCTCTCCCAGCAGGACGTTGCCCAGGAGCAACTTTGAGTTTTGCTCTTCTCCTTCAGGAGCCGTGTTCCACAGCAAGCACACCCAGAGCTGCGCCTGTGCCAGGAGAAGACTTCACGCACAGCTGGGGCTGATGGTGACAGTTCCCACCAGATGTGCATGTCAGAGAGATGCAGGTAAGATGCCATGGAGGAGACACTGACTGATTGCCCCTTCTCTTGCAGGAGCAGGGTTTAAGAGCAGGAGGGAGCCAGGGTACAAGGGCCTCCGAGGTCAAAAAATGCATCAAACAGCCAGAGCACGAAGCAGAGGGAGAAGAGAAATAGGTGCAGGTCACGTGGCTGGGACAGTGCTTTTAAGGTAACATCTGCCACAGAAGCACAATAACAGTAAAAGGCATTGGGAGGTCATGGAGTGACTGAGGAAAGTGCCTGGCAGAGAGAAGAGCCCGGAGAGACAGGAGACGAGGTAGAGATGAAGGTGACAAAGATGGCATGTGGAAAGTGAGGGTGCAGGTCCTTGTGAAGACACTGGTGGCTGAGCAGCTGACGGGGAAGGAGCAGGAACCTGGCTTCTGCTGCAGGTACTTGTGGTGTCACTTGCTGCTGAGCAATTGATAGGGTAGGAGTTTTTAAATCACTTGTGCAGATGCAGGTGATATCACTTGTGACTGAGTAGCAGCTGGATAGGAAAAGACGCATGGCCTGCTTAGGTGCCTGTGATGTCATTCGTGGCAGGAACTAGCCCGTTGCTTTTTCAGGTGCTTGTGATGTTACTGGTGGCTGAGTAGCTGGAGAAGACAACATGAATCACACAAAGGCGACCCGAGCCTCTAATCGAGCAGCGCTGAAGATGCTCTGTTCCCGGTCATTTTTTTTCCCTGAGATCTCTGCGTGCTAATTTAATATGCTCAGTAGGTGTAGAAAGCTTCCACCCTTCTGGATCACACGGGTGCTTTCATGAAGGAAGTCTCGAGTTAAAAAATTTCAAAAAAACCCCAAACCCGTCTGTTCCTTCTCACATGGTCAAACTCTCTACAGAAATCAGAAGCACCACTTAGGACTGGGTTTGGTTATGATGCAATTTTATTGTTTCGATCCTAAACGTCAAGTGTGATGATTAGCATTCTTATGATAATGTTTGTCTGCGGCCTTTGATGGTAAATTGCAGGTTGTGATGGCAAGCTCCGTCACAAGTACTGAACGCTTCTGTCCATAAGCCATGCACCTGAAACACGTGGCAAAGAGTGAGGCAACATTTGCTGGTGATGCTGCAAATGCTTACTTTTTAGTCCTCCTCTCCGGAGTTCTCTCTGGATTTCTTTTTCTTCTTCACTTTCTTGCATTTCTTTTTCAATTCTGCATCACCAGAATGCTCGCTTCTGCCTTTCACCGCTTTCTTTTGGGTGCACTTTCATCCCCCTCTGCACAGGCGTGTTTCCTCTTTCTGCACGTTTGTTTTCCAGGTGCCTGGCCAGAGCCTGCAGGCTCTGGGTGAACCGGCACTGGTGGGAGCGCACGTTGTCCAAGTGAGTATTTCCCCGGCTGCTGCTCACCTACCGAGCCAGGCTGCGTGTCTGCTCTGTGGCCGCTCAAGCCGTGCACGCTTTCCCCTCTGGAGCTTCTGCCATTCACAGGGGCTGTTTCTCTCCCTGTGGGAAGAGCTGCACAGGTTCCCACTGCCAGGCGCCGGCTGACGGTGAGCGCGCTTCTGCGTTTCTGCGTGGCGAGTGCGCCTCGGGCTGGGAGGCGACAGTCTGGTTGGCTTCTGTTCAGCTTCCCCCCCTGCTCAGAGTCAGAGCGCGCTCTCTTCCTGCCGCAGCGCTGAGGGGGAGTTCCTGCAGAGTCCCGTGCTTGTCTCTTCCTTTGGGTCCTCTGCATATTTTCTCCACCTTCTTGATTCCTCAGTCCCACGGTGACGCCAGAAAATGGACTCTTCTGCACTTGATCCAGCTTTGCCCCACAAGTGCTCTTTGTCTCTTGGCATTCAGCACCTGCTCCAGGGCTCAGATCATGGTGCCTGGAGAAACAACAGTGATCTTAGTCTAGGGTTGTTCTCGCAGCCTCCTCGTGCCTTCAGTCTCATCCTTTCATTGTCTGGCAGCACTTGGTGTGACACGCAGAAGCCTGAACCAGCACTAGAAGCTGGAAATGAGATCACGGTCTTGCAGCCACGTCTGTCCCTTTCAGAGCAGTAACTCATCTTTATACCCTCTCGGACCTCCATTTCGCCTCTTTTCGCAGCTAGCCAGTCTCAGAGAGCAGACAGCCAGCAACTTACACCAGCGCAAGTGTTTAGTGCCAGACAAGGAGGGAGAAGAAAGGAGCGGGCAAACTGCAGAACAGACAGAACTTAACTAGACAAACAGTCATTCTCTCCTAGGACAGAAAGCAAAACCCACCACAGGAGAACACCACCACCACGATCAGTAACAGGAGAGGGAGTGTATTCGGAACACCCTTCCACACTTGTTATTACCTGGCATAGAAGAGTAAATACGGACGCTGGCGCAGAACCGTCTTGATGTCACAAAGACCTACAGAGTCATCATTCATCTTGTACCACCGTCCATCGCCGGCCTGCAAAGAAAGGCAACGCTATCTTTAGATGAACTGCAGGATTTTTAAAACAAAAACACAGAGAGAACACCACTGAAGGACACCATGCGCCAACGCAAATCGCAGAGTTGACTTTTACCTTCACGAAGCAGTAATAGTGTCCTGCCTGACAGCTGGAACCTTCATGTACCAGGACAGCATACAAGGAGTAGAGGAGTGGTTCTCCAGCCGCTTGAGACATGTATGCACCAAGGTCCAAATATTCCGGATACTGCACAAGCTAAAGAGAGACCGAGAAGACTAAAAGTTATCCTGAGAGTCTTTAGGAAGCAGCCTGAGAAAACCTTGCCACCAAACACAGGCTAGAGGTATAGAAATAGATCTTCTCGGTTCATCAAAAAAAGGCATTGCCATTTCGTCATTGAAGTGGCAGAAAACTGTTCTCGGCCAAACCAGCTCTTTACGAGCACAGCGGAGTGCTTATCTTCGCATTGGAACTTTCCTCTTACCACAAGGGAAAGAGCAAGGCACAGCTACCAGAACTATTGCATTGATTTTTGTTAGGCAGCTGCACTCGATAGCCATCGTGTGCAGACGTTAACAACTTCCAAGAAAGGGTTCTCCTTCGGGAAAGGTCTCCTTCCAAGCAGACAAAGTTGCAGTGCACTTGTATACATACCTTGCTAATCTTTCTGCCAGAGAAAGGATCGAATCTCTTCAAGCACACTGTCAGGACATTGGAGGAGCGATGTATCGCAAGCCTCTTGGACGCAGTGGCCAGCTGTTCACACCTTGAAAACAAGCACAGACCCAACTGTTGCAACCAATCTTCTCCCCGCTTCACCCCCCATCCACGTATGGTTGCGTAAAGGCTTGTTTTGCCCAACTATCGTATGCGCAGGTTTGCATTTCAGACCCCTTAAGTCCGTACGCTCTCACGGAAGGTAGCTTCGGTCTAGGGTGGCTCACTTTGGAGAGCAGCAGTCTACAGTCTTTACAAGAACTAGGAACGACACTGTTCAGAGAGCCGGCAGAGGCTGCTATTGCTCCAAGGACTGCGGTCTCCTGGACAGAGATGCAAGCATCCAAAAAGCCTTGGAAATGAAACTGTTGATTGCTTTCTCGAGGCAGCTGCTGTTGCCAAATCACTGTCCAGAGCTCTTCCTCGCTTCAGCTCACCGCTGCGTATGGGACGTGTCTTCTCCCTTCTGGCCATGGGGGTAGTTCAGCGGGCAACTTCATAGCTAGGAAGGTTGACCACCTCCAGGGCAGACAATGCCAGGAAGAAAATTCTCATCAAAGCTTTCCAAATATCCAGGCAGAAGGGAAAAAAATTACCCGTGTTAGAAACAAGTGCATTATTTTCCAAGTTCCGGATGACTCGGGTGGATTAGTTGTATGGGAAAGAAAAAAAAAGAAAAAACCCAGGCTGTCTCATGACTGTGTTTCTCAATTAAGTCAAAATGTAACTAGGGCTCCCGGACATGCAATACCGTAACCCAGTATCTACTATGAAGATGTCATTAGTAATAATCTTACTTGCTACATTTATAGCCATTTTCACCATCCAACTGCTCAGGTTTGAAAAAGTCTTCCAGAGCTTCAGTGACAGATGAGGCTGCCTGGATGAGAAAGAAAGGAGAGCGCTAAGCTCCTGGAAACCCAAAATCCCAAGAAATAGCTACCCGTGTGGTGCCAGCATTATCCCAAGAAAGGGCTACCCCTGGGCGGTACCAGAGTTGCCTGTGGTACGCATGGTCAAAAATAGCGAAAGCAATCAAAGCCATCCGAGCAGCAATCAGAGGCGAATTGAGGTAGTCCAAAGCAGGGCGGTATGGCAGTGTCATCAGGGCTGTAGATGCCATCCTTACTCTCTGCCCAGCTGACACCCAGCACGGGGCGGCCGTTTACAGGACTTCCACCGAAGGAGCCCAGAAGCCCGGTTCCCTCCCCATCCAGCACCAAGCTCTTGCGTGGTAACAGCCCACAGTTTTAAATCAACGGAGCTTACTGGAGATAAACTAGGCCCCCTGCAGGGGTCTTGAAACATTGTGCACCACAATTTCAAACCATCTTACCTTGATATCCAAAGGAATATCAAGGAATGCTTCGTAGGTGTCAGAAACGGCTTTGCAGCTCAAGCACGTTACTGGAAGGCAAAGAGAAATGCTTCTCAGGTTGGGAAGGAGACTAACTCTGCCCGTTTCAACAACCAACACATACTACTTTAGAGGCACTGGACATACTGCTGCATACTAGAAACTAGAAGTTTGTTTACCACAAAGAGAGAAGGAGCCAGAGATGATTCTAAGGACGGTAATATTTTTAAAAAGTACCTCTGGATCTCAGAAAGCCCCCAAATATTTGATGGACGATGGTAGTTTCTTGAGAAGAGATGCCCAAGCTGGAAACAAATCGTAAGGCAGAGAGTTATCTCCTCCAAGAGTTTTGCTTTGTGTGAAAACTCTGGGCATAGGGTTTCCTTGATGGGAGAACATCAAGGAGTCCAGAGGGCTCAGGAACATTGCAAAGGTAATTTGCTTGTGCTTACTCGCTGCTTCCACTCGGACGAGCTCTCTGCATGGCATTGATAGTGTAGCTTAAGAACTCGTGGGCATCTTCCTGCATGCCAGGCTGGAAATGTTCTCCTATTCCTAAGACAGAAGTTGTTAATAGTTCTCTCTGACAAGAAGGGAAGAAACGTGTAAAAGCACCTGAAATGACTTACTTCTGAGGACCCGGATGACAGCCTTAGGTTGGATGGCACTGGCTGAAGAATGCAGGACCTCGTTAACGTGCGCTTCCATTATGCACATCATGCAGAAGCCTTGCTGACGACCTGAAGAGGGAGGGAGGGAAGCAAGCTTCTCAGGTTAGCAAAGTACCATAGCAATGGCAAACCTAACGGAGATCTTGAAGTTATAAGAACAGTCTCCACTCTTCTGCCAAGGTGCCAATGTGCCAACAAGCCCGGGACATTTTAGTGCATAGGAAACTGTCTTCAGAGGGATGCTTAACTGACAGAAGTTTTCTGTGCAATAAGCAAAGAGAGTTTAACGTGCAGGAAAAGGGCCCGAGACCCGGGGCTAGAAAGCGGTGCCTTTCTGAAGATGAACACACCTGGGTAGGACAAGAGGCTTCTAGCTTGAGAGTTCAAAGAACACCAACTCGGGGGGCTGACAAAGAAGGGATGCTTTTCTCCTAAATCAAATTCCAGATTCTGGGAATCCTTGGGAAGTGCCCGACAAATTTACAAGGAGAAGTTCATAAAAGTACTCACACGACTGGCCGTGCGCACGAGAGAGCAGGTAGTTGGCCAGAGGGGGAGTGTACGTCAGGCACTGCAGGACGGAGTTGAGGAAGCAGGTATTGCCCAGGTTATGGAGTCCTGCTCCAGCTCTCTGTCTTTGCTGCCACTCCATGCAAATCTTCTCCGGGGGACAGAGGATCCTTTGTGGCGGAGCCATTCCCTCGGCAATGACTGCAGGGAAATGACATTTGAAAAGAGATGAGATGATATTGTTGCCTGAAAGCCTATTTGAAAAGTCGAGTTCTGTACAGGAGCACCCAGGACAACCAGCTCTAACCTCCAACACAGAAACATCGGGGGAAGCCTGACACTGCCATCGCAAGAAACAGTTTTGGAAAATAGTCTGTTCCCCTGCTTACTTTGCTGAAAGTCCAACAAACCCACACTCTGATTTCTGTGCCTCGGGCTACCTTCCTTTCCCTCTAGAGTCTTGAATTGGATTATCAGGGCAAGTCTTCCCTTTTCCCGATTGTAACTTGATGAAAACAAGCAAGTCCCTAGCACAGAAAGTAACCTTACTGATGTCAGATCTTTCTACGAGCAATGCCATCTTTCGAAGTCTTGCACATAGTGGCAGAGGAGTGACAAAATGCATTTTCCTGTGTCGAATTGAAAACGCCTGGGTAAGTCTGGCTGCTCTCAGGAAACACCCCAGAATTCACTCTAGGTTGTCAGCACATCCACGTTCAGGGATGGAGCACCAGCCACGTCCGTTGCCTTTAGGGATTCACAAAGTCCAAGCCTGCTGGTGAAGCCGTTACTCACGGGAGTCATTCCCCATTGCAGCCATCGCTCCTCTCGGGAACAGAGGGGAAAGTTTGGGATGACAAAGGATGTCAGGACGCGCTCCAGAAAGAGACGATCAGCGCCAATCCCGTCACCTGATGGCAAAGAAATAATTGTAGCTCAATAAAATGATTAAACCCCCCCCAAGCACAACCTGCACAACAGCATCCGCTATCCAAAGTGTTCCAGTGGTACCTGTAACTGCTGCAGAGCTGCAGGCTGATGGCCCTACTGACCCTGTCACAGGACTCCAGTTGACAGCAATTACCAAGGCCCTTTTGAAAGACTGCATTGCATGTCACCTTCTCTGAGGAGGAGCTGCTGCTTACCTGTGGCTAGCGTTAGCAGCAGAGCCCTCTGGCTCTCCAGCCCACGCTTGCCCACCTTGTATGCAGGAGTGACTGGCTTTCAGCCGCTGCTTTAACGGCTGCCTTTGCCGTGCTCCTTTTCTGTCTCCCTTCCTACCGCATCAGTCAGGGTGGGCTTCTTGTCATTCTAGGCTGAGCCCAACGCCTCAGACTACACTGCCACCCCCCTACTTCCCTGTCCTAGGATATGGCAAAGAACTAAGAATTAGCAAGTAGAAACTCTGCCCATAGCCCTGGCCAGCCTATAAAGGTGTAATAGCTAAGCCTAGAGCTCGGAAGGTATAGACCAGCCGATACTTTTATCCCGTATCTACCTACTCTATGATCTGTCCTGAAAGTCAAATCATAATCACCTTTGAAAGAGGGTGGGAGTTGCAGAGAAGCGGGCAGTAAACGATAAATGGTTGGGAAAAAGTAGGCACGCAAGTAGCAAAGGAAGGAGCCGAGTTATCCCGAAGGCCAGCTCAGCCCAACTAGCTTTCGCTGACCCGCTCCTCAGGATACCAAGCCCTGGCCAGGTGAGCTCACAAGCGCCGGGCGGGTGCCGCATGACTGCCCCTTTGTGACATGGGGCCGCACGGGGACGTGTCCCCTTGAGCCACGTGACCACGCAGCTGCCGCAGCCCGGGCAGCTCCGGCAGCCGGCAGCCGCTGGGCTTCCCCACACGCTGCCGGCGAAGGGCCGTACGTCCGCTGGCAGAGCTCCCGCCTCTTCCCTGAGCCGCACCAGCCGGATGAATAAAAACCTGCCCCGGGCTGTAAGCGTGCCTGTTCACAGCTTTGGCTGGAACATTCGGGTTGCTGAGGGTTTCTTTTCCACTCTTCCCAGGTACAGGAACTGTGTCCGTGAGACTCATGTAGCAAAGCACCTGATCGCTTACAGCTTCATTTCCAATAAATTTTATCTGCCCCCCAAGATTCAACCACAGGCTGACTCTGAACTAGAGCTACCAAAGAAAGACCTTCAGCAACCGTGCTGGGTGGACCTTGGCTGGCTGCCAGGCCCCCACCCAGCCGCTCTCTCACCCTGGAGCTCTGAAAAGCGTTTGGGGGTGCCTTTTTAGCATCTGGTTTAGCCCCTTGTCTCGCCCGGAGGGCAGTGAGTATTGCTCCTGCCCCAACGAGGCAGCTGGTTGTAACTCCTGCCACGCTTGAACTGCTCGGTTTGGCCCTTGCCCCACTCGCGGCATCTGCTCTTCCCCAGTCCTGTTCAGGGCAGTTAGTTGTACTCCTGCTCAGCTCAGGGCAGTTAGTTTTGCCCCTGCTCCACTCGGGGAGGCTTTTCTCTTTTCATGTTTTGCTTGAGGCATCCAGTTTGGGCACAGCCTTGCTCGGGTGCCTTGCTTTCCTCATGTCCGTCTCGGGACGGCTGAGTTTTTCCCCTCTTTTGCTTGCGGAGGCTCATTTTGCCCCTTCCCCACACAGGGTACCTGGCTTTACTGTGGCCTTGCTCAGGTGGCCTTTTATGCCCCTGCCCAAATTGGGGTGGCTAGTTTTGCCCCGCCCTGTCTGGGCATTTGGTTTGTCCCTGTCCTGGTCAGGGCATCTCTTTGTGCCCCTGGCCCCCCATGGGGCATGTCATTCTGCCCCTGCCCCCGCCCCGCTTGGAGCAGATATTTTTGCCCTGCCCAGCTGGGGTCCCGGTTTGCCCCAGCCTTTGCCTGCCCCCCAGTCCCTCCTGCCCCGGCACCTCTCGTTTCCCTCCAGTCCCGGCTCGGGCGTTTCTCCTGACTAGGCGGTGTCCCGTCGGGGCAGGGGCCGGGGAGGCTGCGCCGTGGTCCCCTCCCAAGCACAACCCCGTACCTGGCTTTGGTCTGCGGTGGCACTGTGGCTGTGGGGCTGGCGGGGGTGGGACGAGCGGCCGCCGGGCCCTGGGGGCTCCTTGTCCCTCAGTTTCGTTCCGGTGAAAGGCGGCCCCTCTGCAGGCAGGCAGCTGCAGGCAGCTGTCTGCGTTTTCCGCAGGCGCTGCTGCCTGGGTCCTCGGAGGGCTTCATGGCCCAAAAGGTGCCAGCCCGAGTGCCAGGGGCTCCCTGGATGCGCAACACTTGCGCTCTTACCAGTCCCGCCAGTTACCAGTTTCCACCAATGGACTCTACACGTAGAGAGAAAAACTACCCCATGAATTACATGTGCAAGTTCAACATGTGTTTTTAATTCTGGCTTTGGCTTTTCAGCCTGTTGGTACCAACTGAGTATTGTTTTTCCAAGGCAATCCCAACAGCTGAACAGGGATTAAAGCTCTTCCTGGAGGGACCTGTGGGCAGGTGGGTGGGCCAGCAGAGCGGTCAGTGTCTCTCGAAGGTCTCTCTGAGCTCCTCCTGGCCAGAGGTGGCTCTGGGAGGAGGGACGAGATGGGCTGCTGGTGCCCATGTGCAGGGGCTTGTGATGTCAGTTACGACACCGTTCCTGACTGGGCAGGTGCCTGTGATGTCACTGGTGGCAGGAATGCTCATAGGGCATTGAACGGAAGCTGGCTTGTGCAGGGGCTTGTGATGTCAGTTACGACACCGTTCCTGACTGGGCAGGTGCCTGTGATGTCACTGGTGGCAGGAATGCTCATAGGACATTGAACGGAAGCTGGCTTGTGCAGGGGCTTGTGATGTCAGTTACGACACCGTTCCTGACTGGGCAGGTGCCTGTGATGTCACTGGTGGCAGGAATGCTCATAGGGCATTGAACGGAAGCTGGCTTGTGCAGGGGCTTGTGATGTCACGCCTGGCACATTAGCTGATATTGCAGGCGCGGGAACCAGGCTTATGCTGCTGTTTGATGTCACTGGTGAACTGTGCATCTCATATGGCAAGTGCGGCAACGTGGCTTGTGCAGCTGTTTATGTCACGCCTGGCTTAGTACCTGATAGGGCAGGTGCTGGAACCTGGCTCATGCAGGTGCTTCCGAGGTCATTTGTGGCACGGTTCCTGATTGGGCATGTGCAGGAACTAAGCTTGTGTAGGTGTTTATGTCAGCTGTGGCACAGTTCCTGATAGAGCAGGGGCAGGAAACGGCCTTGTGCAGGTGTTTATGTCACTGGTGGCTTAGAAGCTCATAGGACAGGCGCAGGCACCTGGCTTGTTCAGGTCTTTATGTCACTGGTGGCGGGAATGCTGATAGGACATTGAATGAATCCTGGTCTTGCACATGCTTATGATGTCACGGGTGGCTCAGTAGCTGATAGGGCAGGCGTGAGAACCTGGCTTGTGCAGGTCCTCTTTACTCTTTGCATCTCCAGTCTCTACGTAAATCATTCTAACTCGATTTTCCGTTGCATGTTTCTTCCATGCAGTAATTAGTAAGGTGAACCTTGCCATCAAGCTTGCTGAACCTTGTCAGAGCACTGATAAACTTTCTTAAATTCCATCGAACTTCTTGAACTCTGTCAAATTATTATTTTACCTCGGTAAAACATATCGCTGCTCCTCTCTTTGGGTGAGGTGTATTCCACTGCTTCGCAACAGTGCATGCTCCTGCCATAACAGTTACAGAGCCGCCAGTGAAATCACCAGCACTTGACCCCTGCAGGGGCCTGTGCCTGCCCTAACAGGTAGCCACCAGTGACATCCCAAGTAGCCGCATAAGCCAGGTGACTTCTCATACCCAATCAGCCACAGAGCCACCAGTGACATCACAAGCACCTACACAAAGCAGGGTCCTCTTCCTGTCCTATCACCTACTAGGATCATGCAGCATCTCTAGCCCTATCACTTACTCAGCCACTCATGACCTCACAAACGCCTGCACGAGCCAGGTAACTCGTCATAGCCAGTCAGCTGCCCAGGCAAAGGGAACGTGAGAAGCAGATGCACAGCCCGGTGTCCTTTCACACCCAAACAGCTACTCAGCCGCGAGTTACCTCACAAGTGCCCGCACAAGCAAGGGGCCTGCTCCTGCCCTTTCACACACTCAGCCACCTATGACCTCACAAGTACCATCAAAAGCCAGCAGCCTGCTGCTGCCCTCTAAACTACCATTGCACCAGAGACATCACAAGCCCCTGCACAAGCCAGGGGCCTGCGCCTGGTCTGAAACATCCTCACCACCGGTGACATCGCAAGCACCTGCACGAGCCAGGAGTCCTGTCATTCCCAATCGCATGCTCGGACAACAGTTACCTCAAAAGCACCTTCGCAAGCCAGGGCCCTGCTTCTGCCCTACCACCTAATGGGTCACCAGTGACCTCACGTGCACCTGCAGAAGCCAGGGGCCTGCTCCTGCCTATCACGAATGAGCGGTTTAGAGGCCGCTCAAGGAATCACTGTCGAAGCTATCAGCAGAAAGTGATCTTAATAGAAATTGATAACAGCATGACTTAGCAGAGTTCGATGCCAAGGTTCACTCTGTCACTTACTCCACAGATGAAGCGCACAAAGGAAACGAGCATGGGAAGCTGAGAAGCCCTTGGCTAGTGTAAACACTACTTAGCAACAACTAAAACATCAGCGTGTTACCAACATTATTCTCATACTAAATCCAAAACACAGCACTATACCGGCTATTAGCCAGAAAATTACCTCTATCCCAGCCGAAAGCTGGGTATCGTGCTACAATTGAGTTGGGACGATTTATAGAGAGGCCAAGGACAGAAAGATTAAGGGAGACCCTCCCGTTGAGTCACGAGCTTCAGAGAAGACCCAGCTGGATCCAGTCTTAGTCTCAGACTCGGACAATGGTTTATGTCTAAGGGACTATATGTGTTTAGCAGCAGTCTGAGGTTCATTCACGATCTTAAGATAAATCATAAGATTTTAGCAGACTCTATTTGCTAGCGGGTACAAACACACACGCACACGGATGCAAAGATAGATAAATATAAAAAGATATACGTGTTAAAAATCCCTCATCATACTCGAGGACGACCCTCCTGTTCAACAGAAACTTATTGCCAGAATACCAGGAGATGGACAAGTGCCAGCTTCTTCTCTTGACAGGGAAATTGCTACGCTTCCTTCATTATTTTCAAAGGTAGCTTCTGGTTTAAAAAGAAAAAAGTGGTTGAGTGATTTGGGCATCTATGACATCTCAGGACTTGTAGCTGTGCTAGTTCAAGGTAAAGATTTTAGGGAAATTCCTTGGCTTTAGCCTTCTTACCCGGAGCCATAAACTGGCCCAAATGACAGCTTCTTGGAAGCAGAATATAAGATGGATTTCTTGGAACACACAATGAAGTGCTAGCCCTCTTGTAGGCAGAAGAGCAGCAAATGGGATTTAAATACCTCATGTCGTTAAATGTAAACGGTAGGAAGAGAAGAATGGGTCTTCTAGAGAGAGGGATACTTTGCTTGCAGTATGGGTTTGAAGGTGCTGTGCTGTACAGCGTGACACCAGCACAGCCACGCTGAAGGCAAAAGAGGACGTCCTGTAAAAGAGGGACAGACGTGGCTCTGCTCGCTCTTTCAGGTACCCGTGGGTAAACCCACAGACAGCTCCCGTAAAGAGCCCCTTGGAGCAGCAAGGTTGAGCAGCAGCCCCATCAGGTGAGGTGGGGAAGGGTGTGGGCTGGGACGCTGGACAAAACCAGGGCTATCAATGAGAAACTGGGAGCTTTGACCTTGGGAACTGCGCTATGGCTGAGTAGAGGTGAGGAAGGGTGGAGGCCGTGCAAAAGTGCGTGGGGTTTTTGTGTGTGCTGATGATTTTGTCTGTTCCTGACAGCTGGGTGCAGAGCTTCGGTCCTGATGGCCTCGCCACTCTGCTGGAGACCTGAAAAGGCTCCAGGAGGAAAAGGTGCTGCAGGGTGAGCAGCTGATCGCGTGGGCATCATTGCTGAGTGTCTGTCATAGTGTCCAGAAAGCCACAAGGCTCGTTGCTGCTCCACGCTCTTCCTGGCTCTCCTGGCGCAGCCCCACAGACATGGAGCTCTGCGTCCATCTGTGTTTCAAGTGTTCTTAACCTTCCTGTGTTCTTCCTCTTCCTACTGAGTTTGAATTTGACGGGTATAATCATACCCAACATACTGCAATAACTGACCAACAGATAGTATTTGCAGTTTGCCCCGTGGCTCCTCAGGACTGGTTACTCCTGGGGTCAGGCCAAGAACTGTAGCGCCTGGAGAACCTGGTTCAGCCCTGGGCTTTTTCACGGTCCAATGGCAACCCCTTTCCTCTCCACGTGATTGTTCTCCCAGTGTGTCCAGCGGGGTGGCCGTCCTGGTCCCAGGGTGTAAGGAGAATGGATGACAGCTACCTCAGTGATGCTCACCACGACACAGTGGTGAGGCTGGGGAAGACTGGTCCCTGGTGACCGCAGACATTTTCAAACGCAGGATTAGTACTGTGTCTGTATGTGGTCTGGTTGTGTGAGGAGGGAACAAAATACCAGCTCAGGGTGGTATGGCCAGGGCGGGAGGGAAGAAGAAAGAGGATCAGGGCAGGTTGCTCACGATGCGATGAGGCAGTGGTTTGCTTGGGGGCTTAAAGATCTCTCCTGAGATGGAGATGGTGGGAGGAGGTGTTTGGGATTGAGCTGAGGGATTCTTGTGAGTAGGGGGGGCGATTGATAGCAGTGTGAATATTGGCTGTATTGGAATTCAGTCTGGTGGTTTCCTGCATAAACAACCTATCGTACCGTCTTTTGAAAGTCCATTAAGGTGGAATCTTGGTGTGATTGTGGGTGCTGAGGGCCTCATCATCGCCTTACCTAAGAGCTCTGGAGGAAAGAGAGGAGGTGTCTTGTTCCATAAGTTTGTCAGCTCGCTGATTTTCTTCCTCGCAGGTCACATAGTACATGATGCAGACAAGAGACCATCCAATGCCTGAAGGCTTTATGCACAAGCAGGTAAGAGCCTTGTGCAGTGTGTAGAGACAACCTCACACAGCCACAGCTCCCGCTGCACGGTGTCTGCCCAGTTATCTCAGAGCAGTTGCTGGAATGGACAGGGAAAATAGTGCTGGAAGTTTCCTGCTCTTTAGTAAATCCTTGATATCGTCCCGTTGCTTGTTTTGCTTTTTCTCCTACTGTACATTTCCTGGTACCATCACCATCACATACTTTCCTGGGACTTACAAAACACTTTCCGTGTATTTGTACAGGCCTGTGGGACTTTGGCTGCTCTGCCCTCTTTTGTGGCTTTCTCTGCTCCTCTCTGATTATGCCTCTTAACTTACGTATGAGGGCTTGATGCCCTTCAGTATTTCTTCCCATTTGTCTTTCTCTGTATCTGTGGGTTTCTAAAATTTTTATTATTTGACACTCCTGTGCAGTGGACACCTGTTTTCCCTTTCCCGTGAATGAGCTGGGGCGCTTCCTTGTCCCTCTGTGTGCTCTTCCCCGCTCTCCTTGGGTAAACGGAGAGTCTCTGTTTCCTCCCAAGTCCACATGTTCCTTTGAGGCTTCTTAAGTTTCCCTGAAAGGCTTTCTCTTGCTGGCAGCGTGTGGTTTGAGATGCATCGCTCCCTTCCTTGTCACTCCTCTGTGCCCTGTCCGAAACAAGGGTAACACAGGGGTTTGGACAAGGTTTTGGAACAAGTGTTTTCTCATGGTTATTCCTCAGAGCATTGTCAATCACGAGGCATTCCCATCTCACTCTTCTTTAGAGCTGGCTTAGTCTCGGACATGAATTCCAGCTTTCCTTTCTTTTCAGTTTGGAATCAAACACCGCTGGGTACAAAAGAGGGGGTGCTGCTCCTGGCGAGAGCTGTTGATATCAAAGTCCCTTGTCTGATGATCGATGCAGTGAAGGTTCTGTGTACCCTCTGCCTCAACGCGAAGGCGTGGACGTGGTGACAGAAATCCTGCCTTTTGCTGCTCTTGAGCTTTCGACTGGCCTCTCTGTGGAGTCTCTCTTCTGCCTCTGGCTCTTCTCTTCATTTTGTAATTGGTCTGCACGTGCGCCCTCCTGCCCTGGCTTGTGGGTAGCTGCTGATCCTCTCTCATTGCAGCTGTGAGCAGGTGCTGGAGACTTTTGCTGGAAGAGCAGAAACAGATGGGGTGGAGCGATTCAAACCCCTCTTGGCTGGCCTGGGGAGCGGAACCTCGGTGGCGCTGAAGGTACGTAGTTCCTCAGGTTTGTGTGGACATGGCACTTGAACTGTTACTCAGGAGCTGGAGAGCTTGAAGTGAGATGAATTTGGTGTGGCTGAAATGCCTTTGGCTTTACTGCTTTTTTTCTGCTGCGGCTTTGTGTTATCTTCTGGCCTCCTTAGAAGTCCTGAACCAGTGACTTCCAGTCCATGCCCAGAAGTTTTCTCTTTTGTGTGTGTGTGTGGTTTTTTTCAGGTGGCCTGTATGCAGCCGATCAGTGCCATGATCCGTCCTGCTTGTGAGCTTGACTTGGGAGTTCAGATACGTAGTGAGCTGTCTGTGTACTCCATGTACCTCATCTTGAATTCAGAAAGCAGCGCCACCCTTTTCATGAAAAGAGAAAAAAGAAAAAAGAAAAAAGAAAGGTAGTGCTTTCCAAGGACTAAAATTTACTTCGTTTTAGTGAGTAGGTAGGTGAACAGAGCACATACACTCCTTACCTGGTGTCCAGCTATTAATGCGAGGGGGTATTACGATGAGAACCTGCTAGATAATTATACCCTGTTTTTTTGCATTTTTACCATCTTTCATGAAAAAAACTACCAAAGGTAGTAATAGTAATAACGGGTAATAGGTAATAGTAATAGTAATAACGGGTACTTGCCCGTTATTGCTCATGTAATCTGTGGCAGAGCTAGGACTTGGAGTGAGATTACCATGCTTAGTCTTACCATTCTAGAGTATTTAAAACATTTCCTTGAAACGCTTTCCCAAAATCACAAGACCTGACTTCTGAAATAGCCGTTTTCCTAGGAGCTGCATCTGCGCTAAGCCAGATGAGAGAGTCTTGCCTGCTGTTAGTCACTGAGGCTGATGACAGGTCACCCAGCAGTTCTGGCAAGGACAGAACAAGATAGATACGTATGTTCCCCTGTGCCGCTTGTAAATTCCGTCATGTCTTGCGTAAATTGGTCTCCAGGTTTTGCAGGTTGTAGGTTTGGTAGGATCGATGGTGTCTTAAACGTGATGGTAATAGCAAAACCTGTAGGCATCCATGTAGGGCATTTTGGATTTCGTAGAATCTGCAAGGATATTTGAAGAGTTTAATGTTATGTTGAGGTACTGTAGTTACAGCGTTATCAGAAGAAAGTCTTGGCAAAGAAGATGAAGATGGCAAAGATACTCAAAAGCGTTCTAACCTTTGACAGTGGAAACAAGTCATTTACAGTTTATATGAACAGTCTACTATTCTTTTCAAAAATTTACAGAGAACGTTTTGCTGTTTCCTTATCAGAACTTAGTGATAGTAAATTAAAGCTCTCCACTGAGATGTAAAAAAAGGAGTCATGTATCCTGCAAAGAAGAGTAATTGCACGGACTTGATAGTCTTACTCTTTTCAGTTCTCCTTAAAAGGCAGGTGTGTGCTTCCTCACCTGTGCTGTACATGAGAAAAAAAAAACACCCTTGAAACCTCCTCTGAAATTAAAGGTGGGTGAGACACATCACATTTTCCGCCTTTTCCACTATCCTGCTTTCTCTTGAACTTGTTTGTATCGGTATCAAATATTCTTTGCTTTCCCTGGAGCCAAGACAACTCAAGATTTTGGTTTTGTTTTCAGCCCGGCAGTCTCCTGTCAGAGAGAGGTGTCCATGCAGAAGTGCTCGGTCACAGAGCACTGGCTCCTTGCTGCAAGAGGACTAAGAGGTGGGTTCGTAGTTAGTGATGCTTCTCATCCATGCTTTGGAGGGTTTTCAGGTTGGTGGTCATTACAGAATTACAGTATACAGATAATATACAGCTAATTACTGCGGTAGTCTGAGGGTATAAGGGAAAGCATACAGTTTCTTTTCTGAAAACTGAAGGTAATTCAGTTAGAGGGAGAGCCTGTTTGGAAGTTTCAGTAGTTTGGGGGCAGAGGCCAGTTGGGAGCTGGGGCCCTCGGGGGTGGGGGCTGTTTCTGCCCCGTGCCCTTGGCCTGGCGCTCACAGCTGGGAACGGGCTTTCCAGAATCCTGCTGGAAGGAGCCAGATGTGGGAGCTGTGGCCGAGCTGGGGGACAGGGAGCACCCCTGGACCAGCCTCAGGACCTGCGGCACACCTGCCTTCAAATCAGCTCTCCCAGCAGGACGTTGCCCAGGAGCAACTTTGAGTTTTGCTCTTCTCCTTCGGGAGCCGTGTTCCACAGCAAGCACACCCAGAGCTGCGCCTGTGCCAGGAGAAGACTTCACGCACAGCTGGGGCTGATGGTGACAGTTCCCGCCAGATGCGCATGTCAGAGAGATGCAGGTGAGATGCCATGGAGGAGACACTGACTGATTGCCCCTTCTCTTGCAGGAGCAGGGTTTAACAGCAGGAGGGAGCCAGGGTACAAGGGCCTCCGAGGTCAAAAAATGCATCAAACAGCCAGAGCACGAAGCAGAGGGAGAAGAGAAATAGGTGCAGGTCACGTGGCTGGGACAGTGCTTTTAAGGTAACATCTGCCACAGAAGCACAATAACAGTAAAAGGCATTGGGAGGTCATGGAGTGACTGAGGAAAGTGCCTGGCAGAGAGAAGAGCCCGGAGAGACAGGAGACAAGGTAGAGATGGAGGTGACAAAGATGGCATGTGGAAAGTGAGGGTGCAGGTCCTTGTGAAGACACTGGTGGCTGAGCAGCTGACGGGGAAGGAGCAGGAACCTGGCTTCTGCTGCAGGTACTTGTGGTGTCACTTGCTGCTGAGCAATTGATAGGGTAGGAGTTTTTAAATCACTTGTGCAGATGCAGGTGATATCACTTGTGACTGAGTAGCAGCTGGATAGGAAAAGACGCATGGCCTGCTTAGGTGCCTGTGATGTCATTCGTGGCAGGAACTAGCCCGTTGCTTTTTCAGGTGCTTGTGATGTTACTGGTGGCTGAGTAGCTGGAGAAGACAACATGAATCACACAAAGGCGACCCGAGCCTCTAATCGAGCAGCGCTGAAGATGCTCTGTTCCCGGTCATTTTTTTTCCCTGAGATCTCTGCGTGCTAATTTAATATGCTCAGTAGGTGTAGAAAGCTTCCACCCTTCTGGATCACACGGGTGCTTTCATGAAGGAAGTCTTGAGTTAAAAAATTTCAAAAAAACCCCAAACCCGTCTGTTCTTTCTCACATGGTCAAACTCTCTACAGAAATCAGAAGCACCACTTAGGACTGGGTTTGGTTATGATGCAATTTTATTGTTTCGATCCTAAACATCAAGTGTGATGATTAGCATTCTTATGATAATGTTCGTCTGCGGCCTTTGATGGTAAATTGCAGGTTGTGATGGCAAGCTCCGTCACAAGTACTGAACGCTTCTGTCCATAAGCCATGCACCTGAAACACGTGGCAAAGAGTGAGGCAACATTTGCTGGTGATGCTGCAAATGCTTACTTTTTAGTCCTCCTCTCCGGAGTTCTCTCTGGATTTCTTTTTCTTCTTCACTTTCTTGCATTTCTTTTTCAATTCTGCATCACCAGAATGCTCGCTTCTGCCTTTCACCGCTTTCTTTTGGGTGCACTTTCATCCCCCTCTGCACAGGCGTGTTTCCTCTTTCTGCACGTTTGTTTTCCAGGTGCCTGGCCAGAGCCTGCAGGCTCTGGGTGAACCGGCACTGGTGGGAGCGCACGCTGTCCAAGTGAGTATTTCCCCGGCTGCTGCTCACCTACCGAGCCAGGCTGCGTGTCTGCTCTGTGGCCGCTCAAGCCGTGCACGCTTTCCCCTCTGGAGCTTCTGCCATTCGCGGGGGCTGTTTCTTTCCCTGTGGGAAGAGCTGCACAGGTTCCCACTGCCAGGCGCCGGCTGACGGTGAGCGCGCTTCTGCGTTTCTGCGTGGCGAGTGCGCCTCGGGCTGGGAGGCGACAGTCTGGTTGGCTTCTGTTCAGCTTCCCCCCCTGCTCAGAGTCAGAGCGCGCTCTCTTCCTGCCGCAGCGCTGAGGGGGAGTTCCTGCAGAGTCCCGTGCTTGTCTCTTCCTTTGGGTCCTCTGCATATTTTCTCCACCTTCTTGATGCCTCAGTCCCACGGTGACGCCAGAAAATGGACTCTTCTGCACTTGGTCCAGCTTTGCCCCACAAGTGCTCTTTGTCTCTTGGCATTCAGCACCTGCTCCAGGGCTCAGATCACGGTACCTGGAGAAACAACAGTGATCTTAGTCTAGGGTTGTTCTCGCAGCCTCCTCGTGCCTTCAGTCTCATCCTTTCATTGTCTGGCAGCACTTGGTGTGACACGCAGAAGCCTGAACCAGCACTAGAAGCTGGAAATGAGATCACGGTCTTGCAGCCACGTCTGTCCCTTTCAGAGCAGTAACTCATCTTTATACCCTCTCGGACCTCCATTTCGCCTCTATTCGCAGCTAGCCAGTCTCAGAGAGCAGACAGCCAGCAACTTACACCAGCGCAAGAGTTTAGTGCCGGACAAGGAGGGAGAAGAAAGGAGCGGGCAAACTGCAGAACCGACAGAACTTAACTAGACAAACAGTCATTCTCTCCTAGGACAGAAAGCAAAACCCACCACAGGAGAACACCACCACCACGATCAGTAACAGGAGAGGGAGTGTATTCGGAACACCCTTCCACACTTGTTATTACCTGGCATAGAAGAGTAAATACGGACGCTGGCGCAGAACCGTCTTGATGTCACAAAGACCTACAGAGTCATCATTCATCTTGTACCACCGTCCATCGCCGGCCTGCAAAGAAAGGCAGCGCTATCTTTAGATGAACTGCAGGATTTTTAAAACAAAAACACAGAGAGAACACCACTGAAGGACACCATGCGCCAACGCAAATCGCAGAGTTGACTTTTACCTTCACGAAGCAGTAATAGTGTCCTGCCTGACAGCTGGAACCTTCATGTACCAGGACAGCATACAAGGAGTAGAGGAGTGGTTCTCCAGCCGCTTGAGACATGTATGCACCAAGGTCCAAATATTCCGGATACTGCACAAGCTAAAGAGAGACCGAGAAGACTAAAAGGTATCCTGAGAGTCTTTAGGAAGCAGCCTGAGAAAACCTTGCCACCAAACACAGGCTAGAGGTATAGAAATAGATCTTCTCGGTTCATCAAAAACAGGCGTTGCCATTTCGTCATTGAAGTGGCAGAAAACTGCTCTAGGCCAAACCAGCTCTTTACGAGCACAGCGGAGTGCTTATCTTCGCATTGGAACTTTCCTCTTAGCACAAGGGAAAGAGCAAGGCACAGCTACCAGAACTATTGCACTGATTTTTCTTAGGCAGCTGCACTCGATAGCCATCGTGTGCAGACGTTAACAACTTCCAAGAAAGGGTTCTCCTTCGGGAAAGGTCTCCTTCCAAGCAGACAAAGTTGCAGTGCACTTGTATACATACCTTGCTAATCTTTCTGCCAGAGAAAGGATCGAATCTCTTCAAGCACACTGTCAGGACATTGGAGGAGCGATGTATCGCAAGCCTCTTGGACGCAGTGGCCAGCTGTTCACACCTTGAAAACAAGCACAGACCCAACTGTTGCAACCAATCTTCTCCCCGCTTCACCCCCCATCCACGTATGGTTGCGTAAAGGCTTGTTTTGCCCAACTATCGTATGCGCAGGTTTGCATTTCAGACCCCTTAAGTCCGTACGCTCTCACGGAAGGTAGCTTCGGTCTAGGGTGGCTCACTTTGGAGAGCAGCAGTCTACAGTCTTTACAAGAACTAGGAACGACACTGTTCAGAGAGCCGGCAGAGGCTGCTATTGCTCCGAGGACTGAGGTCTCCTGGACAGAGACGCAAGCATCCAAAAAGCCTTGGAAATGAAACTGTTGATTGCTTTCTCGAGGCAGCTGCTGTTGCCAAATCACTGTCCAGAGCTCTTCCTCGCTTCAGCTCACCGCTGCGTATGGGACGTGTCTTCTCCCTTCTGGCCATGGGGGTAGTTCAGCGGGCAACTTCATAGCTAGGAAGGTTGACCACCTCCAGGGCAGACAATGCCAGGAAGAAAATTCTCATCAAAGCTTTCCAAATATCCAGGCAGAAGGGAAAAAAATTACCCGTGTTAGAAACAAGTGCATTATTTTCCAAGTTCCGGATGACTCGGGTGGATTAGTTGTATGGGAAAGAAAAAAAAAGAAAAAACCCAGGCTGTCTCATGACTGTGTTTCTCAATTAAGTCAAAATGTAACTAGGGCTCCCGGACATGCAATACCGTAACCCAGTATCTACTATGAAGATGTCTTTAGTAATAATCTTACTTGCTACATTTATAGCCATTTTCACCATCCAACTGCTCAGGTTTGAAAAAGTCTTCCAGAGCTTCAGTGACAGATGAGGCTGCCTGGATGAGAAAGAAAGGAGAGCGCTAAGCTCCTGGAAACCCAAAATCCCAAGAAATAGCTACCCGTGTGGTGCCAGCGTTATCCCAAGAAAGAGCTACCCCTGGGCGGTACCAGAGTTGCCTGTGGTACGCATGGTCAAAAATAGCAAAAGCAATCAAAGCCATCCGAGCAGCAATCAGAGGCGAATTGAGGTAGTCCAAAGCAGGGCGGTATGGCAGTGTCATCAGGGCTGTAGATGCCATCCTTACTCTCTGCCCAGCTGACACCCAGCACGGGGCGGCCGTTTACAGGACTTCCACCGAAGGAGCCCAGAAGCCCGGTTCCCTCCCCATCCAGCACCAAGCTCTTGCGTGGTAACAGCCCACAGTTTTAAATCAACGGAGCTTACTGGAGATAAACTAGGCCCCCTGCAGGGGTCTTGAAACATTGTGCACCACAATTTCAAACCATCTTACCTTGATATCCAAAGGAATATCAAGGAATGCTTCGTAGGTGTCGGAAACGGCTTTGCAGCTCAAGCACGTTACTGGAAGGCAAAGAGAAATGCTTCTCAGGTTGGGAAGGAGACTAACTCTGCCCGTTTCAACAACCAACACATACTACTTTAGAGGCACTGGACATACTGCTGCATACTAGAAACTAGAAGTTTGTTTACCACAAAGAGAGAAGGAGCCAGAGATGATTCTAAGGACGGTAATATTTTTAAAAAGTACCTCTGGATCTCAGAAAGCCCCCAAATATTTGATGGACGATGGTAGTTTCTTGAGAAGAGATGCCCAAGCTGGAAACAAATCGTAAGGCAGAGAGTTATCTCCTCCAAGAGTTTTGCTTTGTGTGAAAACTCTGGGCATAGGGTTTCCTTGATGGGAGAACATCAAGGAGTCCAGAGGGCTCAGGAACATTGCAAAGGTAATTTGCTTGTGCTTACTCGCTGCTTCCACTCGGACGAGCTCTCTGCATGGCATTGATAGTGTAGCTTAAGAACTCGTGGGCATCTTCCTGCATGCCAGGCTGGAAATGTTCTCCTATTCCTAAGACAGAAGTTGTTAATAGTTCTCTCTGACAAGAAGGGAAGAAACGTGTAAAAGCACCTGAAATGACTTACTTCTGAGGACCCGGATGACAGCCTTAGGTTGGATGGCACTGGCTGAAGAATGCAGGACCTCGTTAACGTGCGCTTCCATTATGCACATCATGCAGAAGCCTTGCTGACGACCTGAAGAGGGAGGGAGGGAAGCAAGCTTCTCAGGTTAGCAAAGTACCATAGCAACGGCAAACCTAACGGAGATCTTGAAGTTATAAGAACAGTCTCCACTCTTCTGCCAAGGTGCCAATGTGCCAACAAGCCCGGGACATTTTAGTGCATAGGAAACTGTCTTCAGAGAGATGCTTAACTGACAGAAGTTTTCTGTGCAATAAGCAAAGAGAGTTTAACGTGCAGGAAAAGGGCCCGAGACCCGGGGCTAGAAAGCGGTGCCTTTCTGAAGATGAACACACCTAGGCAGGACAAGAGGCTTCTAGCTTGAGAGTTCAAAGAACACCAACTCGGGGGGCTGACAAAGAAGGGATGCTTTTCTCCTAAATCAAATTCCAGATTCTGGGAATCCTTGGGAAGTGCCCGACAAATTTACAAGGAGAAGTTCATAAAAGTACTCACACGACTGGCCGTGCGCACGAGAGAGCAGGTAGTTGGCCAGAGGGGGAGTGTACGTCAGGCACTGCAGGACGGAGTTGAGGAAGCAGGTATTGCCCAGGTTATGGAGTCCTGCTCCAGCTCTCTGTCTTTGCTGCCACTCCATGCAAATCTTCTCCGGGGGACAGAGGATCCTTTGTGGCGGAGCCATTCCCTCGGCAATGACTGCAGGGAAATGACATTTGAAAAGAGATGAGATGATATTGTTGCCTGAAAGCCTATTTGAAAAGTCGAGTTCTGTACAGGAGCACCCAGGACAACCAGCTCTAACCTCCAACACAGAAACATCGGGGGAAGCCTGACACTGCCATCGCAAGAAACAGTTTTGGAAAATAGTCTGTTCCCCTGCTTACTTTGCTGAAAGTCCAACAAACCCACACTCTGATTTCTGTGCCTCAGGCTACCTTCCTTTCCCTCTAGAGTCTTGAATTGGATTATCAGGGCAAGTCTTCCCTTTTCCCGATTGTAACTTGAAAACAAGCAAGTCCCTAGCACAGAAAGTAACCCTACTGATGTCAGATCTTTCTACGAGCAATGCCATCTTTCAAAGTCTTGCACATAGTGGCAGAGGAGTGACAAAATGCATTTTCCTGTGTCGAATTGAAAACGCCTGGGTAAGTCTGGCTGCTCTCAGGAAGCACCCCAGAATTCACTCTAGGTTGTCAGCACATCCACGTTCAGGGATGGAGCACCAGCCACGTCCGTTGCCTTTAGGGATTCACAAAGTCCAAGCCTGCTGGTGAAGCCGTTACTCACGGGAGTCATTCCCCATTGCAGCCATCGCTCCTCTCGGGAACAGAGGGGAAAGTTTGGGATGACAAAGGATGTCAGGACGCGCTCCAGAAAGAGACGATCAGCGCCAATCCCGTCACCTGATGGCAAAGAAATAATTGTAGCTCAATAAAATGATTAAACCCCCCCCAAGCACAACCTGCACAACAGCATCCGCTATCCAAAGTGTTCCAGTGGTACCTGTAACTGCTGCAGAGCTGCAGGCTGATGGCCCTACTGACCCTGTCACAGGACTCCAGTTGACAGCAATTACCAAGGCCCTTTTGAAAGACTGCGTTGCATGTCACCTTCTCTGAGGAGGAGCTGCTGCTTACCTGTGGCTAGCGTTAGCAGCAGAGCCCTCTGGCTCGCCAGCCCACGCTTGCCCACCTTGTATGCAGGAGTGACTGGCTTTCAGCCGCTGCTTTAACGGCTGCCTTTGCCGTGCTCCTTTTCTGTCTCCCTTCCTACCGCATCAGTCAGGGTGGGCTTCTTGTCATTCTAGGCTGAGCCCAACGCCTCAGACTACACTGCCACCCCCCTACTTCCCTGTCCTAGGATATGGCAAAGAACTAAGAATTAGCAAGTAGAAACTCTGCCCATAGCCCTGGCCAGCCTATAAAGGTGTAATAGCTAAGCCTAGAGCTCGGAAGGTATAGACCAGCCGCTACTTTTATCCCGTATCTACCTACTCTATGATCTGTCCTGAAAGTCAAATCATAATCACCTTTGAAAGAGGATGGGAGTTGCAGAGAAGCGGGCAGTAAACGATAAATGGTTGGAAAAAGTAGGCACGCAAGTAGCAAAGGAAGGAGCCGAGTTATCCCGAAGGCCAGCTCAGCCCAACTAGCTTTCGCTGACCCGCTCCTCAGGATACCAAGCCCTGGCCAGGTGAGCTCACAAGCGCCGGGCGGGTGCCGCATGACTGCCCCTTTGTGACATGGGGCCGCACGGGGACGTGTCCCCTTGAGCCACGTGACCACGCAGCTGCCGCAGCCCGGGCAGCTCCGGCAGCCGGCAGCCGCTGGGCTTCCCCACACGCTGCCGGCGAAGGGCCGTACGTCCGCTGGCAGAGCTCCCGCCTCTTCCCTGAGCCGCACCAGCCGGATGAATAAAAACCTGCCCCGGGCTGTAAGCGTGCCTGTTCACAGCTTTGGCTGGAACATTCGGGTTGCTGAGGGTTTCTTTTCCACTCTTCCCAGGTACAGGAACTGTGTCCGTGAGACTCATGTAGCAAAGCACCTGATCGCTTACAGCTTCATTTCCAATAAATTTTATCTGCCCCCCAAGATTCAACCACAGGCTGACTCTGAACTAGAGCTACCAAAGAAGCACCTTCAGCAACCGTGCTGGGTGGACCTTGGCTGGCTGCCAGGCCCCCACCCAGCCGCTCTCTCACCCTGGAGCTCTGAAAAGCGTTTGGGGGTGCCTTTTTAGCATCTGGTTTAGCCCCTTGTCTCGCCCGGAGGGCAGTGAGTATTGCTCCTGCCCCAACGAGGCAGCTGGTTGTAACTCCTGCCACGCTTGAACTGCTCGGTTTGGCCCTTGCCCCACTCGCGGCATCTGCTCTTCCCCAGTCCTGTTCAGGGCAGTTAGTTGTACTCCTGCTCAGCTCAGGGCAGTTAGTTTTGCCCCTGCTCCACTCGGGGAGGCTTTTCTCTTTTCATGTTTTGCTTGAGGCATCCAGTTTGGGCACAGCCTTGCTCGGGTGCCTTGCTTTCCTCATGTCCCTCTCGGGACGGCTGAGGTTTTCCCCTCTTTTGCTTGCGGAGGCTCGTTTTGCCCCTTCCCCGCACAGGGTACCTGGCTTTACTGTGGCCTTGCTCAGGTGGCCTTTTATGCCCCTGCCCAAATTGGGGTGGCTAGTTTTGCCCCGCCCTGTCTGGGCATTTGGTTTGTCCCTGTCCTGGTCAGGGCATCTCTTTGTGCCCCTGGCCCCCCATGGGGCATGTCATTCTGCCCCTGCCCCCGCCCCGCTTGGAGCAGATATTTTTGCCCTGCCCAGCTGGGGTCCCGGTTTGCCCCAGCCTTTGCCTGCCCCCCAGTCCCTCCTGCCCCGGCACCTCTCGTTTCCCTCCAGTCCCGGCTCGGGCGTTTCTCCTGACTAGGCGGTGTCCCGTCGGGGCAGGGGCCGGGGAGGCTGCGCCGTGGTCCCCTCCCAAGCACAACCCCGTACCTGGCTTTGGTCTGCGGTGGCACTGTGGCTGTGGGGCTGGCGGGGGTGGGACGAGCGGCCGCCGGGCCCTGGGGGCTCCTTGTCCCTCAGTTTCGTTCCGGTGAAAGGCGGCCCCTCTGCAGGCAGGCAGCTGCAGGCAGCTGTCTGCGTTTTCCGCAGGCGCTGCTGCCTGGGTCCTCGGAGGGCTTCATGGCCCAAAAGGTGCCAGCCCGAGTGCCAGGGGCTCCCTGGATGCGCAACACTTGCGCTCTTACCAGTCCCGCCAGTTACCAGTTTCCACCAATGGACTCTACACGTAGAGAGAAAAACTACCCCATGAATTACATATGCAAGTTCAACACGTGTTTTTAATTCTGGCTTTGGCTTTTCAGCCTGTTGGTACCAACTGAGTATTGTTTTTCCAAGGCAATCCCAACAGCTGAACAGGGATTAAAGCTCTTCCTGGAGGGACCTGTGGGCAGGTGGGTGGGCCAGCAGAGCGGTCAGTGTCTCTCGAAGGTCTCTCTGAGCTCCTCCTGGCCAGAGGTGGCTCTGGGAGGAGGGACGAGATGGGCTGCTGGTGCCCATGTGCAGGGGCTTGTGATGTCAGTTACGACACCGTTCCTGACTGGGCAGGTGCCTGTGATGTCACTGGTGGCAGGAATGCTCATAGGGCATTGAACGGAAGCTGGCTTGTGCAGGGGCTTGTGATGTCAGTTACGACACAGTTCGTGACTGGGCAGGTGCCTGTGATGTCACTGGTGGCAGGAATGCTCATAGGGCATTGAACGGAAGCTGGCTTGTGCAGGGGCTTGTGATGTCACGCCTGGCACATTAGCTGATATTGCAGGCGCGGGAACCAGGCTTATGCTGCTGTTTGATGTCACTGGTGAACTGTGCATCTCATATGGCAAGTGCGGCAACGTGGCTTGTGCAGCTGTTTATGTCACGCCTGGCTTAGTACCTGATAGGGCAGGTGCTGGAACCTGGCTCATGCAGGTGCTTCCGAGGTCATTTGTGGCACGGTTCCTGATTGGGCATGTGCAGGAACTAAGCTTGTGTAGGTGTTTATGTCAGCTGTGGCACAGTTCCTGATAGAGCAGGGGCAGGAAACGGCCTTGTGCAGGTGTTTATGTCACTGGTGGCTTAGAAGCTCATAGGACAGGCGCAGGCACCTGGCTTGTTCAGGTCTTTATGTCACTGGTGGCGGGAATGCTGATAGGACATTGAATGAATCCTGGTCCTGCACATGCTTATGATGTCACGGGTGGCTCAGTAGCTGATAGGGCAGGCGTGAGAACCTGGCTTGTGCAGGTCCTCTTTACTCTTTGCATCTCCAGTCTCTACGTAAATCATTCTAACTCGATTTTCCTTTGCATGTTTCTTCCATGCAGTAATTAGTAAGGTGAACCTTGCCATCAAGCTTGCTGAACCTTGTCAGAGCACTGTTAAACTTTCTTAAATTCCATCGAACTTCCTGAACTCTGTCAAATTATTATTTTACCTCAGTAAAACATATCGCTGCCCCTCTCTTTTGAGTGAGGTGCATTCCACTGCTTCGCAACAGTGCATGCTCCTGCCATAACAGTTACAGAGCCGCCAGTGAAATCACCAGCCCTTGAACCCTGCAGGGGCCTGTGCCTGCCCTAACAGGTAGCCACCAGTGACATCCCAAGTAGCCGCATAAGCCAGGTGACTTCTCATACCCAATCAGCCACAGAGCCACCAGTGACATCACAAGCACCTACACAAAGCAGGGTCCTCTTCCTGTCCTATCACCTACTAGGATCATGCAGCATCTCTAGCCCTATCACTTACTCAGCCACTCATGACCTCACAAACGCCTGCACGAGCCAGGTAACTCGTCATAGCCAGTCAGCTGCCCAGGCAAAGGGAACGTGAGAAGCAGATGCACAGCCCGGTGTCCTTTCACACCCAAACAGCTACTCAGCCGCGAGTTACCTCACAAGTGCCCGCACAAGCAAGGGGCCTGCTCCTGCCCTTTCACACACTCAGCCACCTATGACCTCACAAGTACCATCAAAAGCCAGCAGCCTGCTGCTGCCCTCTAAACTACCATTGCACCAGAGACATCACAAGCCCCTGCACAAGCCAGGGGCCTGCGCCTGGTCTGAAACATCCTCACCACCGGTGACATCGCAAGCACCTGCACGAGCCAGGAGTCCTGTCATTCCCAATCGCATGCTCGGACAACAGTTACCTCAAAAGCACCTTCGCAAGCCAGGGCCCTGCTTCTGCCCTACCACCTAATGGGTCACCAGTGACCTCACGTGCACCTGCAGAAGCCAGGGGCCTGCTCCTGCCTATCACGAATGAGCGGTTTAGAGGCCGCTCAAGGAATCACTGTCGAAGCTATCAGCAGAAAGTGATCTTAATAGAAATTGATAACAGCATGACTTAGCAGAGTTCGATGGCAAGGTTCACTCTGTCACTTACTCCACAGATGAAGCGCACAAAGGAAACGAGCATGGGAAGCTGAGAAGCCCTTGGCTAGTGTAAACACTACTTAGCAACAACTAAAACATCAGCGTGTTATCAACATTATTCTCATACTAAATCCAAAACACAGCACTGTACCGGCTATTAGCCAGAAAATTACCTCTATCCCAGCCGAAAGCTGGGTATCGTGTTACAATTGAGTTGGGACGATTTATAGAGAGGCCAAGGACAGAAAGATTAAGGGAGACCCTCCCGTTGAGTCACGAGCTTCAGAGAAGACCCAGCTGGATCCAATCTTAGTCTCAGACTCGGACAATGGTTTATGTCTAAGGGACTATATGTGTTTAGCAGCAGTCTGAGGTTCATTCACGATCTTAAGATAAATCATAAGATTTTAGCAGACTCTATTTGCTAGTGGGTACAAACACACACGCACACAGATGCAAAGATAGATAAATATACAAAGATATACGTGTTAAAAATCCCTCATCATACTCGAGGAAGACCCTCCTGTTCAACAGAAACTTATTGCCAGAATACCAGGAGATGGACAAGTGCCAGCTTCTTCTCTTGACAGGGAAATTGCTACGCTTCCTTCATTATTTTCAAAGGTAGCTTCTGGTTTAAAAAGAAAAAAGTGGTTGAGTGATTTGGGCATCTATGACATCTCAGGACTTGTAGCTGTGCTAGTTCAAGGTAAAGATTTTAGGGAAATTCCTTGGCTTTAGCCTTCTTACCCGGAGCCATAAACTGGCCCAAATCACAGCTTCTTGGAAGCAGAATATAAGATGGATTTCTTGGAACACACAATGAAGTGCTAGCCCTCTTGTAGGCAGAAGAGCAGCAAATGGGATTTAAATACCTCATGTCGTTAAATGTAAACGGTAGGAAGAGAAGAATGGGTCTTCTAGAGAGAGGGATACTTTGCTTGCAGTATGGGTTTGAAGGTGCTGTGCTGTACAGCGTGACACCAGCACAGCCACGCTGAAGGCAAAAGAGGACGTCCTGTAAAAGAGGGACAGACGTGGCTCTGCTCGCTCTTTCAGGTACCCGTGGGTAAACCCACAGACAGCTCCCGTAAAGAGCCCCTTGGAGCAGCAAGGTTGAGCAGCAGCCCCATCAGGTGAGGTGGGGAAGGGTGTGGGCTGGGACGCTGGACAAAACCAGGGCTATCAATGAGAAACTGGGAGCTTTGACCTTGGGAACTGCGCTATGGCTGAGTAGAGGTGAGGAAGGGTGGAGGCCGTGCAAAAGTGCGTGGGGTTTTTGTGTGTGCTGATGATTTTGTCTGTTCCTGACAGCTGGGTGCAGAGCTTCGGTCCTGATGGCCTCGCCACTCTGCTGGAGACCTGATAAGGCTCCAGGAGGAAAAGGTGCTGCAGGGTGAGCAGCTGATCGCGTGGGCATCATTGCTGAGTGTCTGTCATAGTGTCCAGAAAGCCACAAGGCTCGTTGCTGCTCCACGCTCTTCCTGGCTCTCCTGGCGCAGCCCCACAGACATGGAGCTCTGCGTCCATCTGTGTTTCAAGTGTTCTTAACCTTCCTGTGTTCTTCCTCTTCCTACTGAGTTTGAATTTGACGGGTATAATCATACCGAACATACTGCAATAACTGACCAACAGATAGTATTTGCAGTTTGCCCCGTGGCTCCTCAGGACTGGTTACTCCTGGGGTCAGGCCAAGAACTGTAGCGCCTGGAGAACCTGGTTCAGCCCTGGGCTTTTTCACGGTCCAATGGCAACCCCTTTCCTCTCCACGTGATTGTTCTCCCAGTGTGTCCAGCGGGGTGGCCATCCTGGTCCCAGGGTGTAAGGAGAATGGATGACGGCTACCTCAGTGATGCTCACCACAACACAGTGGTGAGGCTGGGGAAGACTGGTCCCTGGTGACCGCAGACATTTTCAAACGCAGGATTAGTACTGTGTCTGTATGTGGTCTGGTTGTGTGAGGGGGGAACAAAATACCAGCTCAGGGTGGTATGGCCAGGGCAGGAGGGAAGAAGAAAGAGGATCAGGGCAGGTTGCTCACGATGCGATGAGGCAGTGGTTTGCTTGGGGGCTTAAAGATCTCTCCTGAGATGGAGATGGTGGGAGGAGGTGTTTGGGATTGAGCTGAGGGATTCTTGTGAGTAGGGGGGGCGATTGATAGCAGTGTGAATATTGGCTGTATTGGAATTCAGTCTGGTGGTTTCCTGCATAAACAACCTATCGTACCGTCTTTTGAAAGTCCATTAAGGTGGAATCTTGGTGTGATTGTGGGTGCTGAGGGCCTCATCATCGCCTTACCTAAGAGCTCTGGAGGAAAGAGAGGAGGTGTCTTGTTCCACAAGTTTGTCAGCTCGCTGATTTTCTTCCTCGCAGGTCACATAGTACAAGATGCAGACAAGAGACCATCCAATGCCTGAAGGCTTTATGCACAAGCAGGTAAGAGCCTTGTGCAGTGTGTAGAGACAACCTCACACAGCCACAGCTCCCGCTGCACGGTGTCTGCCCAGTTATCTCAGAGCAGTTGCTGGAATGGGCAGGGAAAATAGTGCTGGAAGTTTCCTGCTCTTTAGTAAATCCTTGATATCGTCCCGTTGCTTGTTTTGCTTTTTCTCCTACTGTACATTTCCTGGTACCATCACCATCACATACTTTCCTGGGACTTACAAAACACTTTCCGTGTATTTGTACAGGCCTGTGGGACTTTGGCTGCTCTGCCCTCTTTTGTGGCTTTCTCTGCTCCTCTCTGATTATGCCTCTTAACTTACGTATGAGGGCTTGATGCCCTTCAGTATTTCTTCCCATTTGTCTTTCTCTGTATCTGTGGGTTTCTAAAATTTTTATTATTTGACACTCCTGTGCAGCGGACACCTGTTTTCCCTTTCCCGTGAATGAGCTGGGGCGCTTCCTTGTCCCTCTGTGTGCTCTTCCCCGCTCTCCTTGGGTAAACGGAGAGTCTCTGTTTCCTCCCAAGTCCACATGTTCCTTTGAGGCTTCTTAAGTTTCCCTGAAAGGCTTTCTCTTGCTGGCAGCGTGTGGTTTGAGATGCATCGCTCCCTTCCTTGTCACTCCTCTGTGCCCTGTCCGAAACAAGGGTAACACAGGGGTTTGGACAAGGTTTTGGAACAAGTGTTTTCTCATGGTTATTCCTCAGAGCATTGTCAATCACGAGGCATTCCCATCTCACTCTTCTTTAGAGCTGGCTTAGTCTCGGACATGAATTCCAGCTTTCCTTTCTTTTCAGTTTGGAATCAAACACCGCTGGGTACAAAAGAGGGGGTGCTGCTCCTGGCGAGAGCTGTTGATATCAAAGTCCCTTGTCTGATGATCGATGCAGTGAAGGTTCTGTGTACCCTCTGCCTCAACGCGAAGGCGTGGACGTGGTGACAGAAATCCTGCCTTTTGCTGCTCTTGAGCTTTCGACTGGCCTCTCTGTGGAGTCTCTCTTCTGCCTCTGGCTCTTCTCTTCATTTTGTAATTGGTCTGCACGTGCGCCCTCCTGCCCTGGCTTGTGGGTTAGCTGCTGATCCTCTCTCAGTGCAGCTGTGAGCAGGTGCTGGAGACTTTTGCTGGAAGAGCAGAAACAGATGGGGTGGAGCGATTCAAACCCCTCTTGGCTGGCCTGGGGAGCGGAACCTCGGTGGCGCTGAAGGTACGTAGTTCCTCAGGTTTGTGTGGACATGGCACTTGAAATCTTACTCAGGAGCTGGAGAGCTTGAAGTGGGATGAATTTGGTGTGGCTGAAATGCCTTTGGCTTTACTGCTTTTTTTCTGCTGTGTTATCTTCTGGCCTCCTTAGAAGTCCTGAACCAGTGACTTCCAGTCCATGCCCAGAAGTTTTCTCTTTTGTGTGTGTGTGTGGTTTTTTTCAGGTGGCCTGTATGCAGCCGATCAGTGCCATGATCCGTCCTGCTTGTGAGCTTGACTTGGGAGTTCAGATACGTAGTGAGCTGTCTGTGTACTCCATGTAACTCATCTTGAATTCAGAAAGCAGCGCCACCCTTTTCATGAAAAGAAAAAAAAAGGAAAAAGACTTGGAGTGAGATTACCATGCTTAGTCTTACCATTCTAGAGTATTTAAAACATTTCCTTGAAACGCTTTCCCAAAATCACAAGACCTGACTTCTGAAATAGCCGTTTTCCTAGGAGCTGCATCTGAGCTAAGCCAGAGGAGAGAGTCCTGCCTGCTGTTAGTCACTGAGGCTGATGACAGGTCACCCAGCAGTTCTGGCAAGGACAGAACAAGATAGATACGTATGTTCCCCTGTGCCGCTTGTAAATTCCGTCATGTCTTGCGTAAATTGGTCTCCAGGTTTTGCAGGTTGTAGGTTTGGTAGGATCGATTGGTGCTTAAACGTGATGGTAATAGCAAAACCTGTAGGCATCCATGTAGGGCATTTTGGATTTCGTAGAATCTGCAAGGATATTTGAAGAGTTTAATGTTATGTTGAGGTACTGTAGTTACAGCGTTATCAGAAGAAAGTCTTGGCAAAGAAGATGAAGATGGCAAAGATACTCAAAAGCGTTCTAACCTTTGACAGTGGAAACAAGTCATTTACAGTTTATATGAACAGTCTACTATTCTTTTCAAAAATTTACAGAGAACGTTTTGCTGTTTCCTTATCAGAACTTAGTGATAGTAAATTAAAGCTCTCCACTGAGATGTAAAAAAAGGAGTCATGTATCCTGCAAAGAAGAGTAATTGCACGGACTTGATAGTCTTACTCTTTTCAGTTCTCCTTAAAAGGCAGGTGTGTGCTTCCTCACCTGTGCTGTACATGAGAAAAAAAAAACACCCTTGAAACCTCCTCTGAAATTAAAGGTGGGTGAGACACATCACATTTTCCGCCTTTTCCACTATCCTGCTTTCTCTTGAACTTGTTTGTATCGGTATCAAATATTCTTTGCTTTCCCTGGAGCCAAGACAACTCAAGATTTTGGTTTTGTTTTCAGCCCGGCAGTCTCCTGTCAGAGAGAGGTGTCCATGCAGAAGTGCTCGGTCACAGAGCACTTGCTCCTTGCTGCAAGAGGACTAAGAGGTGGGTGCGTAGTTAGTGATGCTTCTCATCCATGCTTTGGAGGGTTTTCAGGTTGGTGGTCATTACAGAATTACAGTATACAGATAATATACAGCTAATTACTGCGGTAGTCTGAGGGTATAAGGGAAAGCATACAGTTTCTTTTCTGAAAACTGAAGGTAATTCAGTTAGAGGGAGAGCCTGTTTGGAAGTTTCAGTAGTTTGGGGGCAGAGGCCAGTTGGGAGCTGGGGCCCTCGGGGGTGGGGGCTGTTTCTGCCCCGTGCCCTTGGCCTGGCGCTCACAGCTGGGAACGGGCTTTCCAGAATCCTGCTGGAAGGAGCCAGATGTGGGAGCTGTGGCCGAGCTGGGGGACAGGGAGCACCCCTGGACCAGCCTCAGGACCTGCGGCACACCTGCCTTCAAATCAGCTCTCCCAGCAGGACGTTGCCCAGGAGCAACTTTGAGTTTTGCTCTTCTCCTTCGGGAGCCGTGTTCCACAGCAAGCACACCCAGAGCTGCGCCTGTGCCAGGAGAAGACTTCACGCACAGCTGGGGCTGATGGTGACAGTTCCCGCCAGATGTGCATGTCAGAGAGATGCAGGTAAGATGCCATGGAGGATACACTGACTGATTGCCCCTTCTCTTGCAGGAGCAGGGTTTAAGAGCAGGAGGGAGCCAGGGTACAAGGGCCTCCGAGGTCAAAAAATGCATCAAACAGCCAGAGCACGAAGCAGAGGGAGAAGAGAAATAGGTGCAGGTCACGTGGCTGGGACAGTGCTTTTAAGGTAACATCTGCCACAGAAGCACAATAACAGTAAAAGGTATTGGGAGGTCATGGAGTGACTGAGGAAAGTGCCTGGCAGAGAGAAGAGCCCGGAGAGACAGGAGACAAGGTAGAGATGGAGGTGACAAAGATGGCATGTGGAAAGTGAGGGTGCAGGTCCTTGTGAAGACACTGGTGGCTGAGCAGCTGACGGGGAAGGAGCAGGAACCTGGCTTCTGCTGCAGGTACTTGTGGTGTCACTTGCTGCTGAGCAATTGATAGGGTAGGAGTTTTTAAATCACTTGTGCAGATGCAGGTGATATCACTTGTGACTGAGTAGCAGCTGGATAGGAAAAGACGCATGGCCTGCTTAGGTGCCTGTGATGTCATTCGTGGCAGGAACTAGCCCGTTGCTTTTTCAGGTGCTTGTGATGTTACTGGTGGCTGAGTAGCTGGAGAAGACAACATGAATCACACAAAGGCGACCCGAGCCTCTAATCGAGCAGCGCTGAAGATGCTCTGTTCCCGGTCATTTTTTTTCCCTGAGATCTCTGCGTGCTAATTTAATATGCTCAGTAGGTGTAGAAAGCTTCCACCCTTCTGGATCACACGGGTGCTTTCATGAAGGAAGTCTTGAGTTAAAAAATTTCAAAAAAACCCCAAACCCGTCTGTTCTTTCTCACATGGTCAAACTCTCTACAGAAATCAGAAGCACCACTTAGGACTGGGTTTGGTTATGATGCAATTTTATTGTTTCGATCCTAAACGTCAAGTGTGATGATTAGCATTCTTATGATAATGTTCGTCTGCGGCCTTTGATGGTAAATTGCAGGTTGTGATGGCAAGCTCCGTCACAAGTACTGAACGCTTCTGTCCATAAGCCATGCACCTGAAACACGTGGCAAAGAGTGAGGCAACATTTGCTGGTGATGCTGCAAATGCTTACTTTTTAGTCCTCCTCTCCGGAGTTCTCTCTGGATTTCTTTTTCTTCTTCACTTTCTTGCATTTCTTTTTCAATTCTGCATCACCAGAATGCTCGCTTCTGCCTTTCACCGCTTTCTTTTGGGTGCACTTTCATCCCCCTCTGCACAGGCGTGTTTCCTCTTTCTGCACGTTTGTTTTCCAGGTGCCTGGCCAGAGCCTGCAGGCTCTGGGTGAACCGGCACTGGTGGGAGCGCACGTTGTCCAAGTGAGTATTTCCCCAGCTGCTGCTCACCTACCGAGCCAGGCTGCGTGTCTGCTCTGTGGCCGCTCAAGCCGTGCACGCTTTCCCCTCTGGAGCTTCTGCCATTCACGGGGGCTGTTTCTCTCCCTGTGGGAAGAGCTGCACAGGTTCCCACTGCCAGGCGCCGGCTGACGGTGAGCGCGCTTCTGCGTTTCTGCGTGGCGAGTGCGCCTCGGGCTGGGAGGCGACAGTCTGGTTGGCTTCTGTTCAGCTTCCCCCCCTGCTCAGAGTCAGAGCGCGCTCTCTTCCTGCCGCAGCGCTGAGGGGGAGTTCCTGCAGAGTCCCGTGCTTGTCTCTTCCTTTGGGTCCTCTGCATATTTTCTCCATCTCGATTCCTCAGTCCCACGGTGACGCCAGAAAATGGACTCTTCTGCACTTGGTCCAGCTTTGCCCCACAAGTGCTCTTTGTCTCTTGGCATTCAGCACCTGCTCCAGGGCTCAGATCACGGTGCCTGGAGAAACAACAGTGATCTTAGTCTAGGGTTGTTCTCGCAGCCTCCTCGTGCCTTCAGTCTCATCCTTTCATTGTCTGGCAGCACTTGGTGTGACACGCAGAAGCCTGAACCAGCACTAGAAGCTGGAAATGAGATCACGGTCTTGCAGCCACGTCTGTCCCTTTCAGAGCAGTAACTCATCTTTATACCCTCTCGGACCTCCATTTCGCCTCTTTTCGCAGCTAGCCAGTCTCAGAGAGCAGACAGCCAGCAACTTACACCAGCGCAAGAGTTTAGTGCCGGACAAGGAGGGAGAAGAAAGGAGCGGGCAAACTGCAGAACCGACAGAACTTAACTAGACAAACAGTCATTCTCTCCTAGGACAGAAAGCAAAACCCACCACAGGAGAACACCACCACCACGATCAGTAACAGGAGAGGGAGTGTATTCGGAACACCCTTCCACACTTGTTATTACCTGGCATAGAAGAGTAAATACGGACGCTGGCGCAGAACCGTCTTGATGTCACAAAGACCTACAGAGTCATCATTCATCTTGTACCACCGTCCATCGCCGGCCTGCAAAGAAAGGCAGCGCTATCTTTAGATGAACTGCAGGATTTTTAAAACAAAAACACAGAGAGAACACCACTGAAGGACACCATGCGCCAACGCAAATCGCAGAGTTGACTTTTACCTTCACGAAGCAGTAATAGTGTCCTGCCTGACAGCTGGAACCTTCATGTACCAGGACAGCATACAAGGAGTAGAGGAGTGGTTCTCCAGCCGCTTGAGACATGTATGCACCAAGGTCCAAATATTCCGGATACTGCACAAGCTAAAGAGAGACCGAGAAGACTAAAAGGTATCCTGAGAGTCTTTAGGAAGCAGCCTGAGAAAACCTTGCCACCAAACACAGGCTAGAGGTATAGAAATAGATCTTCTCGGTTCATCAAAAACAGGCGTTGCCATTTCGTCATTGAAGTGGCAGAAAACTGCTCTAGGCCAAACCAGCTCTTTACGAGCACAGCGGAGTGCTTATCTTCGCATTGGAACTTTCCTCTTAGCACAAGGGAAAGAGCAAGGCACAGCTACCAGAGCTATTGCATTGATTTTTCTTAGGCAGCTGCACTCGATAGCCATCGTGTGCAGACGTTAACAACTTCCAAGAAAGGGTTCTCCTTCGGGAAAGGTCTCCTTCCAAGCAGACAAAGTTGCAGTGCACTTGTATACATACCTTGCTAATCTTTCTGCCAGAGAAAGGATCGAATCTCTTCAAGCACACTGTCAGGACATTGGAGGAGCGATGTATCGCAAGCCTCTTGGACGCAGTGGCCAGCTGTTCACACCTTGAAAACAAGCACAGACCCAACTGTTGCAACCAATCTTCTCCCCGCTTCACCCCCCATCCACGTATGGTTGCGTAAAGGCTTGTTTTGCCCAACTATCGTATGCGCAGGTTTGCATTTCAGACCCCTTAAGTCCGTACGCTCTCACGGAAGGTAGCTTCGGTCTAGGGTGGCTCACTTTGGAGAGCAGCAGTCTACAGTCTTTACAAGAACTAGGAACGACACTGTTCAGAGAGCCGGCAGAGGCTGCTATTGCTCCGAGGACTGAGGTCTCCTGGACAGAGACGCAAGCATCCAAAAAGCCTTGGAAATGAAACTGTTGATTGCTTTCTCGAGGCAGCTGCTGTTGCCAAATCACTGTCCAGAGCTCTTCCTCGCTTCAGCTCACCGCTGCGTATGGGACGTGTCTTCTCCCTTCTGGCCATGGGGGTAGTTCAGCGGGCAACTTCATAGCTAGGAAGGTTGACCACCTCCAGGGCAGACAATGCCAGGAAGAAAATTCTCATCAAAGCTTTCCAAATATCCAGGCAGAAGGGAAAAAAATTACCCGTGTTAGAAACAAGTGCATTATTTTCCAAGTTCCGGATGACTCGGGTGGATTAGTTGTATGGGAAAGAAAAAAAAAGAAAAAACCCAGGCTGTCTCATGACTGTGTTTCTCAATTAAGTCAAAATGTAACTAGGGCTCCCGGACATGCAATACCGTAACCCAGTATCTACTATGAAGATGTCTTTAGTAATAATCTTACTTGCTACATTTATAGCCATTTTCACCATCCAACTGCTCAGGTTTGAAAAAGTCTTCCAGAGCTTCAGTGACAGATGAGGCTGCCTGGATGAGAAAGAAAGGAGAGCGCTAAGCTCCTGGAAACCCAAAATCCCAAGAAATAGCTACCCGTGTGGTGCCAGCCTTATCCCAAGAAAGAGCTACCCCTGGGCGGTACCAGAGTTGCCTGTGGTACGCATGGTCAAAAATAGCAAAAGCAATCAAAGCCATCCGAGCAGCAATCAGAGGCGAATTGAGGTAGTCCAAAGCAGGGTGGTATGGCAGTGTCATCAGGGCTGTAGATGCCATCCTTACTCTCTGCCCAGCTGACACCCAGCACGGGGCGGCCGTTTACAGGACTTCCACCGAAGGAGCCCAGAAGCCCGGTTCCCTCCCCATCCAGCACCAAGCTCTTGCGTGGTAACAGCCCACAGTTTTAAATCAACGGAGCTTACTGGAGATAAACTAGGCCCCCTGCAGGGGTCTTGAAACATTGTGCACCACAATTTCAAACCATCTTACCTTGATATCCAAAGGAATATCAAGGAATGCTTCGTAGGTGTCGGAAACGGCTTTGCAGCTCAAGCACGTTACTGGAAGGCAAAGAGAAATGCTTCTCAGGTTGGGAAGGAGACTAACTCTGCCCGTTTCAACAACCAACACATACTACTTTAGAGGCACTGGACATACTGCTGCATACTAGAAACTAGAAGTTTGTTTACCACAAAGAGAGAAGGAGCCAGAGATGATTCTAAGGACGGTAATATTTTTAAAAAGTACCTCTGGATCTCAGAAAGCCCCCAAATATTTGATGGACGATGGTAGTTTCTTGAGAAGAGATGCCCAAGCTGGAAACAAATCGTAAGGCAGAGAGTTATCTCCTCCAAGAGTTTTGCTTTGTGTGAAAACTCTGGGCATAGGGTTTCCTTGATGGGAGAACATCAAGGAGTCCAGAGGGCTCAGGAACATTGCAAAGGTAATTTGCTTGTGCTTACTCGCTGCTTCCACTCGGACGAGCTCTCTGCATGGCATTGATAGTGTAGCTTAAGAACTCGTGGGCATCTTCCTGCATGCCAGGCTGGAAATGTTCTCCTATTCCTAAGACAGAAGTTGTTAATAGTTCTCTCTGACAAGAAGGGAAGAAACGTGTAAAAGCACCTGAAATGACTTACTTCTGAGGACCCGGATGACAGCCTTAGGTTGGATGGCACTGGCTGAAGAATGCAGGACCTCGTTAACGTGCGCTTCCATTATGCACATCATGCAGAAGCCTTGCTGACGACCTGAAGAGGGAGGGAGGGAAGCAAGCTTCTCAGGTTAGCAAAGTACCATAGCAATGGCAAACCTAACGGAGATCTTGAAGTTATAAGAACAGTCTCCACTCTTCTGCCAAGGTGCCAATGTGCCAACAAGCCCGGGACATTTTAGTGCATAGGAAACTGTCTTCAGAGAGATGCTTAACTGACAGAAGTTTTCTGTGCAATAAGCAAAGAGTTTAACGTGCAGGAAAAGGGCCCGAGACCCGGGGCTAGAAAGCGGTGCCTTTCTGAAGATGAACACACCTAGGCAGGACAAGAGGCTTCTAGCTTGAGAGTTCAAAGAACACCAACTCGGGGGGCTGACAAAGAAGGGATGCTTTTCTCCTAAATCAAATTCCAGATTCTGGGAATCCTTGGGAAGTGCCCGACAAATTTACAAGGAGAAGTTCATAAAAGTACTCACACGACTGGCCGTGCGCACGAGAGAGCAGGTAGTTGGCCAGAGGGGGAGTGTACGTCAGGCACTGCAGGACGGAGTTGAGGAAGCAGGTATTGCCCAGGTTATGGAGTCCTGCTCCAGCTCTCTGTCTTTGCTGCCACTCCATGCAAATCTTCTCCGGGGGACAGAGGATCCTTTGTGGCGGAGCCATTCCCTCGGCAATGACTGCAGGGAAATGACATTTGAAAAGAGATGAGATGATATTGTTGCCTGAAAGCCTATTTGAAAAGTCGAGTTCTGTACAGGAGCACCCAGGACAACCAGCTCTAACCTCCAACACAGAAACATCGGGGGAAGCCTGACACTGCCATCGCAAGAAACAGTTTTGGAAAATAGTCTGTTCCCCTGCTTACTTTGCTGAAAGTCCAACAAACCCACACTCTGATTTCTGTGCCTCAGGCTACCTTCCTTTCCCTCTAGAGTCTTGAATTGGATTATCAGGGCAAGTCTTCCCTTTTCCCGATTGTAACTTGAAAACAAGCAAGTCCCTAGCACAGAAAGTAACCCTACTGATGTCAGATCTTTCTACGAGCAATGCCATCTTTCAAAGTCTTGCACATAGTGGCAGAGGAGTGACAAAATGCATTTTCCTGTGTCGAATTGAAAACGCCTGGGTAAGTCTGGCTGCTCTCAGGAAACACCCCAGAATTCACTCTAGGTTGTCAGCACATCCACGTTCAGGGATGGAGCACCAGCCACGTCCGTTGCCTTTAGGGATTCACAAAGTCCAAGCCTGCTGGTGAAGCCGTTACTCACGGGAGTCATTCCCCATTGCAGCCATCGCTCCTCTCGGGAACAGAGGGGAAAGTTTGGGATGACAAAGGATGTCAGGACGCGCTCCAGAAAGAGACGATCAGCGCCAATCCCGTCACCTGATGGCAAAGAAATAATTGTAGCTCAATAAAATGATTAAACCCCCCCCAAGCACAACCTGCACAACAGCATCCGCTATCCAAAGTGTTCCAGTGGTACCTGTAACTGCTGCAGAGCTGCAGGCTGATGGCCCTACTGACCCTGTCACAGGACTCCAGTTGACAGCAATTACCAAGGCCCTTTTGAAAGACTGCATTGCAAGTCACCTTCTCTGAGGAGGAGCTGCTGCTTACCTGTGGCTAGCGTTAGCAGCAGAGCCCTCTGGCTCGCCAGCCCACGCTTGCCCACCTTGTATGCAGGAGTGACTGGCTTTCAGCCGCTGCTTTAACGGCTGCCTTTGCCGTGCTCCTTTTCTGTCTCCCTTCCTACCGCATCAGTCAGGGTGGGCTTCTTGTCATTCTAGGCTGAGCCCAACGCCTCAGACTACACTGCCACCCCCCTACTTCCCTGTCCTAGGATATGGCAAAGAACTAAGAATTAGCAAGTAGAAACTCTGCCCATAGCCCTGGCCAGCCTATAAAGGTGTAATAGCTGAGCCTAGAGCTCGGAAGGTATAGACCAGCCGCTACTTTTATCCCGTATCTACCTACTCTATGATCTGTCCTGAAAGTCAAATCATAATCACCTTTGAAAGAGGATGGGAGTTGCAGAGAAGCGGGCAGTAAACGATAAATGGTTGGAAAAAGTAGGCACGCAAGTAGCAAAGGAAGGAGCCGAGTTATCCCGAAGGCCAGCTCAGCCCAACTAGCTTTCGCTGACCCGCTCCTCAGGATACCAAGCCCTGGCCAGGTGAGCTCACAAGCGCCGGGCGGGTGCCGCATGACTGCCCCTTTGTGACATGGGGCCGCACGGGGACGTGTCCCCTTGAGCCACGTGACCACGCAGCTGCCGCAGCCCGGGCAGCTCCGGCAGCCGGCAGCCGCTGGGCTTCCCCACACGCTGCCGGCGAAGGGCCGTACGTCCGCTGGCAGAGCTCCCGCCTCTTCCCTGAGCCGCACCAGCCGGATGAATAAAAACCTGCCCCGGGCTGTAAGCGTGCCTGTTCACAGCTTTGGCTGGAACATTCGGGTTGCTGAGGGTTTCTTTTCCACTCTTCCCAGGTACAGGAACTGTGTCCGTGAGACTCATGTAGCAAAGCACCTGATCGCTTACAGCTTCATTTCCAATAAATTTTATCTGCCCCCCAAGATTCAACCACAGGATGACTCTGAACTAGAGCTACCAAAGAAGCACCTTCAGCAACCGTGCTGGGTGGACCTTGGCTGGCTGCCAGGCCCCCACCCAGCCGCTCTCTCACCCTGGAGCTCTGAAAAGCGTTTGGGGGTGCCTTTTTAGCATCTGGTTTAGCCCCTTGACTCGCCCGGAGGGCAGTGAGTATTGCTCCTGCCCCAACGAGGCAGCTGGTTGTAACTCCTGCCACGCTTGAACTGCTCGGTTTGGCCCTTGCCCCACTCGCGGCATCTGCTCTTCCCCAGACCTGTTCAGGGCAGTTAGTTGTACTCCTGCTCAGCTCAGGGCAGTTAGTTTTGCCCCTGCTCCACTCGGAGAGGCTTTTCTCTTTTCATGTTTTGCTTGAGGCATCCAGTTTGGGCACAGCCTTGCTCGGGTGCCTTGCTTTCCTCATGTCCCTCTCGGGACGGCTGAGGTTTTCCCCTCTTTTGCTTGCGGAGGCTCATTTTGCCCCTTCCCCGCACAGGGTACCTGGCTTTACTGTGGCCTTGCTCAGGTGGCCTTTTATGCCCCTGCCCAAATTGGGGTGGCTAGTTTTGCCCCGCCCTGTCTGGGCATTTGGTTTGTCCCTGTCCTGGTCAGGGCATCTCTTTGTGCCCCTGGCCCCCCATGGGGCATGTCATTCTGCCCCTGCCCCCGCCCCGCTTGGAGCAGATATTTTTGCCCTGCCCAGCTGGGGTCCCGGTTTGCCCCAGCCTTTGCCTGCCCCCCAGTCCCTCCTGCCCCGGCACCTCTCGTTTCCCTCCAGTCCCGGCTCGGGCGTTTCTCCTGACTAGGCGGTGTCCCGTCGGGGCAGGGGCCGGGGAGGCTGCGCCGTGGTCCCCTCCCAAGCACAACCCCGTACCTGGCTTTGGTCTGCGGTGGCACTGTGGCTGTGGGGCTGGCGGGGGTGGGACGAGCGGCCGCCGGGCCCTGGGGGCTCCTTGTCCCTCAGTTTCGTTCCGGTGAAAGGCGGCCCCTCTGCAGGCAGGCAGCTGCAGGCAGCTGTCTGCGTTTTCCGCAGGCGCTGCTGCCTGGGTCCTCGGAGGGCTTCATGGCCCAAAAGGTGCCAGCCCGAGTGCCAGGGGCTCCCTGGATGCGCAACACTTGCGCTCTTACCAGTCCCGCCAGTTACCAGTTTCCACCAATGGACTCTACACGTAGAGAGAAAAACTACCCCATGAATTACATGTGCAAGTTCAACACGTGTTTTTAATTCTGGCTTTGGCTTTTCAGCCTGTTGGTACCAAGTGAGTGTTGTTTTTCCAAGGCAATCCCAACAGCTGAACAGGGATTAAAGCTCTTCCTGGAGGGGCCTGTGGGCAGGTGGGTGGGCCAGCAGAGCGGTCAGTGTCTCTCGAAGGTCTCTCTGAGCTCCTCCTGGCCAGAGGTGGCTCTGGGAGGAGGGACGAGATGGGCTGCTGGTGCCCATGTGCAGGGGCTTGTGATGTCAGTTACGACACCGTTCCTGACTGGGCAGGTGCCTGTGATGTCACTGGTGGCAGGAATGCTCATAGGGCATTGAACGGAAGCTGGCTTGTGCAGGGGCTTGTGATGTCAGTTACGACACCGTTCCTGACTGGGCAGGTGCCTGTGATGTCACTGGTGGCAGGAATGCTCATAGGGCATTGAACGGAAGCTGGCTTGTGCAGGGGCTTGTGATGTCACGCCTGGCACATTAGCTGATATTGCAGGCGCGGGAACCAGGCTTATGCTGCTGTTTGATGTCACTGGTGAACTGTGCATCTCATATGGCAAGTGCGGCAACGTGGCTTGTGCAGCTGTTTATGTCACGCCTGGCTTAGTACCTGATAGGGCAGGTGCTGGAACCTGGCTCATGCAGGTGCTTCCGAGGTCATTTGTGGCACGGTTCCTGATTGGGCATGTGCAGGAACTAAGCTTGTGTAGGTGTTTGTGTCAGCTGTGGCACAGTTCCTGATAGAGCAGGGGCAGGAAACGGCCTTGTGCAGGTGTTTATGTCACTGGTGGCTTAGAAGCTCATAGGACAGGCGCAGGAACCTGGCTTGTTCAGGTCTTATGTCACTGGTGGCGGGAATGCTGATAGGACATTGAATGAATCCTGGTCCTGCACATACTTATGATGTCACGGGTGGCTCAGTAGCTGATAGGGCAGGCGTGAGAACCTGGCTTGTGCAGGTCCTCTTTACTCTTTGCATCTCCAGTCTCTACGTAAATCATTCTAACTCGATTTTCCGTTGCATGTTTCTTCCATGCAGTAATTAGTAAGGTGAACCTTGCCATCAAGCTTGCTGAACCTTGTCAGAGCACTGTTAAACTTTCTTAAATTCCATCGAACTTCCTGAACTCTGTCAAATTGTTATTTTACCTCGGTAAAACATATCGCTGCCCCTCTCTTTGGGTGAGGTGCATTCCACTGCTTCGCAACAGTGCATGCTCCTGCCATAACAGTTACAGAGCCGCCAGTGAAATCACCAGCACTTGACCCCTGCAGGGGCCTGTGCCTGCCCTAACAGGTAGCCACCAGTGACATCCCAAGTAGCCGCATAAGCCAGGTGACTTCTCATACCCAATCAGCCACAGAGCCACCAGTGACATCACAAGCACCTACACAAACCAGGGTCCTCTTCCTGTCCTATCACCTACTAGGATCATGCAGCATCTCTAGCCCTATCACTTACTCAGCCACTCATGACCTCACAAACGCCTGCACGAGCCAGGTAACTCGTCATAGCCAGTCAGCTGCCCAGGCAAAGGGAACGTGAGAAGCAGATGCACAGCCCGGTGTCCTTTCACACCCAAACAGCTACTCAGCCGCGAGTTACCTCACAAGTGCCCGCACAAGCAAGGGGCCTGCTCCTGCCCTTTCACACACTCAGCCACCTATGACCTCACAAGCACCATCAAAAGCCAGCAGCCTGCTGCTGCCCTCTAAACTACCATTGCACCAGAGACATCACAAGCCCCTGCACAAGCCAGGGGCCTGCGCCTGGTCTGAAACATCCTCACCACCGGTGACATCGCAAGCACCTGCACGAGCCAGGAGTCCTGTCATTCCCAATCGCATGCTCGGACAACAGTTACCTCAAAAGCACCTTCGCAAGCCAGGGCCCTGCTTCTGCCCTACCACCTAATGGGTCACCAGTGACCTCACGTGCACCTGCAGAAGCCAGGGGCCTGCTCCTGCCTATCACGAATGAGTGGTTTAGAGGCCGCTCAAGGAATCACTGTCGAAGCTATCAGCAGAAAGTGATCTTAATAGAAATTGATAAAAGCATGACTTAGCAGAGTTCGATGGCAAGGTTCACTCTGTCACTTACTCCACAGATGAAGCGCACAAAGGAAACGAGCATGGGAAGCTGAGAAGCCCTTGGCTAGTGTAAACACTACTTAGCAACAACTAAAACATCAGCGTGTTACCAACATTATTCTCATACTAAATCCAAAACACAGCACTATACCGGCTATTAGCCAGAAAATTACCTCTATCCCAGCCGAAAGCTGGGTATCGTGTTACAATTGAGTTGGGACGATTTATAGAGAGGCCAAGGACAGAAAGATTAAGGGAGACCCTCCCGTTGAGTCACGAGCTTCAGAGAAGACCCAGCTGGATCCAGTCTTAGTCTCAGACTCGGACAATGGTTTATGTCTAAGGGACTATATGTGTTTAGCAGCAGTCTGAGGTTCATTCACGATCTTAAGATAAATCATAAGATTTTAGCAGAGTCTATTTGCTAGCGGGTACAAACACACACGCACACAGATGCAAAGATAGATAAATATACAAAGATATACGTGTTAAAAATCCCTCATCATACTCGAGGAAGACCCTCCTGTTCAACAGAAACTTATTGCCAGAATACCAGGAGATGGACAAGTGCCAGCTTCTTCTCTTGACAGGGAAATTGCTACGCTTCCTTCATTATTTTCAAAGGTAGCTTCTGGTTTAAAAAGAAAAAAGTGGTTGAGTGATTTGGGCATCTATGACATCTCAGGACTTGTAGCTGTGCTAGTTCAAGGTAAAGATTTTAGGGAAATTCCTTGGCTTTAGCCTTCTTACCCGGAGCCATAAACTGGCCCAAATCACAGCTTCTTGGAAGCAGAATGTAAGATGGATTTCTTGGAACACACAATGAAGTGCTAGCCCTCTTGTAGGCAGAAGAGCAGCAAATGGGATTTAAATACCTCATGTCGTTAAATGTAAACGGTAGGAAGAGAAGAATGGGTCTTCTAGAGAGAGGGATACTTTGCTTGCAGTATGGGTTTGAAGGTGCTGTGCTGTGCAGCGTGACACCAGCACAGCCACGCTGAAGGCAAAAGAGGACGTCCTGTAAAAGAGGGACAGACGTGGCTCTGCTCGCTCTTTCAGGTACCCGTGGGTAAACCCACAGACAGCTCCTGTAAAGAGCCCCTTGGAGCAGCAAGGTTGAGCAGCAGCCCCATCAGGTGAGGTGGGGAAGGGTGTGGGCTGGGACGCTGGACAAAACCAGGGCTATCAATGAGAAACTGGGAGCTTTGACCTTGGGAACTGCGCTATGGCTGAGTAGAGGTGAGGAAGGGTGGAGGCCGTGCAAAAGTGCGTGAGGTTTTTGTGTGTGCTGATGATTTTGTCTGTTCCTGACAGCTGGGTGCAGAGCTTCGGTCCTGATGGCCTCGCCACTCTGCTGGAGACCTGAAAAGGCTCCAGGAGGAAAAGGTGCTGCAGGGTGAGCAGCTGATCGCGTGGGCATCATTGCTGAGTGTCTGTCATAGTGTCCAGAAAGCCACAAGGCTCGTTGCTGCTCCACGCTCTTCCTGGCTCTCCTGGCGCAGCCCCACAGACATGGAGCTCTGCGTCCATCTGTGTTTCAAGTGTTCTTAACCTTCCTGTGTTCTTCCTCTTCCTACTGAGTTTGAATTTGACTGGTATAATCATACCCAACATACTGCAATAACTGACCAACAGATAGTATTTACAGTTTGCCCCGTGGCTCCTCAGGACTGGTTACTCCTGGGGTCAGGCCAAGAACTGTAGCGCCTGGAGAACCTGGTTCAGCCCTGGGCTTTTTCACGGTCCAATGGCAACCCCTTTCCTCTCCACGTGATTGTTCTCCCAGTGTGTCCAGCGGGGTGGCCATCCTGGTCCCAGGGTGTAAGGAGAATGGATGACGGCTACCTCAGTGATGCTCACCACGACACAGTGGTGAGGCTGGGGAAGACTGGTCCCTGGTGACCGCAGACATTTTCAAACGCAGGATTAGTGCTGTGTCTGTATGTGGTCTGGTTGTGTGAGGGGGGAACAAAATACCAGCTCAGGGTGGTATGGCCAGGGCGGGAGGGAAGAAGAAAGAGGATCAGGGCAGGTTGCTCACGATGCGATGAGGCAGTGGTTTGCTTGGGGGCTTAAAGATCTCTCCTGAGATGGAGATGGTGGGAGGAGGTGTTTGGGATTGAGCTGAGGGATTCTTGTGAGTAGGGGGGGCGATTGATAGCAGTGTGAATATTGGCTGTATTGGAATTCAGTCTGGTGGTTTCCTGCATAAACAACCTATCGTACCGTCTTTTGAAAGTCCATTAAGGTGGAATCTGGTGTGATTGTGGGTGCTGAGGGCCTCATCATCGCCTTACCTAAGAGCTCTGGAGGAAAGAGAGGAGGTATCTTGTTCCATAAGTTTGTCAGCTCGCTGATTTTCTTCCTCGCAGGTCACATAGTACAAGATGCAGACAAGAGACCATCCAGTGCCTGAAGGCTTTATGCACAAGCAGGTAAGAGCCTTGTGCAGTGTGTAGAGACAACCTCACACAGCCACAGCTCCCGCTGCACGGTGTCTGCCCAGTTATCTCAGAGCAGTTGCTGGAATGGGCAGGGAAAATAGTGCTGGAAGTTTCCTGCTCTTTAGTAAATCCTTGATATCGTCCCGTTGCTTGTTTTGCTTTTCCTCCTACTGTACATTTCCTGGTACCATCACCATCACATACTTTCCTGGGACTTACAAAATACTTTCCGTGTATTTGTACAGGCCTGTGGGACTTTGGCTGCTCTGCCCTCTTTTGTGGCTTTCTCTGCTCCTCTCTGATTATGCCTCTTAACTTACGTATGAGGGCTTGATGCCCTTCAGTATTTCTTCCCATTTGTCTTTCTCTGTATCTGTGGGTTTCTAAAATTTTTATTATTTGACACTCCTGTGCAGCGGACACCTGTTTTCCCTTTCCCGTGAATGAGCTGGGGCGCTTCCTTGTCCCTCTGTGTGCTCTTCCCCGCTCTCCTTGGGTAAACGGAGAGTCTCTGTTTCCTCCCAAGTCCACATGTTCCTTTGAGGCTTCTTAAGTTTCCCTGAAAGGCTTTCTCTTGCTGGCAGCGTGTGGTTTGAGATGCATCGCTCCCTTCCTTGTCACTCCTCTGTGCCCTGTCCGAAACAAGGGTAACACAGGGGTTTGGACAAGGTTTTGGACCAAGTGTTTTCTCATGGTTATTCCTCAGAGCATTGTCAATCACGAGGCATTCCCATCTCACTCTTCTTTAGAGCTGGCTTAGTCTCGGACATGAATTCCAGCTTTCCTTTCTTTTCAGTTTGGAATCAAACACCGCTGGGTACAAAAGAGGGGGTGCTGCTCCTGGCGAGAGCTGTTGATATCAAAGTCCCTTGTCTGATGATCGATGCAGTGAAGGTTCTGTGTACCCTCTGCCTCAACGCGAAGGCGTGGACGTGGTGACAGAAATCCTGCCTTTTGCTGCTCTTGAGCTTTCGACTGGCCTCTCTGTGGAGTCTCTCTTCTGCCTCTGGCTCTTCTCTTCATTTTGTAATTGGTCTGCACGTGCGCCCTCCTGCCCTGGCTTGTGGGTAGCTGCTGATCCTCTCTCATTGCAGCTGTGAGCAGGTGCTGGAGACTTTTGCTGGAAGAGCAGAAACAGATGGGGTGGAGCGATTCAAACCCCTCTTGGCTGGCCTGGGGAGCGGAACCTCGGTGGCGCTGAAGGTACGTAGTTCCTCAGGTTTGTGTGGACATGGCACTTGAACTGTTACTCAGGAGCTGGAGAGCTTGAAGTGGGATGAATTTGGTGTGGCTGAAATGCCTTTGGCTTTACTGCTTTTTTTCTGCTGCGGCTTTGTGTTATCTTCTGGCCTCCTTAGAAGTCCTGAACCAGTGACTTCCAGTCCATGCCCAGAAGTTTTCTCTTTTGTGTGTGTGTGTGGTTTTTTTCAGGTGGCCTGTATGCAGCCGATCAGTGCCATGATCCGTCCTGCTTGTGAGCTTGACTTGGGAGTTCAGATACGTAGTGAGTTGTCTGTGTACTCCATGTACCTCATCTTGAATTCAGAAAGCAGCGCCACCCTTTTCATGAAAAGAAAAAAAAGGAAAAAGAAAAAAGAAAGGTAGTGCTTTCCAAGGACTAAAATTTACTTAGTTTTAGTGAGTAGGTAGGTGAACAGAGCACATACACTCCTTACCTGGCGTCCAGCTATTAATGCGAGGGGGTATTACGATGAGAACCTGCTAGATAATTATACCCTGTTTTTTTGCATTTTTACCATCTTTCATGAAAAAAACTACCAAAGGTAGTAATAGTAATAACGGGTAATAGGTAATAGTAATAGTAATAACGGGTACTTGCCCATTATTGCTCATGTAATCTGTGGCAGAGCTAGGACTTGGAGTGAGATTACCATGCTTAGTCTTACCATTCTAGAGTATTTAAAACATTTCCTTGAAACGCTTTCCCAAAATCACAAGACCTGACTTCTGAAACAGCCGTTTTCCTAGGAGCTGCATCTGAGCTAAGCCAGAGGAGAGAGTCTTGCCTGCTGTTAGTCACTGAGGCTGATGACAGGTCACCCAGCAGTTCTGGCAAGGACAGAACAAGATGGATACGTATCTATCTTCCCCTGTGCCGCTTGTAAATTCCGTCATGTCTTGCGTAAATTGGTCTCCAGGTTTTGCAGGTTGTAGGTTTGGTAGGATCGATTGGTGCTTAAATGTGATGGTAATAGCAAAACCTGTAGGCATCCATGTAGGGCATTTTGGATTTCATAGAATCTGCAAGGATATTTGGAGTTTAATGTTATGTTGAGGTACTGTAGTTACAGCGTTATCAGAAGAAAGTCTTGGCAAAGAAGATGAAGATGGCAAAGATACTCAAAAGCGTTCTAACCTTTGACAGTGGAAACAAGTCATTTACAGTTTATATGAACAGTCTACTATTCTTTTCAAAAATTTACAGAGAACGTTTTGCTGTTTCCTTATCAGAACTTAGTGATAGTAAATTAAAGCTCTCCACTGAGATGTAAAAAAAGGAGTCATGTATCCTGCAAAGAAGAGTAATTGCACGGACTTGATAGTCTTACTCTTTTCAGTTCTCCTTAAAAGGCAGGTGTGTGCTTCCTCACCTGTGCTGTACATGAGAAAAAAAAAACACCCTTGAAACCTCCTCTGAAATTAAAGGTGGGTGAGACACATCACATTTTCCGCCTTTTCCACTATCCTGCTTTCTCTTGAACTTGTTTGTATCGGTATCAAATATTCTTTGCTTTCCCTGGAGCCAAGACAACTCAAGATTTTGGTTTTGTTTTCAGCCCGGCAGTCTCCTGTCAGAGAGAGGTGTCCATGCAGAAGTGCTCGGTCACAGAGCACTGGCTCCTTGCTGCAAGAGGACTAAGAGGTGGGTTCGTAGTTAGTGATGCTTCTCATCCATGCTTTGGAGGGTTTTCAGGTTGGTGGTCATTACAGAATTACAGTATACAGATAATATACAGCTAATTACTGCGGTAGTCTGAGGGTATAAGGGAAAGCATACAGTTTCTTTTCTGAAAACTGAAAGTAATTCAGTTAGAGGGAGAGCCTGTTTGGAAGTTTCAGTAGTTTGGGGGCAGAGGCCAGTTGGGAGCTGGGGCCCTCGGGGGTGGGGGCTGTTTCTGCCCCGTGCCCTTGGCCTGGCGCTCACAGCTGGGAACGGGCTTTCCAGAATCCTGCTGGAAGGAGCCAGATGTGGGAGCTGTGGCCGAGCTGGGGGACAGGGAGCACCCCTGGACCAGCCTCAGGACCTGCGGCACACCTGCCTTCAAATCAGCTCTCCCAGCAGGACGTTGCCCAGGAGCAACTTTGAGTTTTGCTCTTCTCCTTCGGGAGCCGTGTTCCACAGCAAGCACACCCAGAGCTGCGCCTGTGCCAGGAGAAGACTTCACGCACAGCTGGGGCTGATGGTGACAGTTCCCGCCAGATGTGCATGTCAGAGAGATGCAGGTAAGATGCCATGGAGGATACACTGACTGATTGCCCCTTCTCTTGCAGGAGCAGGGTTTAACAGCAGGAGGGAGCCAGGGTACAAGGGCCTCCGAGGTCAAAAAATGCATCAAACAGCCAGAGCACGAAGCAGAGGGAGAAGAGAAATAGGTGCAGGTCACGTGGCTGGGACAGTGCTTTCAAGGTGACATCTGCCACAGAAGCACAATAACAGTAAAAGGCATTGGGAGGTCATGGAGTGACTGAGGAAAGTGCCTGGCAGAGAGAAGAGCCCGGAGAGACAGGAGACAAGGTAGAGATGGAGGTGACAAAGATGGCATGTGGAAAGTGAGGGTGCAGGTCCTTGTGAAGACACTGGTGGCTGAGCAGCTGACGGGGAAGGAGCAGGAACCTGGCTTCTGCTGCAGGTACTTGTGGTGTCACTTGCTGCTGAGCAATTGATAGGGTAGGAGTTTTTAAATCACTTGTGCAGATGCAGGTGATATCACTTGTGACTGAGTAGCAGCTGGATAGGAAAAGACGCATGGCCTGCTTAGGTGCCTGTGATGTCATTCGTGGCAGGAACTAGCCCGTTGCTTTTTCAGGTGCTTGTGATGTTACTGGTGGCTGAGTAGCTGGAGAAGACAACATGAATCACACAAAGGCGACCCGAGCCTCTAATCGAGCAGCGCTGAAGATGCTCTGTTCCCGGTCATTTTTTTTCCCTGAGATCTCTGCGTGCTAATTTAATATGCTCAGTAGGTGTAGAAAGCTTCCACCCTTCTGGATCACACGGGTGCTTTCATGAAGGAAGTCTCGAGTTAAAAAATTTCAAAAAAACCCCAAACCCGTCTGTTCTTTCTCACATGGTCAAACTCTCTACAGAAATCAGAAGCACCACTTAGGACTGGGTTTGGTTATGATGCAATTTTATTGTTTCGATCCTAAACGTCAAGTTTGATGATTAGCATTCTTATGATAATGTTTGTCTGCGGCCTTTGATGGTAAATTGCAGGTTGTGATGGCAAGCTCCGTCACAAGTACTGAATGCTTCTGTCCATAAGCCATGCACCTGAAACACGTGGCAAAGAGTGAGGCAACATTTGCTGGTGATGCTGCAAATGCTTACTTTTTAGTCCTCCTCTCCGGAGTTCTCTCTGGATTTCTTTTTCTTCTTCACTTTCTTGCATTTCTTTTTCAATTCTGCATCACCAGAATGCTCGCTTCTGCCTTTCACCGCTTTCTTTTGGGTGCACTTTCATCCCCCTCTGCACAGGCGTGTTTCCTCTTTCTGCACGTTTGTTTTCCAGGTGCCTGGCCAGAGCCTGCAGGCTCTGGGTGAACCGGCACTGGTGGGAGCGCACGTTGTCCAAGTGAGTATTTCCCCAGCTGCTGCTCACCTACCGAGCCAGGCTGCGTGTCTGCTCTGTGGCCGCTCAAGCCGTGCACGCTTTCCCCTCTGGAGCTTCTGCCATTCACGGGGGCTGTTTCTCTCCCTGTGGGAAGAGCTGCACAGGTTCCCACTGCCAGGCGCCGGCTGACGGTGAGCGCGCTTCTGCGTTTCTGCGTGGCGAGTGCGCCTCGGGCTGGGAGGCGACAGTCTGGTTGGCTTCTGTTCAGCTTCCCCCCCTGCTCAGAGTCAGAGCGCGCTCTCTTCCTGCCGCAGCGCTGAGGGGGAGTTCCTGCAGAGTCCCGTGCTTGTCTCTTCCTTTGGGTCCTCTGCATATTTTCTCCACCTTCTCGATTCCTCAGTCCCACGGTGACGCCAGAAAATGGACTCTTCTGCACTTGGTCCAGCTTTGCCCCACAAGTGCTCTTTGTCTCTTGGCATTCAGCACCTGCTCCAGGGCTCAGATCACGGTACCTGGAGAAACAACAGTGATCTTAGTCTGGGGTTGTTCTCGCAGCCTCCTCGTGCCTTCAGTCTCATCCTTTCATTGTCTGGCAGCACTTGGTGTGACACGCAGAAGCCTGAACCAGCACTAGAAGCTGGAAATGAGATCACGGTCTTCCAGCCACGTCTGTCCCTTTCAGAGCAGTAACTCATCTTTATACCCTCTCGGACCTCCATTTCGCCTCTTTTCGCAGCTAGCCAGTCTCAGAGAGCAGACAGCCAGCAACTTACACCAGCGCAAGAGTTTAGTGCCGGACAAGGAGGGAGAAGAAAGGAGCGGGCAAACTGCAGAACCGACAGAACTTAACTAGACAAACAGTCATTCTCTCCTAGGACAGAAAGCAAAACCCACCACAGGAGAACACCACCACCACGATCAGTAACAGGAGAGGGAGTGTATTCGGAACACCCTTCCACACTTGTTATTACCTGGCATAGAAGAGTAAATACGGACGCTGGCGCAGAACCGTCTTGATGTCACAAAGACCTACAGAGTCATCATTCATCTTGTACCACCGTCCATCGCCGGCCTGCAAAGAAAGGCAGCGCTATCTTTAGATGAACTGCAGGATTTTTAAAACAAAACCACAGAGAGAACACCACTGAAGGACACCATGCGCCAACGCAAATCGCAGAGTTGACTTTTACCTTCACGAAGCAGTAATAGTGTCCTGCCTGACAGCTGGAACCTTCATGTACCAGGACAGCATACAAGGAGTAGAGGAGTGGTTCTCCAGCCGCTTGAGACATGTATGCACCAAGGTCCAAATATTCCGGATACTGCACAAGCTAAAGAGAGACCGAGAAGACTAAAAGGTATCCTGAGAGTCTTTAGGAAGCAGCCTGAGGAAACCTTGCCACCAAACACAGGCTAGAGGTATAGAAATAGATCTTCTCGGTTCATCAAAAAAAGGCGTTGCCATTTCGTCATTGAAGTGGCAGAAAACTGTTCTCGGCCAAACCAGCTCTTTACGAGCACAGCGGAGTGCTTATCTTCGCATTGGAACTTTCCTCTTAGCACAAGGGAAAGAGCAAGGCACAGCTACCAGAGCTATTGCATTGATTTTTCTTAGGCAGCTGCACTCGATAGCCATCGTGTGCAGACGTTAACAACTTCCAAGAAAGGGTTCTCCTTCGGGAAAGGTCTCCTTCCAAGCAGACAAAGTTGCAGTGCACTTGTATACATACCTTGCTAATCTTTCTGCCAGAGAAAGGATCGAATCTCTTCAAGCACACTGTCAGGACATTGGAGGAGCGATGTATCGCAAGCCTCTTGGACGCAGTGGCCAGCTGTTCACACCTTGAAAACAAGCACAGACCCAACTGTTGCACCAATCTTCTCCCCGCTTCACCCCCCATCCACGTATGGTTGCGTAAAGGCTTGTTTTGCCCAACTATCGTATGCGCAGGTTTGCATTTCAGACCCCTTAAGTCCGTACGCTCTCACGGAAGGTAGCTTCGGTCTAGGGTGGCTCACTTTGGAGAGCAGCAGTCTACAGTCTTTACAAGAACTAGGAACGACACTGTTCAGAGAGCCGGCAGAGGCTGCTATTGCTCCGAGGACTGAGGTCTCCTGGACAGAGACGCAAGCATCCAAAAAGCCTTGGAAATGAAACTGTTGATTGCTTTCTCGAGGCAGCTGCTGTTGCCAAATCACTGTCCAGAGCTCTTCCTCGCTTCAGCTCACCGCTGCGTATGGGACGTGTCTTCTCCCTTCTGGCCATGGGGGTAGTTCAGCGGGCAACTTCATAGCTAGGAAGGTTGACCACCTCCAGGGCAGACAATGCCAGGAAGAAAATTCTCATCAAAGCTTTCCAAATATCCAGGCAGAAGGGAAAAAAATTACCCGTGTTAGAAACAAGTGCATTATTTTCCAAGTTCCGGATGACTCGGGTGGATTAGTTGTATGGGAAAGAAAAAAAAAGAAAAAACCCAGGCTGTCTCATGACTGTGTTTCTCAATTAAGTCAAAATGTAACTAGGGCTCCCGGACATGCAATACCGTAACCCAGTATCTACTATGAAGATGTCATTAGTAATAATCTTACTTGCTACATTTATAGCCATTTTCACCATCCAACTGCTCAGGTTTGAAAAAGTCTTCCAGAGCTTCAGTGACAGATGAGGCTGCCTGGATGAGAAAGAAAGGAGAGCGCTAAGCTCCTGGAAACCCAAAATCCCAAGAAATAGCTACCCGTGTGGTGCCAGCGTTATCCCAAGAAAGAGCTACCCCTGGGCGGTACCAGAGTTGCCTGTGGTACGCATGGTCAAAAATGGCAAAAGCAATCAAAGCCATCCGAGCAGCAATCAGAGGCGAATTGAGGTAGTCCAAAGCAGGGCGGTATGGCAGTGTCGTCAGGGCTGTAGATGCCATCCTTACTCTCTGCCCAGCTGACACCCAGCACGGGGCGGCCGTTTACAGGACTTCCACCGAAGGAGCCCAGAAGCCCGGTTCCCTCCCCATCCAGCACCAAGCTCTTGCGTGGTAACAGCCCACAGTTTTAAATCAACGGAGCTTACTGGAGATAAACTAGGCCCCCTGCAGGGGTCTTGAAACATTGTGCACCACAATTTCAAACCATCTTACCTTGATATCCAAAGGAATATCAAGGAATGCTTCGTAGGTGTCGGAAACGGCTTTGCAGCTCAAGCACGTTACTGGAAGGCAAAGAGAAATGCTTCTCAGGTTGGGAAGGAGACTAACTCTGCCCGTTTCAACAACCAACACATACTACTTTAGAGGCACTGGACATACTGCTGCATACTAGAAACTAGAAGTTTGTTTACCACAAAGAGAGAAGGAGCCAGAGATGATTCTAAGGACGGTAATATTTTTAAAAAGTACCTCTGGATCTCAGAAAGCCCCCAAATATTTGATGGACGATGGTAGTTTCTTGAGAAGAGATGCCCAAGCTGGAAACAAATCGTAAGGCAGAGAGTTATCTCCTCCAAGAGTTTTGCTTTGTGTGAAAACTCTGGGCATAGGGTTTCCTTGATGGGAGAACATCAAGGAGTCCAGAGGGCTCAGGAACATTGCAAAGGTAATTTGCTTGTGCTTACTCGCTGCTTCCACTCGGACGAGCTCTCTGCATGGCATTGATAGTGTAGCTTAAGAACTCGTGGGCATCTTCCTGCATGCCAGGCTGGAAATGTTCTCCTATTCCTAAGACAGAAGTTGTTAATAGTTCTCTCTGACAAGAAGGGAAGAAACGTGTAAAAGCACCTGAAATGACTTACTTCTGAGGACCCGGATGACAGCCTTAGGTTGGATGGCACTGGCTGAAGAATGCAGGACCTCGTTAACGTGCGCTTCCATTATGCACATCATGCAGAAGCCTTGCTGACGACCTGAAGAGGGAGGGAGGGAAGCAAGCTTCTCAGGTTAGCAAAGTACCATAGCAACGGCAAACCTAACGGAGATCTTGAAGTTATAAGAACAGTCTCCACTCTTCTGCCAAGGTGCCAATGTGCCAACAAGCCCGGGACATTTTAGTGCATAGGAAACTGTCTTCAGAGAGATGCTTAACTGACAGAAGTTTTCTGTGCAATAAGCAAAGAGAGTTTAACGTGCAGGAAAAGGGCCCGAGACCCGGGGCTAGAAAGCGGTGCCTTTCTGAAGATGAACACACCTAGGCAGGACAAGAGGCTTCTAGCTTGAGAGTTCAAAGAACACCAACTCGGGGGGCTGACAAAGAAGGGATGCTTTTCTCCTAAATCAAATTCCAGATTCTGGGAATCCTTGGGAAGTGCCCGACAAATTTACAAGGAGAAGTTCATAAAAGTACTCACACGACTGGCCGTGCGCACGAGAGAGCAGGTAGTTGGCCAGAGGGGGAGTGTACGTCAGGCACTGCAGGACGGAGTTGAGGAAGCAGGTATTGCCCAGGTTATGGAGTCCTGCTCCAGCTCTCTGTCTTTGCTGCCACTCCATGCAAATCTTCTCCGGGGGACAGAGGATCCTTTGTGGCGGAGCCATTCCCTCGGCAATGACTGCAGGGAAATGACATTTGAAAAGAGATGAGATGATATTGTTGCCTGAAAGCCTATTTGAAAAGTCGAGTTCTGTACAGGAGCACCCAGGACAACCAGCTCTAACCTCCAACACAGAAACATCGGGGGAAGCCTGACACTGCCATCGCAAGAAACAGTTTTGGAAAATAGTCTGTTCCCCTGCTTACTTTGCTGAAAGTCCAACAAACCCACACTCTGATTTCTGTGCCTCAGGCTACCTTCCTTTCCCTCTAGAGTCTTGAATTGGATTATCAGGGCAAGTCTTCCCTTTTCCCGATTGTAACTTGAAAACAAGCAAGTCCCTAGCACAGAAAGTAACCCTACTGATGTCAGATCTTTCTACGAGCAATGCCATCTTTCAAAGTCTTGCACATAGTGGCAGAGGAGTGACAAAATGCATTTTCCTGTGTCGAATTGAAAACGCCTGGGTAAGTCTGGCTGCTCTCAGGAAACACCCCAGAATTCACTCTAGGTTGTCAGCACATCCACGTTCAGGGATGGAGCACCAGCCACGTCCGTTGCCTTTAGGGATTCACAAAGTCCAAGCCTGCTGGTGAAGCCGTTACTCACGGGAGTCATTCCCCATTGCAGCCATCGCTCCTCTCGGGAACAGAGGGGAAAGTTTGGGATGACAAAGGATGTCAGGACGCGCTCCAGAAAGAGACGATCAGCGCCAATCCCGTCACCTGATGGCAAAGAAATAATTGTAGCTCAATAAAATGATTAAACCCCCCCCAAGCACAACCTGCACAACAGCATCCGCTATCCAAAGTGTTCCAGTGGTACCTGTAACTGCTGCAGAGCTGCAGGCTGATGGCCCTACTGACCCTGTCACAGGACTCCAGTTGACAGCAATTACCAAGGCCCTTTTGAAAGACTGCATTGCATGTCACCTTCTCTGAGGAGGAGCTGCTGCTTACCTGTGGCTAGCGTTAGCAGCAGAGCCCTCTGGCTCGCCAGCCCACGCTTGCCCACCTTGTATGCAGGAGTGACTGGCTTTCAGCCGCTGCTTTAACGGCTGCCTTTGCCGTGCTCCTTTTCTGTCTCCCTTCCTACCGCATCAGTCAGGGTGGGCTTCTTGTCATTCTAGGCTGAGCCCAACGCCTCAGACTACACTGCCACCCCCCTACTTCCCTGTCCTAGGATATGGCAAAGAACTAAGAATTAGCAAGTAGAAACTCTGCCCATAGCCCTGGCCAGCCTATAAAGGTGTAATAGCTAAGCCTAGAGCTCGGAAGGTATAGACCAGCCGCTACTTTTATCCCGTATCTACCTACTCTATGATCTGTCCTGAAAGTCAAATCATAATCACCTTTGAAAGAGGATGGGAGTTGCAGAGAAGCGGGCAGTAAACGATAAATGGTTGGAAAAAGTAGGCACGCAAGTAGCAAAGGAAGGAGCCGAGTTATCCCGAAGGCCAGCTCAGCCCAACTAGCTTTCGCTGACCCGCTCCTCAGGATACCAAGCCCTGGCCAGGTGAGCTCACAAGCGCCGGGCGGGTGCCGCATGACTGCCCCTTTGTGACATGGGGCCGCACGGGGACGTGTCCCCTTGAGCCACGTGACCACGCAGCTGCCGCAGCCCGGGCAGCTCCGGCAGCCGGCAGCCGCTGGGCTTCCCCACACGCTGCCGGCGAAGGGCCGTACGTCCGCTGGCAGAGCTCCCGCCTCTTCCCTGAGCCGCACCAGCCGGATGAATAAAAACCTGCCCCGGGCTGTAAGCGTGCCTGTTCACAGCTTTGGCTGGAACATTCGGGTTGCTGAGGGTTTCTTTTCCACTCTTCCCAGGTACAGGAACTGTGTCCGTGAGACTCATGTAGCAAAGCACCTGATCGCTTACAGCTTCATTTCCAATAAATTTTATCTGCCCCCCAAGATTCAACCACAGGCTGACTCTGAACTAGAGCTACCAAAGAAGCACCTTCAGCAACCGTGCTGGGTGGACCTTGGCTGGCTGCCAGGCCCCCACCCAGCCGCTCTCTCACCCTGGAGCTCTGAAAAGCGTTTGGGGGTGCCTTTTTAGCATCTGGTTTAGCCCCTTGTCTCGCCCGGAGGGCAGTGAGTATTGCTCCTGCCCCAACGAGGCAGCTGGTTGTAACTCCTGCCACGCTTGAACTGCTCGGTTTGGCCCTTGCCCCACTCGCGGCATCTGCTCTTCCCCAGTCCTGTTCAGGGCAGTTAGTTGTACTCCTGCTCAGCTCAGGGCAGTTAGTTTTGCCCCTGCTCCACTCGGGGAGGCTTTTCTCTTTTCATGTTTTGCTTGAGGCATCCAGTTTGGGCACAGCCTTGCTCGGGTGCCTTGCTTTCCTCATGTCCCTCTCGGGACGGCTGAGGTTTTCCCCTCTTTTGCTTGCGGAGGCTCGTTTTGCCCCTTCCCCGCACAGGGTACCTGGCTTTACTGTGGCCTTGCTCAGGTGGCCTTTTATGCCCCTGCCCAAATTGGGGTGGCTAGTTTTGCCCCGCCCTGTCTGGGCATTTGGTTTGTCCCTGTCCTGGTCAGGGCATCTCTTTGTGCCCCTGGCCCCCCATGGGGCATGTCATTCTGCCCCTGCCCCCGCCCCGCTTGGAGCAGATATTTTTGCCCTGCCCAGCTGGGGTCCCGGTTTGCCCCAGCCTTTGCCTGCCCCCCAGTCCCTCCTGCCCCGGCACCTCTCGTTTCCCTCCAGTCCCGGCTCGGGCGTTTCTCCTGACTAGGCGGTGTCCCGTCGGGGCAGGGGCCGGGGAGGCTGCGCCGTGGTCCCCTCCCAAGCACAACCCCGTACCTGGCTTTGGTCTGCGGTGGCACTGTGGCTGTGGGGCTGGCGGGGGTGGGACGAGCGGCCGCCGGGCCCTGGGGGCTCCTTGTCCCTCAGTTTCGTTCCGGTGAAAGGCGGCCCCTCTGCAGGCAGGCAGCTGCAGGCAGCTGTCTGCGTTTTCCGCAGGCGCTGCTGCCTGGGTCCTCGGAGGGCTTCATGGCCCAAAAGGTGCCAGCCCGAGTGCCAGGGGCTCCCTGGATGCGCAACACTTGCGCTCTTACCAGTCCCGCCAGTTACCAGTTTCCACCAATGGACTCTACACGTAGAGAGAAAAACTACCCCATGAATTACATATGCAAGTTCAACACGTGTTTTTAATTCTGGCTTTGGCTTTTCAGCCTGTTGGTACCAAGTGAGTGTTGTTTTTCCAAGGCAATCCCAACAGCTGAACAGGGATTAAAGCTCTTCCTGGAGGGGCCTGTGGGCAGGTGGGTGGGCCAGCAGAGCGGTCAGTGTCTCTCGAAGGTCTCTCTGAGCTCCTCCTGGCCAGAGGTGGCTCTGGGAGGAGGGACGAGATGGGCTGCTGGTGCCCATGTGCAGGTGCTTGTGATGTCAGTTACGACACAGTTCCTGACTGGGCAGGTGCAGGAACCTGGCCTGTGCAGGTGCCTGTGATGTCACTGGTGGCAGGAATGCTCATAGGGCATTGAACGGAAGGTGGCCTGTGCAGGGGCTTGTGATGTCAGTTACGACACCGTTCCTGACTGGGCAGGTGCCTGTGATGTCACTGGTGGCAGGAATGCTCATAGGGCATTGAACGGAAGCTGGCTTGTGCAGGGGCTTGTGATGTCAGTTACGACACAGTTCCTGACTGGGCAGGTGCCTGTGATGTCACTGGTGGCAGGAATGCTCATAGGGCATTGAACGGAAGCTGGCTTGTGCAGGGGCTTGTGATGTCACGCCTGGCACATTAGCTGATATTGCAGGCGCGGGAACCAGGCTTATGCTGCTGTTTGATGTCACTGGTGAGCTGTGCATCTCATATGGCAAGTGCGGCAACGTGGCTTGTGCAGCTGTTTATGTCACGCCTGGCTTAGTACCTGATAGGGCAGGTGCTGGAACCTGGCTCATGCAGGTGCTTCCGAGGTCATTTGTGGCACGGTTCCTGATTGGGCATGTGCAGGAACTAAGCTTGTGTAGGTGTTTATGTCAGCTGTGGCACAGTTCCTGATAGAGCAGGGGCAGGAAACGGCCTTGTGCAGGTGTTTATGTCACTGGTGGCTTAGAAGCTCATAGGACAGGCGCAGGAACCTGGCTTGTTCAGGTCTTATGTCACTGGTGGCGGGAATGCTGATAGGACATTGAATGAATCCTGGTCCTGCACATACTTATGATGTCACGGGTGGCTCAGTAGCTGATAGGGCAGGCGTGAGAACCTGGCTTGTGCAGGTCCTCTTTACTCTTTGCATCTCCAGTCTCTACGTAAATCATTCTAACTCGATTTTCCGTTGCATGTTTCTTCCATGCAGTAATTAGTAAGGTGAACCTTGCCATCAAGCTTGCTGAACCTTGTCAGAGCACTGTTAAACTTTCTTAAATTCCATCGAACTTCCTGAACTCTGTCAAATTGTTATTTTACCTCGGTAAAACATATCGCTGCCCCTCTCTTTGGGTGAGGTGCATTCCACTGCTTCGCAACAGTGCATGCTCCTGCCATAACAGTTACAGAGCCGCCAGTGAAATCACCAGCACTTGACCCCTGCAGGGGCCTGTGCCTGCCCTAACAGGTAGCCACCAGTGACATCCCAAGTAGCCGCATAAGCCAGGTGACTTCTCATACCCAATCAGCCACAGAGCCACCAGTGACATCACAAGCACCTACACAAAGCAGGGTCCTCTTCCTGTCCTATCACCTACTAGGATCATGCAGCATCTCTAGCCCTATCACTTACTCAGCCACTCATGACCTCACAAACGCCTGCACGAGCCAGGTAACTCGTCATAGCCAGTCAGCTGCCCAGGCAAAGGGAACGTGAGAAGCAGATGCACAGCCCGGTGTCCTTTCACACCCAAACAGCTACTCAGCCGCGAGTTACCTCACAAGTGCCCGCACAAGCAAGGGGCCTGCTCCTGCCCTTTCACACACTCAGCCACCTATGACCTCACAAGCACCATCAAAAGCCAGCAGCCTGCTGCTGCCCTCTAAACTACCATTGCACCAGAGACATCACAAGCCCCTGCACAAGCCAGGGGCCTGCGCCTGGTCTGAAACATCCTCACCACCGGTGACATCGCAAGCACCTGCACGAGCCAGGAGTCCTGTCATTCCCAATCGCATGCTCGGACAACAGTTACCTCAAAAGCACCTTCGCAAGCCAGGGCCCTGCTTCTGCCCTACCACCTAATGGGTCACCAGTGACCTCACGTGCACCTGCAGAAGCCAGGGGCCTGCTCCTGCCTATCACGAATGAGTGGTTTAGAGGCCGCTCAAGGAATCACTGTCGAAGCTATCAGCAGAAAGTGATCTTAATAGAAATTGATAAAAGCATGACTTAGCAGAGTTCGATGGCAAGGTTCACTCTGTCACTTACTCCACAGATGAAGCGCACAAAGGAAACGAGCATGGGAAGCTGAGAAGCCCTTGGCTAGTGTAAACACTACTTAGCAACAACTAAAACATCAGCGTGTTATCAACATTATTCTCATACTAAATCCAAAACACAGCACTATACCGGCTATTAGCCAGAAAATTACCTCTATCCCAGCCGAAAGCTGGGTATCGTGTTACAATTGAGTTGGGACGATTTATAGAGAGGCCAAGGACAGAAAGATTAAGGGAGACCCTCCCGTTGAGTCACGAGCTTCAGAGAAGACCCAGCTGGATCCAATCTTAGTCTCAGACTCGGACAATGGTTTATGTCTAAGGGACTATATGTGTTTAGCAGCAGTCGGAGGTTCATTCACGATCTTAAGATAAATCATAAGATTTTAGCAGACTCTATTTGCTAGCGGGTACAAACACACACGCACACGGATGCAAAGATAGATAAATATACAACGATATACCTGTTAGAAATCCCCCTCGAATTCAGCGAAATACTCATGTAAAATGTCTTGGCATTTCTCAATGGGCACAGGGTTGAGCCTCGAGGAGTGTTGCAGCCCAGGTCCCGTGCCAGCCAGCGACAGTCCTCCGAATATCGCAAACTCGAGAGTTTACAAACTCTGATGAGCGTTCCTCTCAGAGGGAGACTGTGGGCGCAGCCCACTGCGGTCCAGGAGAGCTCAAAGGGTCTCACTTGTGTATAGGGTTGCAAGATGATTGACTTCAGCCATCCGTCAAAACTCTCAAGGTTTCAGTAACAGTAGTATCGTTCCACTTGAGCTACAACTCAGATAAGGGTATCAGGGGATGACAATTACCCCCGCTGTCATCCTCCGCTTGGGCCAGGCAGCAGAAGTTTCTGGTACGATCGGTACATTCCCCTGCCGATGTTGAGACACACAGGCATAGTGCAGCAACTTGTCTTCCTCTAAAGCAAACAGAAGTCATTCACAAAAGCGTATGACTTCCTTTCTAATTCAAGATACTCATCATACTCGAGGAAGACCCTCCTGTTCAACAGAAACTTATTGCCAGAATACCAGGAGATGGACAAGTGCCAGCTTCTTCTCTTGACAGGGAAATTGCTACGCTTCCTTCATTATTTTCAAAGGTAGCTTCTGGTTTAAAAAGAAAAAAGTGGTTGAGTGATTTGGGCATCTATGACATCTCAGGACTTGTAGCTGTGCTAGTTCAAGGTAAAGATTTTAGGGAAATTCCTTGGCTTTAGCCTTCTTACCCGGAGCCATAAACTGGCCCAAATCACAGCTTCTTGGAAGCAGAATATAAGATGGATTTCTTGGAACACACAATGAAGTGCTAGCCCTCTTGTAGGCAGAAGAGCAGCAAATGGGATTTAAATACCTCATGTCGTTAAATGTAAACGGTAGGAAGAGAAGAATGGGTCTTCTAGAGAGAGGGATACTTTGCTTGCAGTATGGGTTTGAAGGTGCTGTGCTGTACAGCGTGACACCAGCACAGCCACGCTGAAGGCAAAAGAGGACGTCCTGTAAAAGAGGGACAGACGTGGCTCTGCTCGCTCTTTCAGGTACCCGTGGGTAAACCCACAGACAGCTCCCGTAAAGAGCCCCTTGGAGCAGCAAGGTTGAGCAGCAGCCCCATCAGGTGAGGTGGGGAAGGGTGTGGGCTGGGACGCTGGACAAAACCAGGGCTATCAATGAGAAACTGGGAGCTTTGACCTTGGGAACTGCGCTATGGCTGAGTAGAGGTGAGGAAGGGTGGAGGCCGTGCAAAAGTGCGTGGGGTTTTTGTGTGTGCTGATGATTTTGTCTGTTCCTGACAGCTGGGTGCAGAGCTTCGGTCCTGATGGCCTCGCCACTCTGCTGGAGACCTGATAAGGCTCCAGGAGGAAAAGGTGCTGCAGGGTGAGCAGCTGATCGCGTGGGCATCATTGCTGAGTGTCTGTCATAGTGTCCAGAAAGCCACAAGGCTCGTTGCTGCTCCACGCTCTTCCTGGCTCTCCTGGCGCAGCCCCACAGACATGGAGCTCTGCGTCCATCTGTGTTTCAAGTGTTCTTAACCTTCCTGTGTTCTTCCTCTTCCTACTGAGTTTGAATTTGACGGGTATAATCATACCCAACATACTGCAATAACTGACCAACAGATAGTATTTACAGTTTGCCCCGTGGCTCCTCAGGACTGGTTACTCCTGGGGTCAGGCCAAGAACTGTAGCGCCTGGAGAACCTGGTTCAGCCCTGGGCTTTTTCACGGTCCAATGGCAACCCCTTTCCTCTCCACGTGATTGTTCTCCCAGTGTGTCCAGCGGGGTGGCCATCCTGGTCCCAGGGTGTAAGGAGAATGGATGACGGCTACCTCAGTGATGCTCACCACGACACAGTGGTGAGGCTGGGGAAGACTGGTCCCTGGTGACCGCAGACATTTTCAAACGCAGGATTAGTACTGTGTCTGTATGTGGTCTGGTTGTGTGAGGGGGGAACAAAATACCAGCTCAGGGTGGTATGGCCAGGGCGGGAGGGAAGAAGAAAGAGGATCAGGGCAGGTTGCTCACGATGCGATGAGGCAGTGGTTTGCTTGGGGGCTTAAAGATCTCTTCTGAGAAGGCAATGGTGGGAGGAGGTGTTTGGGATTGAGCTGAGGGATTCTTGTGAGTAGGGGGGGCGATTGATAGCAGTGTGAATATTGGCTGTATTGGAATTCAGTCTGGTGGTTTCCTGCATAAACAACCTATCGTACCGTCTTTTGAAAGTCCATTAAGGTGGAATCTTGGTGTGATTGTGGGTGCTGAGGGCCTCATCATCGCCTTACCTAAGAGCTCTGGAGGAAAGAGAGGAGGTGTCTTGTTCCATAAGTTTGTCAGCTCGCTGATTTTCTTCCTCGCAGGTCACATAGTACAAGATGCAGACAAGAGACCATCCAATGCCTGAAGGCTTTATGCACAAGCAGGTAAGAGCCTTGTGCAGTGTGTAGAGACAACCTCACACAGCCACAGCTCCCGCTGCACGGTGTCTGCCCAGTTATCTCAGAGCGGTTGCTGGAATGGGCAGGGAAAATAGTGCTGGAAGTTTCCTGCTCTTTAGTAAATCCTTGATATCGTCCCGTTGCTTGTTTTGCAGCTCTAAATGAAAGCTAAAGGAAAATAGAAATTTTGCTTCAGAGCTTGATCGTGTCCTTTTCTTCCGTCCTTTTACTTGTTCAGTGGCTACAGAAGGGAACCACTCCGTTGGTAGGAGCATCCATTGAGTTATAAAGATGCGTGATATCAAAGCATCTTTGTGTATATTTATGCATGAGATCATTACAGTTGCTGTTTTAAAGATACCCATCTCTGTAGTACATAAAACCTTTGGCAGTAAAATTGTAAATCCACGCAATGGGGTGTTAAGCAGACAAATCCAATTAAATCCTTCAAAGAGCTTTGAAAGCCTCTCCGAGAGGGTACAGAAATGGTTATTTGTGAGTCTCTTGAACCGCCTTTTATGGCAGCTTGCTTAGAATGTCTGTGGCAAGTAGTCTTCTGGGGGTTTAACGCTGCACATGGTCGGTTCTTTAAACAAGCAAATGAATAAACTTAAGACGTGGTGTTACTCTTTTAACAGATCCTACACAAATGGGAGGCCTGAGTAGGCTGCTTCTAGCAACGGAACATGCCCTGACTGCACAAGAGGTAAGGAACCCTCTTCTCTCCCTTACCGCGAGCCCTCAGTTAAAGAGAGCTCTGAAGAGGAATGTTTGACCAGTGAGAAATGACATATAAGATACATACCTCAGGTGGGACTGAAGTGTGAGCCCTGTGGTAGGAGTCCTGTATCCCAACCGTGAACGTAGATGTTTGGTCCAGTTTTTATATGGGTTCAGTATTAACTCTGCTGACTGAATATTTGATTGGACCAGGCAAGTCTGCCCCCTGAGAGGATATTGTCTCAGGTGGAAAGGTTGAAATACAGTGACTGTGTTAACAAACAGGTGGTTTGCAAACTCTTTTGGGCAAGGATTTCATATGCTTGTGTAATGCCTCACACAACTGTGGCCTTGGCACTAATATCAAAATAAATGCCTGATCATTTCCATACAGTCAGTGTCATTATGAACCATAGAATCATAGAATCATAGAATCATTAAGGTTGGAAAAGACCTCTAAGATCATCGAGTCCAACTGTCAACCCAACACACCATGCCCACTACACCATGTCCCTAAGCGCCTCATCTACACGTCTTTTAAATACTTCCAGGGATGGAGACTCAACCACTTCCCTGGGCAGCCTGTTCCAAGGCCTGACCACTCTTTCAGTAAAGAAATTTCTCCTAATGTCCAAGCTAAACCTCCCTTGGTGCAACTTGAGGCCATTTCCTCTCGTCCTATCGCTTGTTACTTGGGAGAAGAGACCAACCCCCACCTCGCTACAACCTCCTTTCAGGTAGTTGTAGAGCGCAATGAGGTCTCCCCTCAGCCTCCTCTTCTCCAGGCTAAACACCCCCAGGTCCCTCAGCCGCTCCCCATCAGACTTGTGCTCCAGGCCCTTCCCCAGCTTCGTTGCCCTTCTCTGGACACGCTCCAGCACTTCCATGTCCTTCTTGTAGTGAGGGGCCCAAAACTGAACACAGGATTCGAGGTGCAGCCTCACCAGTGCCGAGTACAGGGGCACGATCACCTCCCTGCTCCTGCTGGCCACACTATTTCTGATACAGGCCAGGATGCCGTTGGCCGTCTTGGCCACCTGAGCACACTGCCGGCTCATGTTCAGCCGCCTGTCAGTCAGCACCCCCAGGTCCTTTTCCTCTGGGCAGCTTTCCAGCCACTCTTCCCCAAGCCTGTAGCGTTGCACCAAGCCTGTAGCGTTGCATGTGTGCATTCTGAAACCATGCAAGTTCTAACAAGCAGTCAAAGTATTGTAGGATATTCTTATTGACCAAGACTTTGTGTCTAAAAATAAGTTTGTAGTTCATTTGCCATCACAAACATTTTGTTTTTATGAAGGAGACTAGTAAATAAAAGTGTTCCTGCATATCTCCAGTAGCACAGAGACCTCTGGTCTTTCTTTAGACGGATTATAACTTATGATCTATTTTTTGGGCCAGCTTTGAAAATTGTTCGAAAGGTGGCTTGTACTTTGGATAAAATAGGTAGTCACTGCCATAAACCTCTAGCCTGGAAAGAAGAGCCGTGGAAGCACGGAGGGTTTCTTTTTTCTTTTTTGTTGTTATTGGGAGGAAAAGCAATAATTAACTCTCTATATGTGATACCCCCAAATGCAAAATGTGTAGTGCATTTGAGGTGGATTGCTCCTGTACTGCCAAGATTGAGCCAGGACTCCTGAATGCTTTGCAGGCTGGTTTGAGCAGTGGAAACCTTTGTGCAGATGTGGGTACTGGCTTTCTGTGCTGCAGCATGAAAAATAAGGAACGCTAGGGTAAGGCTGGCAGAGAAGTGAAAAGAAATTGATTATTTTGTGCTAAAATGAGAATGTCCTGTAGTTTTCAAACTTTGAATCTCCCCGCTTGGAATTTAAAAACTGCTTTTATTATGCTGTTATGTTTAAATGAGGGGGAAGGTGTATTGTAGTCACAGACGCTCAGTTCCATTAAGAAGGGTCTTTGCCTTCTGAGTTGAGCTTTCTTGGTTTTACATGAAAAGTGCCTCAGGTAGTATGATTTCAGATGGCAGTGAAGGAATAAAATCTACATGTGGGTTTAGAGACAAATGAAAAAGGATGTTGTGTGATTGTTTTAGTATGTGAACTTCTTTTAATCAGGATTTCTTTTTTTTGAGCAAAAGACTCCCTTCCCATGCTCCTGCATAAACCCCTTTTTTTCCGATAGAACCATGCAATATGGCTTGTGATGTAATGTTTACTTTATGTATAAGCTGTATTATGCTGTGCTCTTTTGGACTTGCAGCATTCTTTTGAAACCCGGCCCTCCACATCAGAGAGGCAAGCTGTGTAATCTGCTTTCCTCCAAAATGTAGAGCAAAATAACTGTCATCAATACAGTCCGAACAAAACTAGTTGAGGGATTTGTTGGCTGTTGTTAGAATCACGATGGGCCAGAAATTAGCCCGTACTTACTCCTCAGGAGCGTGGACAGCGGAGACATAAGATGTTCATCTCTGCATGCCTATGGGACAACCTATGGTTGGATTTCCATGCTTATGCTTGAGAACAGTTTCTCGCTCAAACCAGTGTTTGGGAGGTTAACGGAACACGCTAGGCGGTGGTGTGACAGGCTCAATAAGAAAAGCTCACAAATTAATTGCAGAATTGGTAAGCTGCTTTCCTCTCAGTGGAGGTTTTTTAGTTATGTTGCATTAGACTTGGTATTGGTGGGGGGTACTCAGGTAACTGTTGAGGTATTTATTGTCAGTGAAGAGATTCAGTAGTTGCTTAATTATAGGAAATACATATACTGTTTTTATATGCTTGTAATTATATAAGTATGTCATATATCTAAAGCCCTGGCATTTCTATTTAAAAAAAGGACAGATGCAGTGTAATTTTCAAAAGAATGCTCTAAATGGTATCATGAGGTCTTCATTATCATTAAAGTGTGTGCATGTATGTTTAGATACACATGCATATATGTGGTTCTTAAACTGGGGGACCGCCAGAGTTAAGATTGCCTGTCAACATGCAGTGTGACTGCTTGTGTATATATGTATGATTATGCAGACTTGGGTGGCCTTGTAAGCACAGGTTTTAAATACTATTGTCATCTTAAAAATTGTTACTCTAAAGGAAGGCAGCACTGGCATAGTTTGCTCATAACTTGGGAGAAGATGAGGGAAATGATACTTAGAGGTCTGCTAATCCCCCATCAATGTATTCAACACCCACTGATTTTCTGTCCAGGGTATGTTAAATGGATGTATGGGGACTTTTCAAGTCAGGTGTTTAACCTTCGCGCTGTCAGAAGCCCAGCTGTCCGGTAACAAAGAGAACAGGCGCCGGCGGGAGGACGGGAAGAGGCATAACAGCGATATTTACAAAATTGCCTTGGGGCTTCAGTCACCATCTCTGTATGTCGGTGGTTATGTTCCTACTTCTGTAATTTTTTTCGATAGATTAGAGAGTTTTCTTCTGATAATAGAATTCCGTGTCAGTACATGGCTGATTTCCAAGCAGCGGCTGGAGTTACTAAGCAGATAGGCAGAAGTTACAGACCTTACCAGCGTAAGCAAAGGACTTGGGTTTCCACCTGGCTTTTGGGTCCTTTCATCAGTTACGCAAGACTGTGGTGCGTATAGGAGCATATTTTGTTGAATACCTGAGCAGAAACGCCAGATGGGTCTGCTCCAGCTACTGTCGTTGCCCTAGGCAAAGCCCAGTCCTCTCACTTTCTCACAGAGGGTTTATTAGCAGAAGGCCTGAAGCTGAGTGAGGAGCGCTCCTTGCTTGCCTGCTCACCTCCCTGCACATCTCCCTTACGTGCCCGTCAGGCCCTTTGCTTGCCTGACAGCTGCACTCGGTGGCCTGCCTGTAGGTTACTGCCCGGAAATCGCGGGATTTGTTGGGTAGTCCAAAACCTGGCTCCTCTACCAGTTTCCCCTTTACCGCTGCTCTGCACATCAGGGTGGCTTTAAAGCCTCACATCAGCCGGTGCGGAAGGTGAGCCAGGGGCCGTCCTTCGCCTTCGTTTGGTGTGATCCGTTTTAGAGCAGGTTACGGTAACCTGCAAGGGAAAGGGAGGCTACGGAAGCGCTATCCTTATGCTTTCCTTCTCTTTGAGAACAAAAGATGCCGTGTGATGCCGGGTCTGCGCAGGGCGGTATTGCCCAGGGTGTAAATCAGAAGCGAAAAATCTCTCGGTGCAACCGAGGGTAAGCTGGGAGGAGGAAACAGGAGAAGAAATGAGATGCTGAGGAGGTTTTATTATGGCAGGCAATGAGACGTATGCAATGGCACTATCTGTGCATCCGCTCTCTCCAGCAGTTATTCTAACGCTTTGATCAGGTTCAGCCTGGCAGAAGTTAGAAGTCCTGGAGCTAATAAATTTCCCACAAGTTGGAAGTGTGGGGGGAGCAGCTGAGCAGCTGAGTAGAAGAAACAAGCTCCCCCTGAAGCCTGAGGTGCCCTTGCAGAACCGCTTCACCGCTCTGCAGGCTGAAGAGGAAAGTCCCATCACACCAGGAGAGACGCTGGAGCTGAGTAAGGCAGCCGATCTGTTTCCCATGTAACAACCAGCGCAACTCAGAGAAGGCGACGGGTGGTAGTAGTAGGCGACTCTCTTCTGAGAGGTACGGCGGCGCCCATTTGCCGACCGGACGGACTCTCTAGAGAGGTGTGCTGCTTACGAGGGGCTCGTATCAGGGATGTCACCGAGAGGCTACCAAGCCTCGTACAGTCCACTGACTATTGTCCGCTGCTGCTGTTTCACGTGGGCACCAGTGATACAGGCAGGAGCAGTCTGAGGAGTATCAAGAAGGATTACAGAGCCCTGGGAGCGATGGTAAGGGACTCTGGAGCGCAGGTAGTTTTTTCATCAGTCCTGCCGGTCAAAGGAAAGGGGTCTGAAGGGGCCAGTCAAACCTGGCGAGTCAACAAATGGTTACGGGACTGATGCGACAGCCAGGGCTTCGGCCACTTAGACCATGGGACTCGCTTTGAGAAACCTGGTCTTCTGAGGGCTGATGGGGTCCGTCTGTGAGAGAAGGGGAAGAGCATCTTCGGTCATAGGCTTGCCAAGCTGGTGAAGAGGGCTTTAAACCAAAGTTGCCGTGGGAGAGGAGCCTCAATCCATCCCACTCCTACCAGTTTGATGCCAGTGCCAGCAATAGATGCCCAGAGACCCTGGAGAAGGATCACAGGTCAGCAGGAGAGCGCCTGAAGAGCGGCACAAAGGAACCCCAGCCAGTAAGACAGCTTCATCGGAGGCCCACCTTGAATGCCTCTATGCAAACGCACATAGCATGGGGAATAAACAAGAGGAGTTAGAGATGTGCGCGCGCCTGCAGGGCTACGATCTCATTGGCATCACGGAGACGTGGTGGGATGGTTTCTATGATTGGAGTGTTGGGATGAAGGGATACAGACTCTTTAGGAAGGACAGGCAGGAGGGGCGATGAGGAGGGGGTGTCGCCCTCTATGTCAATGACCAGCTGGAGTGCCACTTGCTCACTCCCCCCACAGTGGGATGGGGGAGAGAATTGGGAGGGTAAAAATGAGGAAACTCGTGGGTTGAGATAAAGACAGTTTAATAGATAAAGCAAAAGCTGCGCACACAAGCAAAGCAAACCAAGGAATTCATTCCGTACTTCCCATTGGCAGGAAGGTGTTCAGCCATCTCCAGGAAAGCAGGGCTCCACCACGCGTAGCGGTTACTTGGGAAGACAAATGCCATCACTTCGAACATTCCCCCTTCCTTCTTCTTCCCCCAGCTTTATATGCTGAGCATGACGTCATATGGTATGGAATACCCCATTGGCCAGTTGGGTTAGCTGTCCTGGCTATGCTCCCTCCCAGCTTCTTGTGCACCTGGCAGAGCACAGGATTGAAAAGTCCTTGACTAGCATAAGCACTACTTAGCAACAACTAAAACATCAGGGTGTTATCAACATTATTCTCATACTAAATCCAAACCAGCACTATACCAGGTACCAGGAAGAAAATGAACTCTATCCCAGGTGAAACCAGACAGACGTGTATGGTTGTTCTAACCACAAAATCACCTCTGTGTTACTTACTGGGCACCAAAGATCTGTCCTTTAGACGCAAAGCTGTAAGAAGCTGGGCTTCACACCTTCACACCTTCCACGACTTGTGGTTCCTGTACCGCAAGATGAACGGGCCCCAGCACCGTGGCCTCAAAGGCAACGAGAAGACTCGTCCTCCCTCTCCGCACCCGCCCGGGGAGCGAGCGCCTTACAGTGCTGGTGTTGCGGAGGCTGAGCCATAACAGCCCCTCTCGGGAGGGCTTCTCCGCTCCAGCACAGTGCTCCTGGGGTGGCGCGGGCCAATGGCTCCCAAATCAGAGCTGGTTTGTGCTGTGCCAGCTCGGGCGCGTGTTGACACGTTCATGTGGACGTGCCCCTAGATAGGAAAAGGAAGCTCTGGTCTCTGTTACGGCGTGTGGGCAGAGTTCAGACGTGCGTGGCCCTGCAGTGCCGGCCTCGAGGAGCGGAGAGGAGGTTTCATACAGCTTCCTCGTTCACGTTGCTTCTCCTAAGCAAAATAGTGCCCTTTCATATGGCATATCGAGTAGGCGCCGCTTGTGAACAAACTGCTTCAATTGACACCACAAACTAAGATACGTAAGGCAGCTGGTCGAACTGTGGAAAATTTAAGTGACATTGGGAACTAAACCCCACGTTTGGCTATTCCTGGGAGAATCCCACCAGTGAAGTGGCCTGAAATAACCAAATGAGCGCTCAGACATGCAAGCAGCATCCTTATATATTTCACACCAGTGCAGAGACTCAGACCTTCAGAGGCGGGTCACTCAACAGCAGCAAGATCGTTATGCATCTCTGGTACAATGCACACTGCTGCTGAGGCACGGACATCTTAACCAATACAGAAGCATGAGAAAAGCAGTGATAAACAATTACATCAGTGAAAACAGTGACACAAACCATTGAAAAAGCAAAAGACAGGCCTTAAAAATACATTATTTGTAACCCTTTGGGTAGGTGTAGTCCCCTAGTACACTGACAAAACCTCCTGCTTGGTGTTTAATAAACACCAATTCCTTTAATAAAGGAAGCATAGCTCATACGAGGCTCTTTTACTGCTTGGTTTTATGGCAGGGTGTGGTGGTGGATTAAAGTCACTTTCTGCTAATACCTTTGACGGTGATTCTTTAAGCAGCCTCTAAACCACTCATTCACAACACAGGGAAGGAACAAGTTCAACTGTGTACGTAAGCAAATAGTGCACCTGGATCTAGTGTTTTCAGGGGAGTATGGGTAGCAGATTCCCGAAACAAAACACACTGAGGCTATTGCAGTGCTTAAGCATCTCGGACAAACGGCAGCGGCAGCAGCAGTACAAGCTGCGTGTGCTGGAGGCCTGCTTATTCTGTGGTGCTTTGTGCTTGCGGGCAACAGATGCAGTTGCTAGCTAAATCTCATGTGTGCATGCACTAATAAAGGCTATTGAGATACTTGTTTTGGTAATAAGTAAGATAAAACCACATTTGCATTGAAATGTTTTAAAGAAAGTGAAATTTCATGAAAAATTAAAAATTGTTAGGGAAAAAAATTCCATCCTGTTACTTTTGCTAAAATCCCACGAAGCCTCCTTCCTTTCTTCAGTTTCCTATAAGCCATGTTACATACCTTATTTTATACTAACAGTACCTCATGCTCCTAGGAGTTACACAGGTAAATCTTTTATAGTCAAATGTGACATTTAATGAATGTATCATATCTGATACAATTCCGGAATGATGTTTGATTAACACATTTCTGGCTAATAAGAATAGTACAGCTAAGCTCCGTGTTAATTCGAATAAGGCTGTTGTTTTTGAACAGTAATTTCTTTGTAATTTGATTTCAGAAGTTATGACTCTTTCTTGCACTGCTTCCCATAAGCACCCCTAAACGGATGTTTAGGTACATTATTTGAGGAATTTTAGGCTTGAGGTACCCTTAACTACTTATGGTCATGCTGTTCGGTGACTGCGGATTATTTTTCTAGTAAGTATTTCTGTCACTTAGCAACCCTCAGTGTCTTCAAAACCTTGGTTTTTTTAGCTTCTAAGTAATTTTCTTATTCAGAATGGTAGTATAAATTACAGATATAGCAGTGTTGATAGCATCCCTAATACAAGGTATTTGTGTATGTAGCCCAAAATCATCGGTTTAGTATTTTGTTGCATAAAACTCCTTTGCAAAGTTTGGAATTAAAAAAAAAAATCCTGGTATTTTTGTGCTCTCTTCTTAGTTTAAGTAAAGTTAGTCTAAGTAAAGTTAAAGTTTTAACGTGTCTATTTGGATGTTACATTATGTGCTTTACCTTTTGTGGCTGCTTTAGTTGTTGACTCCAGCAAAAATAAGTGTAGTTCTGGAATGTCCAAAATTTTTTTCTGTTCTATAACCACCAAATAGCTCTATGCAACTATGCTTTAGTTTTGCAATGTACAACATTTTTGTCAACATATTTCCAGTAGTTGCTAGAAGTGCAACTGTGGTGTTTGGTTTGCTTGTTGTTTTTTTTTTTAAAGTTTACACTATTTCATCAAAGTTTTAATGGATTTCATTGGCATAAGTTACAAGACAAGAATGAAGTTGCAAAGAGTCCTGGCCCTCTGCAAGCATCACTTGCTTGTTTATATCTTTCCAGTTTTTGAAATACTCATAATCAGGTGACATATAAATATTTAGCTGTGTAAATATTGATTGTACAGGACTCTGGGTGGTGTTTGAGTAAGTGCATGTGGAAAGAATTTTTGTCATAGCAGGGGCTTCTTTTTATTACTTGTTTTCACACCAGCCGTGAATCTGACTCCCGTGTCTTTAATACTCGTTGCTGTGTGCACCTTCATACTCCTCCCTAAACACCATCACTTACGGCGTAGATCCTAGCACACAGAAGATGTGATTCGTTTGTTTGTTTGTTTGAACATCAACCCACAAGACCTTGAGTTCCAACTTCAGATCTGAGGCTTTCAAAATGTATTAGAAAGAAATTACAGCACTGATCCTTTATTTCTGATTAAAGGTAATGGCCAGAGTGAAGTACATAACCTGTGATGAAGCTCTTAAACAGCCTGCTGGCTTTTCTTGTTAGGAAGACGAAATGCCTGGTTTGCCAGTAATGAAAAGAAATACTTACAAGCTGCTTAAAATTGGTTAACTCCAGTGTCACTTACGATACTTCTGTGGTAGTAATTCAACATCCATCTTCCAGTATTTCTAAGATGCTTTTGCATATTAAACTGTCAGTTGTATTGTCAGTTCAGCAATGTAAGGCTTTGTATAGTTCCTCTTGATAACGGTCTATTTCTTGAATTTCCCTGCTAAGAAGTCCTTCAAAGCGTAAGACAAATGCCAGCTCACTGAATCGTTTCAGTTCATTTTGCAGTGCCCAAGAAGGAAGTGCCAGAGCCACGTGGTGGTAGGCAGGAACTGTGTTGTGTGCTGCCAGATACGCTCTTGCTACGGGCTTGTGACCGCTGGCTTTTCCTTACCCGTTGAAGAAGAGCTTCAGGGGGTGCCAGGAAACAAGCTCACGTGCACCGCTAAAACGTGCAGTTTAGAAGGAGCTCACTGACGATCAGTAACTAGAAATGCGTATTAGCTAGTCTTATTTTTCAAGGATGTTAAACAGCCTGTAGTGAGGCTGCACCTAAACAGTGCATGGTAGGTATGTGTGTCAATGGCAAAATAATTGCTACTGTACCTAGGTCTAACATTAATCAGAGGTGTCATTTGCCACAAAAGTAACTGACACAAGTTAAACAGTATAAAATGCAGTTCTCTTGGTGTCTGGGATGGATCTGGTATCTCTTCTTAAAGTACCTGCACGTGTTGTGTCCCTGTCCACACTTATCTTCTGTGCTAAGTAGCAATTTGTGCTCTGTCGGCACCACGATTGTACAGTCTCAGGTCTTTCACTGAACTGTGACATACAATATAGTGTTAAGTTTTTGTTGCTAACCCTCTTTTGACATATCAGTGGGCAAATAAAAGCCCTTCAAAAAAGTCTTAGCCTGTTCTATTGATCCTAGGGAAGATTTTCCGTGTGAAAAATTATTCAAGATCACTATTTCACAGATCACCCATTTATATGTCTCCTGGGAAGGCAGATACCGTTCATCGTACAGGTGTGGTGGGACTCATCTGCATGTTCTTAGGTACCAGGAGTCTTTCTGTATGATGGATCGGAAAGTTAGCATGTTGAAGCTTGATATTGAAACGGAAGAGTTAGGTAATACAAACATCATTGTTTTCCTGACGGATCTCTTCAAGCACATCACAGCCTGGAGCTCCGGGAGCTGTAAAACAAACCCAGGAGACTGCATTGTTTCAGTTTGCTGAGGTATAATGCCTGAAATACAGTGGGGGTAGATGGGAGGAAGCAAGGAACCAGCAAGAGTTGTCACTGAATGGCTAAGCACCCTGTCTTATAAGGCATTCCCATCAGTAGATGTCTACCTTCATGACAGCATTGTGTTAAGAAAATCGTGGGGGGAATAACCGGTGATTGGACGAGATGTTGGCCCGTTCTACCAGCTGTAGCATACACAAAAGATACCGGGCTTGTGACTATTACCTGGCCTTCCATACCAAAAAACCACTGCAGATGTTTTTTTCCAAATGGCCTTTTTATTTACATCTAGGAAAACAACAAATAAAAGACACTCTGAAATGACACTATGCACTGCCCTTGGAAGAGGCTGCAGCAGTGCAAAATGGCAATTGCCCTACAGGCAGGAATCCTTCGAAAAAGAAGCTTGCAGGTCGAAGGAAGTTTATCACAACACCTACAAGGATATTTAGGAGCATCATTAGGTGGTGACCTAGAAAGCCTATAAATTACCCTTAAGTTTGTCAGTTGTCCTCCTTTCTCCATGTATTGAAAATTTGGAGTTCTTAAAGATTGCTTTTAAGAATTTCTTCTCCCATGTGTTTAATGAATTGATTTTCCACACCTATGTGTGGAAATGTACTGTTCTTGCCCATTTGGGCGAGTCTGGTCCTGCTTACAGAATCAGTGATGCTAAATGTATATTCAGGGTGTGTCTGAGAAGACTGGGACTGGAGCTGGTGCTATCGTGGAAGAGCATAACGAGGTGAAAAGATACCCTGTTCGTCATTCCGTGTACTTACAGAGGTTTGACTACATACAACATTCTTCCTCCTGTTAAATGTTAAGGTAATTGTGTACTGTGTGTTTTTAGCTTGGCTAGGATGGGCCTTGATGTATTTCTTAGGAGGTTCAATTAAGAAAAAAAACAATTTAGTGATTCAGGTGCTGTAAAATACCGAAATGCAAACACCCTTATAAAAGGTACAGTAGCGTTAATATCTCTAATCATGAAGATGTTCGCATATGTGCCACCTTTTCTTTAAAGTTACAAGTTAAATTGGAAAGTTCTTTTGAGAAAATTGGTGGAATTGAGCAGGATGAAGCCGTGTACTGAAGCCAACCTTTTAAACCCAGTAAAAGACATAAGCTGGAGAACATTTCCTGTGAATTTTATTGCAAAGTCTTGCATGAGTGAATCTGCTAACTTAGTTGCAAAAATCTTAGCCATCTTACATTGTAATTAAACAGCAATTTTAGATATCTGCAGAGTTGAACAGGGTATGAATTGCCTTTACTACAACATGTTCAAATCGTCTTTTAAAACCTGACTTTCAAAATTTCACAGAACCTAAAATCAGTTCCTCTCCTAAATGAACAAACAACAAACCTGAAAGTTGTCATATGGATGTGGCAGTGCATTGAGTTGCATACCACTACGCTGAGTCAGCTCATCAGCCATCTAGCCATCCAGCTGGCCTTGGACATTGCTGAACGAGAAAAGTGGCCAGTACTTTATCTTTATACTGATTCATGGATGGTGGCAAATGCCCTGTGGGGGTGGTTGCAGCAATGGAAGCAGAACAACTGGCAGCGCAGAGGTAAACCCATCTGGGCTGCCGCATTGTGGCAAGATATTGCTGCTCGAGTAGAGAACCTGGCTGTAAAAGTCTGTCACATAGATGCTCACGTACCCAAGAGTCGGGCCACTGAAGAACATCAAAACAACCAGCAGGTGGACCAGGCTGCTAAGATTGAAGTGGCTCAGGTGGATCTGGACTGGCAACATAAGGGTGAATTATTTATTGCTCGGTGGGCCCATGACGCCTCAGGCCATCAAGGAAGAGATGCAACATATAGATGGGCTCGTGATCAAGGGGTGGACTTAACCATGGACGCTATTGCACAGGTTATCCGTGAATGTGAAACATGCGCTGCAATCAAGCAAGCCAAGCGAGTAAAGCCTCTTTGGTATGGAGGACGATGGTTGAAGTATAAATATGGGGAGGCCTGGCAGATTGATTATATCACACTCCCACAAACCCGACCCGGTAAGCGCTATGTGCTCACCATGGTGGAAACAACCACCGGATGGCTGGAAACATACCCTGTGCCCCATGCCACTGCCCGGAACACCATCCTGGGCCTTGAAAAGCAAGTCCTGTGGCGACATGGCACTCCAGAAGGAATTGAGTCAGACAACGGGACTCATTTCCAAAACACCTGGGCCAAAGAGCACGGCATTGAGTGGGTCTATCACATCCCCTATCATGCACCAGCCTCTGGGAAAATCGAACAATACAATGGACTGCTAAAGACTACACTGAGAGCAATGGGTGGTGGGACATTCAAGCATTGGGACACACATTTAGCAAAAGCCACCTGGTTAGTCAACTCTAGGGGATCTGTCACTTGAGCTGGCCCTGCCCAATCCAAACTCTTACGTTGCTTTTGCTCAAGGACCTGGGTGCACTTGGTGGGTGATGCGAAAGGATGGGGAAGTCCGGTGTGTACCTCAAGGGGATTTAATTTTGGGTGAAAATAGCCAATGAACTGAGTTTTATGATGTCGATTGTTATATGATATTGTATATCATTATTTCTATGGTTGCTATCAATGGTATAGCAGTGAAAATCACCCAGATTAATGAAGAATGAACTAACTTGGACGAAACCGAGCAAAGTGCAACGATGATAGAACTGGATGAGCGCAGCAATACTGAAATGAGAACTGGCTTCAGGATGCAACAGCCCAACACCACACACCATCTCTCCTGCCCTGAAAGACTGTTATGACAGATGGAGCCCAAAGTCGTGGACTAAATGAACTCTGGACATTTTAGAGGGATGGCCCATAGACTAAGGGAATGATATCTGTGAGTGCATATATATATATGTATATATAAAAAGAAAGATAGTGGTGATTAATTGAAATGTATCGAAAAATCTGAGACCTAGGCATGACGTAAGTGGTGTAGAATAAGGGGTGGATACTGTCCTGGTTTCGGCTGGGATAGGGTTAAATTTCTTCCTAGTGCTGTGTTTTGGATTTAGTATGAGGAGAATGTTGATAACACACTGATGTCTTCAGTTGTTGCTAAGTGCCCTCCTAGTCCAAGGACAGCTCCCGTGCCTACTGACTGAGCTAGGTACACAAATGGGAGGGAACATAATCAGGACAGCCAGCCCAGCTGGCCAATGGGGTATTCCATACCATGTGACGTCATGCTCAGTATATGAACGGTAGGCGTGATCCAGGAAGTACCGATCGCTACTTGGTTATCGGTCAGCGCGGGTGGTGAGCAATTGCGTTGTGCATCACTCATTTTGTATATTCTATCATTATTATTATTATTTTCCCTTTTCTGTTCTATTAAACTGTCTTTATCTCAACCCACGAGTTTTTCTCATTCACACCCTTCCGATTCTCTCCCCGTCCCACCGGCGGGGGGGGAGAGCGAGCGGCTGCGTGGCATTTGGCTGCCTGCCAGGTTAAACCACGACAGGCACATTGGAGTGCCTGTATGAATCATCCAATGTTAGGTAGAAGAGGTGCTTCGAAAGTTAATTAGAAACTGGAGAGGACAGTTTTAAAGGTTAATGCGTTTTTTCTTGTGTGCAATCTGGAAGGGGTTGTATTTTTTGGTTGTTTTTTTCAGTGTCTGGAAATAAGGGACAGAAATCAGGAAGATTGCACCTTGATTTCATTTAGGTTGTTCCAGGAGAAAGTACTGAGAATGCTAGAGAACCTCTTTAAGCTTCCTCCCCCTGCCCCCGCTATTCAAGCTGCTTGTGCTCTTCCAAATATAAGGGCTTTCATTTGCACAGGGTGTCTTTGTCAAGTTTGGCAAAAACCCCGTTCCTTACTGTGCCACTTCTCACTGGCTCCTGTCTGTATGAACGCATTACTGCATTTAGTAAGCTAAATTATGGTAAGCAATTTGCAGTAGGCTGCTGTCGGCAACGTACAGCGCTACAAAAAGAAAAGAGGGAGGGAGACAAAGTAGTTATTTAGTAGTTATTTAGGCCTGTGAAGAAATGTGAAGTGTGCTGTGGTCTGGTGCGCCTGGAGACTTTTGGCAGCCGTCCCAGCTCAGTTTTGGGTGTTCTTCATATGTTCCCTTTCTCTTCGCCGCCTTTGCGGCAGGGTGAGTAGGAGTGCCTCTTTGTGAAGACAGCGATCCCATTGAGTAGATTTGTCATTTAAAATGGACACCTTTACCCCAGGAGTACAAGCCCCCTGTCACTCAGAAACAGCTCATTATATGGAGGTGTAGCATGCGATTCTTTCTTCCTTAAAGCCTCGGTTAGCCTTTCATCTGTCTGCCTGTCCCAACAGGCAGCCTTTCATCTGTCTGCCTGTCCCCCGACTTGCTACAGTCGTCAATTAAAACTGTTGAGGTTATGGCTAACGAGGCCTGCGCAGTGGCTTGCCACAACAGATGATGAAAATGTCAGGAGTAAGACTTTGTTGGGTCCTGCCGGCGCGCAGGCAGGTGCACTGGTCTTCCAAGATGGTGTGATATCCCCATAAAAGTTTGGGTTTTTTTAATTTTGGAGTGTTGCCAAGTTACGCTCTTGGCTTTCTCATTCTGCTCTGATCTTGCAGATACTTGGTCCTTCTTTTGTCCTTCTCATTTGTACCTTTATGGAGAACTATTACATAGGACTGGTTTCTGAGCAGTGGGCTGTGTTCCTTAGCAAGGTGGCTGTTTGCAAGCTGTCTGCTCAGGTGGGCTGGTTGCTGTCATCCTACTTGCCATGGGAGGGAAACAGAGCAAATGGGACCCCTTGCGCTCTTGGTCTTACTGGACATGCGTTTGGCAAACGCGAACAGATGGTGATGACTGCTTCGTTGAAAAGAAACAAGAGTGCCTCTTGGATTTACTTACTGAGCTCTCATCCGTTATTAAACCAAGAAAATGCTTCCGGAGAGTGGAAGCAATAAAATTGCTAGTTTAACCATCTTAAAAACAAAATGAAGCCAAAAACCCCAAACTCTTCACTTTCATCTGCTTTTCTGAGGTTTTTCTCTAAGTGATGTAATCAAAAAAAAAATCAGATGCAGCATGCAACAAGGTAGAATTTTCCTTGCTAGTCCAACAGGTTATTAGCATTTAAGAAAAATGCATGCTTGAGAATGGTTTTGCTGTGTTCTCACATACTCACTTTGAGCAGGCTTACGGGCAACCCTTTCTGTTTGTTTCTGTGCTGAATAGAAGGTGTGAATCCAAAACTGTTGGTCAGAATGCCTTGAAATTGGGAGTGTGAGAGCAAGTCAGTATCTTATCTCCCACCCTTCCCTTAGATAAAGTTGTAATCTTCCCAGGTACAGCCATTACGTAAAATAGATAACTATATTTGAGGTTTGCCTATACACTGAAATTATTAAGTATCTCTGCTGAAGTGAAATGCCTATTCTGGGGGAGAAATGGAAAAGTGCCATGGCACATGCTTCTTATGCAAACTAGAATGTAATACAGTAGATAAAATGCTGACCTGCATTGTAAAAAAGGTAGCACTTTGATCCTAATGATCCCCAAGTTAAACCTCTACATAAGAAGGGGCTATTTGTGCTTGTGCTGCTGCAGGTTGGGGTTATTCTGATTAAAACTAGAAGATGGTGTTAAAACAGGGAACGGGATCCGCAATCTCACTGAGAGCTGATGGATCAGCCATCCTCTTACTTCGGACATTTGGCCAGCAACTTTGGCAGAATGAATTCTAAGTTCATATCTCTTGCAGTTTCTTTTTTTGAGTATGAAGAGATTTTTTTTGCTGAAGTGAAATGTTGGCTTCCTCTCTTTCTATTAGTACTACATGGATCTCGCTTGCATTTTGTCAGGAGCACCCATTCTCTCGTCAAAACTAAATTCTTTACGCTTTCCTCACATTGTGCGTCAGGAGGCAAGATATGCCTGCATGTTCTCAGGTTATACTTCAATGTGTGGGTGTTTTTCTGTCTCTTTTCTGCCATTCATCTTGCACTGAAAAAATCATTAAGAGCTGAGAATGTATTACAGTAGAAAGAGAAAAAGTTGAGGTGCTCTTTCTGCAAAGTGCAGTGTACGAGATCACTTAACTCCAGTGGGGTCCTGAGTAGGTTCACTGAACTGTCTCAAAGCAAAACTAGGATTTTGAATCATTTTAGTTCAATATTAAAAAGTATTATGAATGCATATTCAAGTATTATTCACCGTATTTCAAATAGCTTGCAGTAAAATGGATGTTCTGGGATTTTGTGTAATGAATCTTCTTGACAATTGAAAAGTAAGCTGTTCAAATAATCTAGTTCAAAAGAAAGATATTAAATATAAAGAGAAAGGCTAAGCTGATAATTTTTGCATCTGAAAGATCATGGTCATAAGCATGACTTTTGTGATGAAGCAGATGCCACGGAAACACCGCTGGTCTTGTCCCTAATCTTAGGGCTTTTCAAGGCTTCCAGGTCAAATACTACCATGTAATGCCGTGCCAAAAAATATCAAATATGAGAAATAATGATTGATTCTTGCGTTGGTGAACTCCTAATGCTGCACTTGGAAGCAAGTCAGAAAACTTCGGCTGCAAAAGCAATTCCTGAAGTGCAGTGGTAGTTATTCACTGAGCGTCAGTTATTCACTGACGTTATTCCAACGTCTATTTAGAAGGCTAGATTGGATCTCCAGATGTAAGGTCTTATTTCCTTTTTCTACCTAAAGAAAGTGAAACAAGCAGTGCCTGTGAGGACAAATAGTCCTCTTCTATATCTAACCAAATGAGAAATATTGCCTGGGCTTTCTGAGAGAATTTTGTTTAACCTTGACCACCACAGTTCCTGTTTTTAAGCAACAGGTATGTCTTGTTCACTTTGTCACATAAAACACACGGCCTGATAGAATATTGGCTGTGGACAATACAAAGATAGAAGAGAATCCATGAACCTAATCTAAGGAAGAAATTCTGTACATGCTTGTATCCTGATGACTTCTAAATGCCTGTAAAGTCTTTCTTGGATGGGATTGCTTATCTGAAGTAGGGCCTTCTGCCAGAAAGATCTAAAAGTAACGGATTTCACCAACTCCTCCATTTTTTCATTGTTTTTCTCCCTTCCTTTCTGTCTTCCCTGTGTGCCACGGAACACTTTTCTCCTCTGTTCATTTAAAACCTAGATCTCATCAAATACTTCCCGGTTGTCAAGTCCTGAGCCAGTAAAGCACTGTGGGAAGTCGGTACTCTTCCAGCTGGCAGAGTTATACCCGTTAGCGTCACAATGGGAAGATGTGTGTGTCTTCGTTCCGACAAACCATTCTTCTTTTGGAAAAGAAAGATTGCTAAAAAGTAAATATTCCATGGCAATGGGTCGATTTTAATTTGTTTTATTTTGTTAGGATGCGAGTTGTGGATTTGGAACGACCTGAACCAAATTGCATACAAGCAAGCTTACTAGCTTAGCAGGAAAACTGTTCCAGCTGAGCCAAACATTCATTAAGCTGAATCCTCAATTTAATTTGTGGTGTACTGACAGGACATTCAGCCTCGTCATGCTGTTGGCTTGCCTGCGAACTGTGACGAGTCCAAAGACGGTTAGAGAATACTGACCCCCAAAGGTGGTAAGCATACAGCATACAGGTCTGCAAACGAGGCACCTGCACGTATTGCAGGAAATGAAAATGGCACATTTTGCAAAATGATAGAGCTGGGTTTGGAATGGTTTTTTGAATTACCAGCTTTTTTTACACCATCAGAATTAAACAAAAGTAACATCTTATTCTTGCAATGTGATGAGCATGAACCGTGAAGGGTCAATATAGTCTTACGGGTGTGACTTTGTGTTGGGATGTAGGAGCCCCAACTTTGCTCTGCTGTGCTCCGCATTACCGTGTCGTGTGGAGTTGTTTCTGCTGCTTTGCTCTTCCTTGGGGTTGTCTCTGTAAGGTAATTAGATGTCCAGCACAAATGGTGCCTACTAGTGGTTGGGGCCTCTGGATGTTTCCAAACAACAGGTAATAATCACTCGGTGTAAACACTCTTTAAAATCATTCCCTGCTTTTTCTGAATGAGCATGTGCAGGATCATAAACTTCGCAGGCATTCTCAGTTCTCAGGTAAGTACTTGATTTTTGCAGTCTACAGATCAGTGCCTACTAAATTACATTCAAAATTTGGAAAATAGTTTGGAGTGCTGCGTACTAAAACTTCCCCAGGATGTTAGGTGAATAAAAATGGAGAAACAAGAGCAGAGGGAGCATATGCCCAGAAATGTAGAGGAAAGGGAGCTATGGTTCGTTATGTATGGTGGGTTCATGTTCTTGCCTGCTGCTTCCCCAAGCAGCTGCCATTGACGACACTGAGTATTCCCAGGAGGAAATCCCTGCTGCCCGCAGTGAGCACAGTGGACGAGCCCGGGATTAGCAGGTGGTTAAATCCTGTGGCAACTGCTGTAGTGCTAGGAAAAGGAAGAGCAAAGTAGCATATAGCCAATAGGGGAAGGTGAGCAGGAGAAAAGGACTGACTTTACGCTTATAGATGGCTGTATTACGCTGGCAAATAAGCTGTAACAGTAGTTTTCAGCTTCCTATAGGAAATCACAGCCAGGGTCTGCTGCCTGACAGCCAGCCTTTTAGACTGGTTAGTTTTTTCAGTTTTGGATTGTCTCTGGATTGAATGTTGACAAGTGGCTTTTGTTCGAAGTCTCAGAGTGCTTGCCTGCTGTCCCCATGAAACAGGTGGAGCCCACCCAGCCCTCCTGTAAGGTCCTGCACGGGCGAGCGTGCCTGAGCCGAGCCCCTGATGAACGTGAGCACCGGTCTCAGCACCAGCTGATGTGTGCAGGAGCCCCGTCTCCTGTGGCTGGGAGAGCTCACTGCCTGCTCCTGATCCTCCATCAGCTCTCCCAGCAGGCTGCACAGCCTTAGCCCGTACGTTTGAGAAAGAACAGCAAGCGCAGAAAATTAGCAGAATGACCTTTTTATTTTCTGCTGCGAAAGCCCTGTTGTGTGGGGCCTGCAGCCCAGCGGGAGCCAGCAGCTCTGTGCCACTGTGCCTCTGGCATCCACCCAGGCGGGAGGAGGGCTGGGTCAGCATAGGCTCCTGCAGCAGAGCTTCCCATCCAGGCAGCCGTTCCGCACACCTGGCTCGACATCGGCCGCCTCGTCAGCCGGTGCCGCTCTGCTTGTTAGTCCTAGAATCATAGAATCATAGCATCATTAAGGTTGGAAAAGACCTCTAAGATCATCGAGTCCAACTGTCAACCCAACACACCATGCCCACTACACCATGTCCCTAAGGGCCTCATCTACACGTCTTTTAAATACTTCCAGGGATGGTGACTCAACCACTTCCCTGGGCAGCCTGTTGCAAGGCCTGACCACTCTTTCAGTAAAGAAATTTTTCCTAATGTCCAATCTAAACCTACCTTGGCGCAACTTGAGGCCATTTCCTCTTGTCCTATCGCTGTTACTTGGGAGAGGAGACCACCACCCACTCGCTGCAGCTCCGTGTGCTGCCTGACCCCACAAGCGGTATTGCAGCACATCCTGTTGTCAGAAGAGCTGGAATGCCCACCAGGGTGTAGGTCAGCGTGTGCTTGGCGTCACTTCCTTGGTGAAGTGATTCCCCAGGCGAACCTGGGGACTTGAAGCTTTGCTCTGCCTTGCTAGGTTTCCCCTTTTTAACTTAATAAAGACCACTAAACCATTCCAGCCCACCTTTCCTTCTTGATACCAGCATGCTTGGACCCACAGAGCGTTTGTTCTCCACTAGACGCAGTTGAACTCCCGCAGCTCTCTCTGGTAACAGGCACCGCTGAAGAAACTGTTTTAAAAGTCTCGTGTCTTGCTGAGGTTCAGTCCAAAGTGGTTGTCCTCTTCTGTGGTGTGCTGGGTCCATCCAACTGACTTCATTTTTCTTGTTCACAAAGGCAGGTGACAGCTGCTGAGTCTGGAGTGAGACCAGTAGCTAATTCAGCGAGGTGTTGAATTCAGCATTTTCAACATGAGTTGAGTGCATTTCCCAAAGGAGTTCTGTCTTACCCCATCCTTGTTCAGCATGGGGTAAAGACGCTATGTAATGCACATTACTGCTGTCCCTGAGAGCACCTTGGCTGGTTTTGCTTTAATTGCATACTATGACACTGCAGCCTTAAAATCAGGGCTAGCAAGAACGTTCCAATCCCCAGCTGCAAGCGTTACACAAATACCAATAACTGATATAAATGAGCAGTATCAGGGCAGCGAGTCAGGTCTTTTAAATCCTCGCTTTCTCTCTTCGTAGGTTTTTTATTTTTCTTTTATTCAGTTTAAGACTTGAGTTACAGCTAAACCAGTTTCTCATCTGCTATGTCAGACTTGTGTTCTGTTACACGACATCTTGCGCTTGGTTCCTTCTTGCATTGTAGATGGGGGGGCAACGAAGACTACATGTGCTCTGCAGCCCTGCACAGCAGGGTAAACTGTCCGCGTGAGGCAGGACGCAGGAACAACCACAAAACCACGAACGAAATGCAAAGAGTAAATTTATTTTTGTTACCTTGCCAACCGGGGGATCCCCGAAGCAGCGCCTGGGCAGAGCCACACAAGCAGGGACACCGGCACCGCGGAGCTCAGTCCATGCTAGAGGATCGCCGAACCTGCTGTTTTCGCCTGTTTTTCAGGATTCGCGCAGGTGTAGTTTACCACTGTGCTTTGGTCTTTCCCGTAGCAGGGCAGGAATCTCAAGCCTGTTCGATAGGGTGCCTCTAAGTCTATCACAGGCCTATGTTATCTAAAGACAGATGTTCTACTTGTCCAACACACAAGGCTAAAGAACAATTAGAATGATACATGTGTTTTTGTACACCCCAGCTGCAAGTCACGGGAGCGTGTTTACAATCCTCCTCACCAATCTTCCATTATTTTCCCACAGGTGCAAAAGCCCCGCTGAGCCCCAAACCAGAACTGGCGAGCCCTGAAGGGCACCGAGCTGCTCCCAGCGCTGTCACCGCCAGCGGGGCAGGCAGTGGCAGGGGGTGACCCCCCTGTCCCCTTCCCTGGGAGAAGCAGCCCTTTGGTGGGGGAGCCAGGACAGACAGGTCCCTGCAGGACTCACGGATACGGCCCCATGCAGAAAGCGGCACTGATCCCCTGGGTCAAGGACAGACCTGGGGGGTCGGTGGGGAGGACGGACACACACAACAAAAAGGGCTGCAACGCCTTTGTCTTGAACACGAGCAGCGTCCCCTCCAGCGGGGACAGGGCTCCGTGCAAAGCCCTTAAAACCCTGAAGACAATCACGCCCTTCCTCAGGTCCCACCGCACTCAGCTCCGGAGCTTGGCTTTGCCTCACTGCCGCAGCAAAATAACCCCAAATAACCCCAAATAAACAGTGCCAAGGGAGGGAGCTGCAGGCCAGGCAGGGACGCTCCTCTCCTTGTCTGGCTGCACCTTGGTCAGCTGCAAGACCAGGAAGGGAGGAAAAAATAAAATGAAAAATGCACTGCACCAGCCAGAAAGCGCCTGGAAACCTCATCCCTCTTTATTGCCCATTTCCCATCTGAGCTCCACAATGTGGGGCCAATGCAGCCAATGGCGCCTTTGGGAAGCGTCATCACCTTTCCGGGTCTGGCTTGCAGAAGGTGCAGGGTGAGGTCCCCGTCGGGGCAGTCCCCCAGCCCCGGGGGTCAGCGGGGCTGAGTCCCACCTTAGGGCAGTCCCGGTGACGCAGCTGGGGCGTGGGAGCTGCTCTTGACCCCAGGCAGGCACAGTGCTCTTCACAGCACGCACGGCGCAGCTCCCAGTGCCGCTGCTGCTCAGCGTCTCGCCTCGCATGCTGACCCACCCCGAGCGTCGTCCTGGACCCAAAACTCCTGTCCCCTGGAGCAGCTGCACCACCACCACCCGCAGCTCTTGGGGGCCACGGAGAGTTATTCTGCTCGAGAGAAGGAGGAAAACAAAAGAAAAATCCCAGACGCCGAACTTCAGGGCTGACCAAAAGTTAAAGCATATTATTAAGGGCATTGTCCAAATGCCTCTTTAAACACCGACAGGCATGGGGAATCGACCACCTCTCTAGGAGGCCTGTTCCAGGGTTTCCGCAGCCCCTTGGTAAAGAAACGCTTCCTCATGTCAAGTCCGAACCTCCCTCGGCGCAGCTTTGAACCATTGCCAGGCGTCCTGTCCCCGGATCCCAGGGAGAAGAGATCAGCACCTCCCTCTCCACGTCCCCTCAGGAAGCTGCAGACGGCAACGAGGTCGCCCCTCAGCCTCCCTCTCTCCAAACGAGACAAACCCAGAGTCCTCAGCCGCTCCTCAGAGGACATGCCTTCCAGCCCTGCCACCAGCTTGTTGCCCTCCTCTGGACACATTAAAGTACCTTAACATCCTTCTTAAATGGCGGGGCCCAATTTACGGGATTGCATTCCTGTACTATGTTCCCCCCCAGTAAGGGAATGCAATTAGTACAGCTATAGCTAATTGTTTCAGGATGTGCTATGTCAGCATTCATTTGCCTTACACAGCCTTTGCAGAGAGGAAAGCATGGTCTTAAAATGCACTGGCTACCAGTTCATTTTCAAGCATAACTCAAAGCATAGGTTTGAGCTCATAAATCCCATGTTGTTTGAAAGCTTTGCTACTTAAAGGCAGGGGGCACTCATGGCCGGGCAATTGGTCTCTCGCCTCGCTCTGCCCTGCGGATCTATCAGATCCACGTTTGGGCACGCACAAGGGCCTGTCTCGTCACACTCAGCTTGCATCAAAATGTTGAGATTCTTTAACTGAATAGACATAGTCTGGCAGCTTTCTGCACTCATTGCACCAGTTTTCCAAGCTAATTACCATGTGTGTGCTAGAAGATTGTTTTTCATAGTTTCTTTTATTAATTAAAAAAAAAAGAAGTTCCTTTGCATCTGAATAGCGTCCTCAGTAATTTCCTCACACCGACGTTCCCAGGTGGTTTCAGGTGGGTGTATAAAAAGCAAAATCTTCAGTGCTTCTTTGCAGCTATCTTACAGGAACATAGGGACTCTTTAAAGACAGGTTACTGTCGGATGGCCACCTGGCCAGCCACCTCCTTACCCATATCAGCATTATCAGCCACAACCTTCCTCTTCACTAAATGCCTGCAGAATTCATTTACAAACTCAGCGACCTTTATTCACGCGCCTGGAAAGAAAAGCACATCCCCACAGACAGCAGTGCCATGAACTGCGTCGCACTGACCCACCAGTGTTCTGTCTCTGGTAGCTTTTTCAGTGTCTGGGCTGATTTGGCACTTTCTCCAACGAAACTTCCAAAATGGAAGCTCAGTTACTGCCAGCTGTGGTTATTTTCCTCCCTAGGAGGCAGACACCCATTCTGAAAACAACGAGGCTGACGCCACCCGCTTCAGGTTCAGAGCCCACCCACACCGCGCGTCCGTTGCGCAGCGGCCGGTGGAGGGCTGGATCTGCTGGTCGTGACTGCGTGGAGCTGGACTCCAGCAGGCAACTGATGGGTGAAAGCCTCATTAACACATCTCTCAGGCTCCACCCTTCATGCTTTGATGTCATCAGATGAACAAAACAGTGAAGTGCACGGCCAGGTCAATTTAGATTGCAGAAAACCATCGTTCAAGACATCTAGGTTTCCTTGTCTACATCATATTCTGGATTTCGTGGCACCCATGAGCCAGAAAAGGCTGTATGCATGCTCTCAACGTCTCTGCAAAGTTCATGCAGGGGGAACTGAACCCCTTTTTTTCTCCTCTGGCATCACCACAACCAAATGAATGTGTATGGTTCAAATGTCTTTATTTACGTACTCTGAACGTACACACCATTTTTGGCACTAAGGTACAAAATGACAAGAGTAGTACCTACCTTACTCTTTCAGTACTCAAAATACTAAATCCTACAGGAAAAAGAGATTTGCCAGGGTTTTAGATAAGATCTGAACATCTTCCCACCAACTGAGGTAGGCAAGTGACTCTCAGAAAGGTTAAAGTCACAAATGAGCTCTGAAAGTTTTACCCTGCGGCTGCAGTGCATTTTGTATCCCGTATAAACACGGCTAACTGCGCAGCTCGGTTTCAGTGGGAAAAGGGGATGTGATGGCCATAGCAGCACTGGACAATTTTAACAGTTTGGAAGAGTCATCGTTTGCCTCGCTGTGCTTTGGGCACGGATCCAAATGTTCTAGGTCTGAAAATGACCAACGTGTCCATCACAGCGGTGTAACCTCCCCTCACGTGTTTTTCAAAGCCTGTGCTATTTCCGTGACGGTCTATTGGCACCGTCCATCCCAGCCCGTGGCTCTGGTTACACTGTGGCTGCGGCTGCCGAACTCACCCCCCTGCGCCCCCGGGGAAGGGTTTGTGTCCAGCCAGACCAAGTCCCTGGCCCTCCCTGCTGCGTGGCCTCCTGGATGTTGGGTCTGGCACAGAGAGGGGACGGCTCGTAGGGGTGGTCTCTGGGCTGCAGGGTTGGTTTCTGCCACAGCTTGAGAGAAGAGGAACAGCACTGGGTTGTCCTTGGGAGCCGAGGGGCAGAGGACGCGTCAGGGACGCCCAGCAGCAGTGCCCAGTGCATGGCCACCAAGGGCAGGGACAGCCCCCGGGCCCCCCGGGCACAGGGGCTGCCTTGCGCCCAGCACCCAAAGGCCTTCCTCCGAAGGGTGCTGGGCGAGGGCCGGCGGGCGGGGCTGTGGCGGGCGGGGCTGCACACGGGGGCCCCGTCACCCCCATGTCACAGTGCCACCGCCCGGCAACGCAGCAGTCACAATGCCCCAGAGCAGGGTAAAGGGGGCATCCTGCTGTGTCCCGCTGCCAGCCTGCCCGGCTTCGCCGTCAGGACAGAGCTGGCCCGGGGGCAGCCCGAAGACGTCCGAGAGGAGGCCCTTGAGAGCCGGTGGAATTCCCTGGAGGGGCTGAGGGAGGAAGGCTGGAGGCTGGACGAGGCTCCTGGAGGTTCTCCGCTGCAAGGCAGCTCCCAGCGGGGCCACGTTCAAAGCTCCTCTGATGGACGGAAATCCTCTGCAGCTGGATAGCAGCAGCAAGACCACGGGAACGCCTTCCTGAGGAGCACTGCAGAGCTCGCCGTCCTCGTCCATCCCCCGCGGAGCCAGGGGCAGCGGCCGTAAGAAATGGGACGCAGAGATGTTGCAAGGGGTCCCAGTGCTTTGGGGCACCCACTGGTGTCCTGCCAGGCGTGGGAAGGGTTCTTGCCCGCAAGGTCGATCAGGCTGAAGGCATTTTGCCACTCTCAGAAGCCCCTGAGTTGGCTGCCGGTTGAGGGGGAACAGGGGTTGGGCATCTTCTGGGAGGCATAAGCAGCCTGTGGGACGAGGAGGCAGGTCTTGCTCGCATGCTCAGGGAAGAGCCGATCGCCAGCTTTGGGGTCAGGAAGGAATTTTCCCCCGGGGCAGATCGGCACTGGTCCCCGGGGGTTTTTTGCCTTCCTCTGCAGCATTGAGCACGACCACTTGTCAGGGCTCCTCCGGTCCCTTTCGGCTAGGTTACTGCCTGCTGCTCACGCACCACGAAGATGTCCTCTTGTGCCCTGCATCTGGGGAGGGGAAGGATAAATGAAAGAATGAAATGAAAGAATGAAATGAAATGAAAGAATGAAATGAAATGACACTAAATTAAAGAAAGAAATGGAATGAAACTAAATTAAAGAAATGGAATGAAATGAAAGAATGAAATGAAATGAGAGAGTGACATTGAAGAATGAAATGACATGAAATAATGAAATGAAAGAATAAAATAATGAAATGAACTATGAAAGAATGCATAGAAAATGAAATGAAACGATATGAAATGCAAGAAAGAAATGAACGAATGAAATGAAAGAATGAAATTATAAAATGAAATGAAATAAATAATGCAACGAAAGAATAAAATAAAAGACTGAAAGAATGAAATGAAAGAATGAAATGAAATTATGAAAAGAAATGAAATAATGAAATGAAATGAAAAAATGAAATAATGAAATGGAATGAAAGAATGAAAGAATAAAATGAAAGAATGAAATGAAATGAAGATGGAAATGAAATGAAAGAATAGAATGAAAGCATGAAAAAGAGAAATGAAAGAATTTATTCCTTACTTATTTCTTATTTATTTCTTGTCATTACTTCATTCTTTAATTATTTCATTCTTTCATTCTTTCATTTCATCATTTAATTTCAACACATTTCATTTCATTGTTTCAATATTTTGTTCTTTCCCCCATTTCATTATTTCATTCATTTCATTTCATTTCATTCTTTCATTTCATACTTTTCATTCTTTCATTTAATTTCATTTCATTTCATTTCATTTCATTTCATTTCATTTCATTCTTTCCATTCCTTTAGCTTCATTTTTATTAAATTTTTTAATTTCATTTTTTCATTTCCTTTCATTTTTTAACTTAATTTCATTCTTTCATTTCATTTCATTTCACTTCACTTCATTTCATTTCATTTCTTTCACTTCATTCATGAAATGATGAAATGAAAGAATGAAGTAATGACAAGAAATAATGAAAGAAGGAAAGAATGAAAGAATGACAAGAAATAAATGAAATGAAATTAAATGAAAGAATGAAATAAAATGATGAATGAAATGATGAAATTAAATGAAATAATAAAATGAAAAAATTAAAAAATGAAATAATGAAATGAAGTAATGAAAGAATGAAAGAATGAAAGAAAATGAAATGAAAGAATGAAATGAAATGAAATGAAACAATGAAATAAAACAAAATGAAATGAAAGAATGAAATAAAACAATGAAATGAAAGAACGAAATAAAAGAATGAAATGAAATGAAATGAAGGAATGATGAAATGAAATGAAATGAAATGAAATGAAATGAAATGATGAAATTAAATGAAGTAATAAAATGCAATGTAAAGAAGCGAAATGATATAATGAAATGTAATAATGAACTGAAAGGAAATCAAAGAATGAAATGAAATGAAAGAAAAAATGAAGGAAACGAAATGAATGAAATGAAATGAAAGAATGAAAAAATGAAAGTAAACAATGAAATAATGAAGTAATGAAATTAAATAACAAAATATCGAAAGAATGAAATGTAAGAAAGATGAAATGAAATGAAAGAATGAAATGAAATGAAATGAAATGAAATCATGAAATGACATAATGAAATGAAATAAGGAAATAATGAAACTAAAATGAAAAGGTCAAATGAAATGACATGAAACTAAAATCATGAAATGAAAACTATGAGTTGAAATGAAATAATGAAATGAAAATAAATGAAAGAATGAAATGAAATTAAATGAAAGAAAGAATGAAATGAAATGAAAAAATGAAATGAAATGTTAGATGGAAATGAAATGAAATGAAAGAATGAAATTAATCGAAAGAATGATATTAAATAGAAGAATGAAAAGAAAGTATGAAATCAAACAATGAAATGAAAGAATTACTGAAAGAATGACAAGACAGAATAAAATGATGGAATGAAATGAAATCATGGATGAAATGAAATGAAATGAAATGAAATGAAATGAAATTACATGAACAAATGAAATGAATTGAATAAATGAAATGAAAGAATGAAATGAAGGAAAACTAAAATGAAATGTAAGGAAAGAATGAAATGAAAGAATGAAATAATGAAATGAAAGAAAGAAAAAAATACTGAAACAATAAAATGAAATGAAATGTAACTAAATGAAATGAGGATGGTGAAACCCCAGAACAGGTTGCCCAGAGAGGTGGTAGATGTCCCATCCCTGGAAACATTCAAGGTCAGGTTGGACGGGGCTCTGAACACCCTGATCTAGTTGAAGATGTCCCTGCCCACGGCAGAGGGGTTGGACTAGATGACCTTTAAAGGCCCCTTCCAACCCAAACTGTTCTATGATTGCATCATTCTAAAGAATGGAATGAAAGGAAATGAAATAAAAGAAAGAAATGAAACTAAAAGGAAGAATGAAATGGAACGAAAGCATAAAATTAAATGAAAGAAATGAAAGAATTTATTTCTTATTTATTTCTTATTCATTTCTTGTCTTTATTTCGTTCTTTCATTTCATCATTTCACTTCATTACATTTCGTTTCATTTCAGTATTTTGTTCCTACATTTCATTATTTCATTCTTTCTCACATTTCATTATTTCATTCATTCAACTTCATTTAATTCTTTTATTTCATTTCAATATTTCATTTAATTTTTCATTTAACTTCTTTCACTTCTTGCATGAAATGATTAAATGAAAGAATGAAAGAATGAAAGAATGACAAGAAATAATGAAATGAAATGAAATGAAATGAAATGAAATGAAATGAAATGAAATGATGAAACGAAATTAAAAGAATGAAGTGAAATCAAGTGAAAGAATGAAATGAAACAACAACATGAAATGAAAGAAGACAAAGAGTTTAAATGAAAAAAAAATTAAATTAAACAATAAGATGAAATGAATGAAATGAAATTAAGGGACAGATTGAAATGAAATGAAATGGAGGAATGAAATTAAATGAAAGATTGCAAAGAAAGTATGAAATGAATCAATGAAATGAAAGAATTGATGAAAGATTGAAATGAAAGAATGAAAGACTGAAATGAAATGAAAGACTGAAATGGAATTAAAAGAAATGAAGGAATGAAAGAAATGAACGAATGGAATACTGAAAAAATTAAATGAAAGAATGGAAGAATGAAAGGAAAGTGAAATCATATGAAATGAAAAATAAAATGAAAGATTGAAATGAGTAAAAAGAAGGAAGTGAAAAGGAAACATGAAATGAAACTACATGAAATTAATGAAATGAAATGGAATGGAATGAAATGACATGAGAAATGAAATGAAAGAAAAATGAAATGTAAGGAAAGAATGAAATGAAATTAAATAAAATGAATGAATGAAATAATGAAATGAAAAAAGAATAAAATACTGAAATAATGAAATGAAATGAAATGAAAGAAAAATTAAAAGAAAGGAAATGAAATGAAAGCAATGCAAGGATAGAATGAAGTGAAAGAATGAAAGAATGAAAGAAAGGAAATGAAAGGTAATGAAAGGAAAGAATGAAATGAAAGTATGAAATGAAATTAAGTGATAGAATAAAATTAAATGAAACAATGAAATGATGCATAAAATTAAATGAAAGAAATGAAAGAATTTATTTCTTACTTATTTCTTGTCATTATTTCATTCTTTCATTATTTCTTGTCATTATTTCATTCTTTCATTTCATCATTTCATTTCAGTTGAGTTCAGTGTTTTATTCCCTTTTCATTTCACTTCATTCTTTCATTTCATTCTTTTATTTCATTTCATTTTTCTTTCATTTCATTATTTAATTTAATTTAATTTCATTCTTTCCATTCATTTCATTCTTTCATTTAATCTTTTAATTTCATTTCTTCATTTCCTTTCATTTCATTTTTAAACTTAACTTCATTATTTAATTTCATTTCATTTCATTTCATTTCATTATTTCAGTGTTTCCTTTTTTCTTTTCTTTATTTCATTATTTCTTGCACTGCATTATTTCATTCATTCGTTTCAATTCATTCTTTCTTTTAATTTGTCTCTCATTCTTTCATTTCATACTTTCTTTTCATTCTTTCATTTCATCTCAGTTCATTTCATTTCATTTCACTTATTTCATTCTTTCATTTCCTTTCATTCTTTTGTTTCATCATTTCATTTCATTCTTTCATTTCATTTTTCGTTTCAGTCTCTCATTTTTTCATTCTTTCAATATTTCATTTCATTCTTTCATTCTTTCATTCTTTCATTTTATTTCATTATTTCATTTAATTTCATTTTGTTTCATTTCCTTCTTTGATTTAATTTCTGTCGTTTAATTTCAATCGTTCATTTCAATTTTTCATTTCATTTCAACCTATCATTTCCTAGAATCATAGAATCAGAGACTGGTTTGGAATATTGGATTGGAAGCAACCTTTAAGGGTCATCTAGTCCAACCCCCCTGCCACGGGGGCAGGGACATCTTCAACTAGATCAGGGTGTTCAGAGCCCCGTCCAACCTGACCTTGAACGTTTCCAAGGATGGGGCATCTACCACCTCTCTGGGCAACCTGTTCCAGTCTCTCACCACCCTCATTGTAAAAAATTTCTTCCTTATATCTAGTCTAAATCTACCCTCTTTTAGTTTAAAACCATTCCCCCTTGTCCTCTCGCAACAGGCCCTGCTAAAATGTTTATCGCCATCTTTCTTTTAAGCCCCCTTTAAGTACTGAAAGGCATTTCATTTCATTTCATTTCATTTCATTTCATTTCATTTCATTTCATTTCATTCTTTCCATTCATGAATGAAATGAAATTAAAAGAAATAATGGAATGAAATGAAAGAATGAAATGAAATTAAATGAAGGAATGAAATGAAATGAAATTAAATGAGATGAAATTAATGAAATGAAATGAAAGAGGGAAATGAAAGAATGACATGAAATCAAATGAAAGAATGAAATAAAATGAAATGAAATGAAATGAAATGAAATGAAATGAAATGAAATGAAACTAAATTAAAGAAAGAAATGGATGAAATGAAAGAATGAAATGAAATGAAAGAGTGACATTGAAGAATGAAATGACATGAAATAATGAAATAATGAAATGAAAGAATAAAATAATGAAATGAAATAATGAAAGAATGCATAAAAAATGAAATGAAACGATATGAAATGCAAGAAAGAAATGAAAGAATGAAATAAAAGAATGAAATTATGAAATGAAACGAAATAAATAATGCAATGAAAGAATAAAATAAAAGACTGAAAGAATGAAATGAAATTATGAAAATACATGAAATAATGAAATGAAATTAAAAAATGAAAAAATTAAATGGAATGAAAGAATGAAAGAATAAAATAAAAGAATGAAATGAAATTAAATGAAGATGGAAATGAAATGAAAGAATAGAATGAAAGCATGAAAGGAGAGAAATGAAAGAATTTATTCCTTACTTATTTCTTATTTATTTCTTGTCATTACTTCATCCTTTAATTATTTCATTCTTTCATTCTTTCATTTCATTTCATTCATTCATTTCACTTTCTTTTCATTCTTTCATTTAATTTACTTTACTTTACTTTAATTTAATTTAATTTAATTTCATTTCATTTCATTTCATTTCATTTCATTTCTATTCCTTTAGCTTAATTTTTTCATTAAATTTTTTAATGTCATTTTTTCATTTCCTTTCATTTTTTAACTTAATTTCATTCTTTAATTTCATTTCATTTCACTTCATTTCATTTCATTTCATTACTTTCACTTCATTCATGAAATGATGAAATGAAAGAATGAAGTAATGACAAGAAATAATGAAAGAAGGAAAGAATGAAAGAATGACAAGAAATAAATGAAATTAAATTAAATGAAAGAATGAAATAAAATGATGAATGAAATGATGAAATTAAATGAAATAATAAAATGAAAAAATGAAAAAATGAAAGAATGAAATGAAATGAAACAATTAAATAAAACAAAATGAAATGAAAGAATGAAATAAAAAAATGAAATGAAAGAATGAAATAAAAAAATGAAATGAAACGAAGGAATGATGAAATGAAATGAATGATGAAATTAAATGAAGTAATGAAACGCAATGTAAAGAAGCGAAATGATATAATAAAATGTAATAATGAACTGAAAGGAAATGAAAGAATGAAATGAAATAATGAAATGAAATGAAAGAAAAAATGAAGGAAATTAAATGAATGAAATGAAATGAAAGAATGAAAAAATGAAAGCAAACAATGAAATAATGAAGTAATGAAATAATGAAATTAAATAACAAAATATCAAAAGAATGAAATGTAAGAAAGATGAAATGAAATGAAAGAATGAAATGAAATGAAATGAAATTATGAAATGACATAATGAAATGAAATAATGAAATAATGAAACTAAAATGAAATGGTCAAATGAAATGATGACATGAAACTAAAATCATGAAATGAAAATCATGAGTTGAAATGAAATAATGAAATGAAAATAAATGAAAGAATGAAATGAAATTAAATGAAAGAAAGAATGAAATGAAATGAAAAAATGAAATGAAATGTTAGATGGAAATGAAATGAAAAATGAAATTAATCGAAAGAATGATATTAAATGGAAGAATGAAAAGAAAGTATGTAATCAAACAATGAAATGAAAGAATTACTGAAAGAATGACAAGACAGAATGAAATGATGGAATGAAATGAAATCATGGATGAGATGAAATGAAATGAAATGAAATGAAATGAAATGAAATGAAATGAAATGAAATGAAACGAAAGAATGAAATACTGAAAGAAAATAATGAAATAACAAAATAATGAAATGAAATGAAGTGAAATGAAATTACATGAACAAATGAAATGAAATTAATAAATGAAATGAAAGAATGAAATGAAGGAAAACCAAAATGAAATGTAAGGAAAGAATGAAATGAAAGAATGAAATAATGAAATGAAAGAAAGAAAAAAATACTGAAACAATAAAATGAAATGAAACGTAACTAAATGAAATGAGGATGGTGAAACCCCAGAACAGGTTGCCCAGAGAGGTGGTAGATGCCCCATCCCTGGAAACATTCAAGGTCAGGTTGGACGGGGCTCTGAACACCCTGATCTAGTTGAAGATGTCCCTGCCCACGGCAGAGGGGTTGGACTAGATGACCTTTAAAGGCCCCTTCCAACCCAAACTGTTCTATGATTCCATCATTCTGAAGAATGGAATGAAAGGAAATGAAATAAAAGAAAGAAATGAAACTAAAAGGAAGAATGAAATGGAACGAAAGCATAAAATTAAATGAAAGAAATGAAAGAATTTATTTCTTATTTATTTCTTATTCATTTCTTGTCTTTATTTCGTTCTTTCATTTCATCATTTCACTTCATTACATTTCGTTTCATTTCAGTATTTTGTTCTTACATTTCATTATTTCATTCTTTCTCACATTTCATTATTTCATTGATTCAACTTCATTTAATTCTTTTATTTCATTTCATTCTTTCATTTAATTTTTCATTTAACTTCTTTCACTTGCATGAAATGATTAAATGAAAGAATGAAAGAATGAAAGAATGACAAGAAATAATGAAATGAAAGGAAAAGAAATGAAATGAAATGATGAAACGAAATTAAAAGAATGAAATGAAATCAAGTGAAAGAATGAAACAACAACATGAAATGAAAGAAGGAAATGAGTTTAAATGAAAAAAAAATTAAATTAAACAATAAGATGAAATGAATGAAATGAAATTAAGGGACAGATTGAAATGAAATGAAATGGAGGAATGAAATTAAATGAAAGATTGCAAAGAAAGTATGAAATGAATCAATGAAATGAAAGAATTGATGAAAGATTGAAATGAAAGACTGAAATGGAATTAAAAGAAATGAAGGAATGAAATAAAGAAATGAACGAATGGAATACTGAAAAAATTAAATGAAAGAATGGAAGAATGAAAGGAAAGTGAAATCGTATGAAATGAAATGAAATGAAATGAAATGAAATGAAATGAAAAATAAAATGAAAGAATGAAATGAGTAAAAAGAAGGAAGTGAAAAGGAAACATGAAATGAAACTACATGAAATTAATGAAATGGAATGGAATGGAATGAAATGACATGAGAAATGAAATGAAAGAAAAATGAAATGTAAGGAAAGAATGAAATGAAATTAAATAAAATGAATGAATGAAATAATGAAATGAAAAAAGAATAAAATACTGAAATAATAAAATGAAATGAAATGAAAAAAAAATTAAAAGAAAGGAAAGAAATGAAATGAAAGAAATGAAAGGATAGAATGAAGTGAAAGAATGAAAGAATGAAAGAATGAAATGAAAGGTAATGAAAGGAAAGAATGAAATGAAAGTATGAAATGAAATTAAGTGACAGAATAAAATTAAACGAAACAATGAAATGATGCATAAAATTAAATGAAAGAAACGAAAGGATTTATTTCTTATTTATTTCTTGTCATTATTTCATTCTTTCATTATTTCTTGTCATTATTTCATTCTTTCATTTCATCATTTCATTTCACTTGAGTTCAAGTGTTTTATTCCGTCTTTTCATTTCACTTCATTCTTTCATTTCATTCTTTTATTTCATTTCATTTTTCTTTCATTTCATTATTTAATTTAATTTAATTTCATTCTTGCCATTCCTTTCATTTCATTCTTTCATTTAATCTTTTAATTTCATTTCTTCATTTCCTTTCATTTCATTTTTAAACTTAACTTCATTATTTAATTTCATTTCATATCTTTTCATTTTTTATTCCTTCATTTCATTCCATTCTTTCAATTCATTCTTTTATTCCATTCTTTCATTCCATTCTTTCATTTAATTTAATTTAATTTAATTCATGAATGAAATGAAATTAAAAGAAATAATGGAATGAAATGAAAGAACGAAATGAAATTAAATGAAGGAATGAAATGAAATGAAATGAGATGAGATGAAATGAAATGAAATTAAATGTCTTTCAGTACTTAAAGGGGGCTTAAAAGAAAGATGGCGATAAACATTTTAGCAGGGCCTGTTGCGAGAGGACAAGGGGGAATGGTTTTAAACTAAAAGAGGGTAGATTTAGACTAGATATAAGGAAGAAATTTTTTACAATGAGGGTGGTGAGAGACTGGAACAGGTTGCCCAGAGCGGTGGTAGATGCCCCATCCTTGGAAATGTTCAAGGTCAGGTTGGACGGGGCTCTGAACACCCTGATCTAGTTGAAGATGTCCCTGCCCCCGTGGCAGGGGGGTTGGACTAGATGACCCTTAAAGGTTGCTTCCAATCCAATATTCCAAACCAGTCTCTGATTCTATGATTCTAGGAAATGATAGGTTGAAATGAAATGAAAAATTGAAATGAACGATTGAAATTAAACGACAGAAATTAAATCAAAGAAGGAAATGAAACAAAATGAAATTAAATGAAATAATGAAATAAAATGAAAGAATGAAAGAATGAAATGAAAGAATGAAATATTGAAAGAATGAGAGACTGAAACGAAAAATGAAATGAAAGAATGAAATGAAATGAAATGAAATGATGAAATGAAACAAAAGAATGAAAGGAAATGAAAGAATGAAATAAAAGAAATGAAATGAAATGAAATGAACTGAGATGAAATGAAAGAATGAAAAGAAAGTATGAAATGAAAGAATGAGAGACAAATTAAAAGAAAGAATGAATTGAAACGAATGAATGAAATAATGCAGTGCAAGAAATAATGAAATAAAGAAAAGAAAAAAGGAAACACTGAAATAATGAAATGAAATGAAATGAAATGAAATGAAATTAAATGAAATGAAATTAAATTAAATTAAATTGAATTAAATTAAATTAAAGAATTAAATGAAATTAAACGATAGATTGAAATGAACAAATGAAATTCAGTGAAAGAATGAAATGAAAGAAAATGAAAGAATGAAATGAAATAAAAGAATGAAATAAAATGAAGAAATGAAATGAAAGAATGAAAGATTGAAATGAAAGAAAGAATGAAATAATGAAAGGAAAGAATGAGTGAAATACTGAAAACTGACATGAAATGAAATGATGAAATGAAAGAATAAAATGAAGGAATGAAATGAAATCAAATGAAAGAATGAAATGAAATGATACAATGAAGCGAAAGAGTGAAAGAACAGAATGGAAGGGAATGGAAGGGAATGAAATGAAATGAAATGAAATGAAATGAAATGAAATGAAATGAAATGAAATGAAATTAAATTGAATTAAATTGAATTAAATGCAAGAATGAAATTAAATGCCAAAGCCCTCTGTTCTTCCTTTCGGCCTTCCCTTCTGGTGACCAAAAGGTGACCAGGGGGTGCAGGATGTAGACATGACCCTCATCCCTCTCGTTCCAGCTGCCTGCACGCCCACCGCTCAGCCCCAGCTGGCCAACCTGGCCTCCTTCCCTCCCTCCCTGCCAGCGAGCTGCCCGCTCCCTGCCCAGGCTCCGCACGGAGGGCAGAGGCCATTCACACGATGGCATGCCCATGGTTGGGAACCTCTCCTGCCCCTCGCCAGCCCTGACCGCGGCTGCCAGACCCCAGGGAGGACGGGGGCCAGCACCGCGCCGCACCGCCCAGCCCTGCCATGGGACGTGGCACCACAACTCACCCAAAAGTGGCAACACAGGAGCCAGTGGATCATATGAGGATGACGGAGGTCCTGTCGTCGCTGCTGCCTTCCTCCTCCTCCTCTTCTTCCTCCCCCACCGCCTCCTTCCCGCTGCTCACCACCCACAGCTGGTCCAGGGCCAGGCGGAGCTGTGGGTGCACGGTGGTGCCACGTCTGCAGAGAGGAGAGGCAGGCAGTGAGCTGGAGGTGGCCTCCTTGGGGTCCCCCCGGGCAGAGCCCTGTCTCCCACCTGCCGTTGGGATGGACATTGGTGCATCCAGCACCAAGGTCCCGGGGCCTGGGACTGGTCCCAGGGTGTCCCTGCCCTGGTCCCAGGGCCAGGGATGGGGGAAAGGCAGCTGGGGTCTCAGGGTCTTACTGCAACCTGGCGATCACCAGTTCCTCCTGGAGGAGGAGAAGGCACCTCTCGCTCCTCTTGCGGCCCCGGGTCAGCCGCGCACCTGTGCTCAGCACTGGCTCAGCGTCGGTGAGAGCCTCCCTGCAGAGCAGAGCGCGGCGGGCATGAGCAATGCCCGGCTTTGCCCGCGTGTCCCCGAGCTGCAGGGGGAGCCCACCTGGAGCCGCAGCAGCAGTTGGCCTGGCCCATCCTGCCCGGGCCAGGAGGACCCTCACGGTGCGCGGTGCTTGCCGATGCCGAGGTCGTGGCCCAGCTGGTGGGAGTGAGACTGGGAAGCGGGGTGCCGGTGCTGGTGCCGGGGCAGCGCTGCTCAGCCAGACCCTGCCTCCTCCCAGCGCCGCTCTGTGCCCGCACAGCTCGGTCCTGCTGGCACCGGTGGCCGTTGGCTCCAACGGACCAACGTTCCGACCCCAATGGAAACTGGGGGGAGGGGGGCGGTTCTCTCCAGTATGCAAGAATCCAGACAGCATGAAGTACTGGCATAGCCTACTGAAGGCCAGCAGAGTTTTAAGCGGGAGCAAAATCAGTCCCGGAATGCGACCGTATGATGAGTTCTTGCGGCCGTGGGGAACTGGGCATGGCAACTCTTTGCATTGCCTTAACCTGTGCTCGGTCCTGCCTTCCGGTGCTCGGCAGCGATGGTCTTCACTTCTCTGTCAGCAGTTTAGTGGGGAAGCAGTGGCCAGGGTTTCCAGTCAGCAGCAATGAGGTGTTGCCATCTGCTTAGCAAGGAGGTCCCTAAGCCACTGTGCCTCGGCCAGGAGTGTGTGCGGCTTTCCCTGGGTTCCCCATGCCCCTGCCTGGGGCATCCACAGTCAGTCCCACCCTCTGTCCGCAGGTCTCCCTGGGCCACTGCCATGAGGATCACAAGGGCATCTCTTCTCTTTCCAACGTGGGACTGCTACCGCTTGTTAGGGGACAGGAAGAAAGAGGATGAACTTTGGGGACAGAGCCCAGAGACACAGTTTCCACAGAACTCCAGCTTTATCTTTTCCTCCTTAACTGCAACTTTCTAACGCCAGCTCAGTGTTTTGTGCTTCCTGCATTGCTCAGTGCACATCCCATGTTTACTGCATCCCATCACATGAGAGAGCCTCTCTTCGCTGCCCATCCCAGCCAGATTTCACACCTACAGGACAACATACTCTGTAAATCAACTTTAGTTTATGAGCTCATTAGGAAAGAAAACAAAAAAACACAGCAAACAAGGGCTCAGTCCCCTTTCTACAGACTCATCTAACACGGACATTCACTCGTTCACCGCTTAATTAATGAGGTTTCTAACTCACAAGTTCTCTAATTTTAACTCCCGACTTGTAACTCCTGCGCCTGTGTACTGCTTTTTTCTGGGATAAAACTCCGCACAGTAGCTTGGGTGGGGCTGTGTTCTGGATTTGTGCTGGAAACAGTGTTGGTAACACGGGGATGTGTTAGTTATTGCTGAGCGGCACTTGCACAGCGTCAAGGCTTTTCCTGCTCCTCACACTGCCTGCCAGCGAGCGGGCTGGGGCTGCACAAAGAGATGGGAGGGGACACAGCCAGGACAGCTGACCCCAGCTGACCAAAGGCTTATCTCACGACGTAGGACGTCGTGCTGAGCAGTGAAACTAGGGGTGGAGGCTGGCAGGGGCTCCCCTTGCTCGGGGACTGGCTGGGCAGCAGTTTGGTGGTGGTGAGCAATTGCGTGCTTTTGCATCACTTGTTTTCTTGGTTGTATTTTCCTCTCTCTTTGTTGGTGGGTTTTTTTCCTGTATATATATTATTTTAATTATTAATCTGTCTTTATCCGATCCCATGACTTCTCCCACTTTCACCCTTCCAGTTCTCCCCCTCATCCCACTGCAGGGAGGTGAGCGAGCAGCTGTGTGGTGCTGAGCTGCCGGCCAGGGTAAAACCACGACCACCTGCGAGCAAAATAGTTACCTAGCCGATGGGGAGAGTGCTCATCCTTCCTCCTCCGTCACGCTGCAGGCATCCCCTGTATCACACCGGGACGTACAAAAGCCTCAGCTGTCCGGCTGCTGTTGGAGCCACTTCGAAAGCTTTTCGGGTGAGCCGAAGTATTCATGCTGTCCAGCGTGGCAGTTAACCTATACCACCACCATGAGTGAGGGGGTTCCGAAGAAACGGCCCGACAGTCATTGCACAAGGACAATGGCTGCAGGGGACAGCAAGCTGCAGGTGACGGGGGCTGCATAAGGACCTTTAGCCCTTCCTGGCCACCGTGTCCTGCCTGCCTGTTGCCCTCACTCTGACCTCATGGCGCTGCTGCCAGCAGACGTCAGGCCTTAGCATGAGCTGTGTGTTAGCCAAAATCCGAGTGGGAATTGAGTGAACAGTCGCACCCCCAGAGGTCCCGACCAGCCTCCACCCTCCAGTGTGACTCTGTGCTGCGGTTTGACCCATCCGCCCTGCTCTGAGGACGGAGCTGCGGCAGGCAGCACCTTGAGCGCTCCTGAGGGCTCAGCTCTCTCCTGCTGCAGAGCGATGGGGACCGACTTGCTTGGGGCGAAGGGCAGCAGCACCAGCAACACCCCCAGCGCAGCAGACGTGCCGGTTGCAGGAGATTGTCTTTCTTTCCAAAACTCACCTGCCGAGTGGCAAAGTCCCTCTCCCTTGCGAGATGGGACTGGCGAAGGCCCTTGCGTGGGATCAGCCTGCAAGAACCAGGCTGCACTCAGAGAGCAGCCCCGCAGCAGAAAGGTCCCCCCGCTTTACGCTGGGGAGCTGCCAGGTGCGGCGGCACAGCCTGCCCCCAGGAACTCCTGTCAAGCTCATGCCCAAGCCTTGCAGGGCTCTGGGTCCGTCCGATGTCTCCTCCTCAGCCTCCTTCAGGCTCTGAGCATCCATCGGGGGTGCTCCCCGGGCCCGGCTGAGGCGGGGCACACCAGAAGGCTCCGCGCAGCTCTCACTAACCGCCGGCGTACTGATAGACCCCACAGGGAAGGACACCCACACGCTGCCGCACGACACTTCCCCGCGCCCGGGACAGAGCCCCGGCTCCCCCGGAAGGGGCACATGAATGTCACAGAACTTTGCTTCCCCGACAGCAAGACCAAGACTGACCTCTGACCTGTAGTAGCAAGTTCTGGACATCAAGTCCACCATCGGGCCCAGTTCTTCCTTCTGTTCTTGGATTTTCTTCATGAGGTCACAAGGTGAACAGCTCTCCTCCACATGAAGGTTCTGATCGCAGCTCTGAGAGGAAATAATGTTGAACAGCAGGCATTAAATGCAGGCACGCTCTGATGGGTCGGTGGAGAGAGGAGGTCCGTGCTGCAGAACCTCCCAAAGATCATCCCTTCAAAGAGAAAGACGCAGGCAACGAGTTACACCGAGCCAAACCAGAACGTGCTCAGGCCATCACTGCTTTGGGACTGTTCAGCTGAGGGTTTCCAGGACTGACCAATGACTTGAGACTGGGGCAAAGCACTGCAGCATGACAAACGCCCAAAACCTGAAGTTCTTGTTTGGCAAGGCTGTATCACAGGCCTTCAGCTCAAATGGAGGTGAACAAACAGCACTGCACCCTCCCCAGCCCGGGGACCCTCACCTGCCCAGCCCCCCACCTCAGCCTGGTACCGACGTCCCCAGGAACAGCATCCCCACCCCACGCTGCTACCATCGCCCCCAGTACCCCCATCCCCCACCCCACTACGAGCAACCCCCACAAGTTCCTCCTGGGGACCCCCACAAGGGGACACCCCAGGGGCTCTCTTATGAAAAATCTCCTTCCCTAACTATTGCACCAATTTGTCTTGAGAGTATGAAATCGGATCAAGTTTCTTAAGATAGACAGATAGATAGAGATACATCTAGCTGACATTGTACACTGCACGGTCATGGTTCAGTCAGCATGACTAAAGGACCCCAGCTCATTGCAAGGAGGAGGAGGACAGCCCCCACCCTGAGGAAGAAAGGGTACCCCAGGACTACCCAGATCACGCCAGCATCCCAGCCGCTACGACACCTCTGTGACACCCTCCCCTTATCTGGCATCAGGGATAAGGAACTGCAGCAAGACCGACTCCAGGGACGTCTGGATCAAGAAAGCAGCAGATGGATGACAGTGCCACAGAACTAGAGTTACTTTGCAAAACAGCAGCGTGTGTGGGTGCGTGTGGGTTAAGTAGTGATCGGTCAAATCGCTTTGGACCTGAATGCCTGAAAGGTGTAAGAACCACGTGTAAAACCACATTTGGGGTGCCCCAGTTTGAATGGGACAGCTCATGTGCACGAATGCAAGAATTCCTCTTGTAATGCTATACTTTGCGTCCCAGCCGCTCTCCTCGGTCGGCACGGGCCAGTTGACAAATTTTCCTGACAGCTCCCTATCACGGCCGCACAGTACCGGCACCGGCACCAGTTCCACCACAGTTGGGAGCAGCATTTCCCACCTCCGGGGAAGAGAGGGGGAGGACAAAAGCAACGCAAAAGTGCCCCAACTCCCCCCATCCCCACCACTGGGGCAGGATGGGGCAGCACACACACGTCGGCATTGCAGGGCCACGGGTGCTGGCCCCATCCCTTCCCCTTGGACAGGAAATTCACCTCCCCCCAAAAATCATGCTTGGGATGGGAAATTGTGGGGATGGGAGACTGCTGGGATAGGAAAACATCACAGGGCTCAGAAATCATAGCTGGGATGGGAAGGCATCATCAGGATGGGAAATCAGCATTGAGGACAAGAAATCATCACCAGGATTGGAAATCATTGAGATGGGAAGTTGTTGTAGTACGAAAAATGAAACCATCGCAAGGCTGACTGAAGCAGATGCTGGCGGAATGATCACCATGGGGACAGACCCCCCCAGAATGCTGTTTGCCCCAGACAAACCCCACACTGACCGACAGCCGTGGCAGGTACAGCAGCAGGCTCCCACTCCTGCTGCTCCTGCCCTCTGGGTAACTCCCCAACAGGCTCTGCCTGCCGATATCCCAACCCATCACCCCTCCTTGTTTCCCCCAACAGAGAGGTTCCCTCTCTGGCTGCTGATGGTGTCAGGGGTGCCCAGTGTGAGCTTCACCACCCTGGCCATGCCACCACGGGTCACTGCCAGCATGCTGCCTTCTGTCCCTGGGCTGCCAGTGTCCTGTGAGCCTGCGCAGCTCCACACCATCACCTACCAGCTGCTGTCTGCCATGGGGTGGCAGGGCCCCTGGGGGCCCTGCGGCAGCTGGTGCAGCTCCCCTGTGGGTGCAGCTCCCCCCCGTGGTGCAGCTCCCTCGCGTACCTGCTCCCTGTTCCCCTGCCTACGGCTGGGGACAGCAGGTGGTGACAGGGACGCTGGTGCCCCACCGGCCAATGGGGCTGGGACCGTGGGCCACGGTCCAGGGGAGCCCCTGTGTGCTGCACGTCCCTGCCCGCCCCGGCCACCCGCCACTCCGCGGCTCAGCATTGGGTGCAGGGCTGCCCTGTGCTCCACGCCCTGCCCGGCAGCACCCAGAAGCCGTCAGAGGCCTTTAACAAGGACGCGGTGGCCACTGAGGACAGTGACCCCGCTGCCAGCCCCCACCAGGCTGTCCTGGCTCCACCGCCCGGCAGGACCACAACGAAGCCCAAAGGTGTGCTTTGGGGAGCGGCAGAGCCCGCAGGCGGGCAGCCGGCACCAAGGAAAGCTTGCATCGCTCCGGGGTTGGGTTGGCTTTTTCAGCAGCAGTGACCACTCCAGCGGCCCTGGGAAAGCCCACGGACATGCACGAGCAGGGGCCAGATGCCTTCGCTGAGGCCGTTCCTCAGCAGGCAGGTGACATCGACATCAATGATATGCTCACCTGGCTCAACACTGTCTGGACACCATCCCCGACATCCCCAACAGCCCCAGCTCGACCACCTTTGTCCACGAGCTCCCCAACCTCTCCAAGTACGTGGTAGAGAGCGGCTGCCCTAAGGAGTGAGCGGTGGCGGTGGGGCTGGGGGACAGTGAGGACACCGTCCCCGATGTCCCTGACGTCCCCAACAGCACCACCTTCCTCAACTAGCTCCCCAACTTCTCGGAGTACAGGGAGGAGGACGACTGCCCCAAGGGCCAAGTGGCGGCAGCGATGCTGGGGGATGCTGACCCCTCCTGCGGGGGGTGGCGTTGTCCCCCGTTGAAACCCTCCCAGCATCGTCTGGCATCATAGATCAGTAACTCTAGCAAGACTGACTGCAGGGACACCTGGAACAACAGACAAGCAGCAAGAATGCTGCAAAACTAGAGTGGCTGTGCAAAGTTTGGCTATGATTAGTAATCGGTAGTGTGGGTGCTAGTGGTTAGTCAAGTTGTCTTGTACCTGAACGACTGAAGGGTATAAGAACCCTGTGTAAAAGCGCGTTCGGGGTGCCCCAACTGGGCTGGGACACGGCATGCGCATGAAAAAATATTTGCCCCTGAAATTCTACACTTTGTGTCCTAGCCTCTTGCCTCAGTCGGCACGGGCCGGTTGCGAATGTTTCGTGACGCTGGCTTGGGGCTCACCTGTGGGCAGGGGGTTTTGCTGGATGAGATCCAGGCAGCACCGGATGAGGCCGTAGAGGGGGTGGAGCGAGCTGGGCAGCTGGTGCAGCACCAGCTCTGGGATCTGGGCGTGCGAGCCCCGGATGGGATGCTGGCGTTATCTTGGCTGACCTGGGGTATCCTTTATCCTTCACGGGCAGCTCTAAGCTTCCCAGAAGCAAAGTCCTCCTTTCCAGGGCCCGGCTGCCCTTTCGTTTGTTTTGCTTCAGCATGAACAGTACCAAAGTCTCCAGTAAAACTCCACTACCTCATCACATTACAGCGTATCATGTGAACTCATCATACATATATCTCTACAAACAAAGTTAATACACTTTCATACTATAAAGACTGGTTGATTAAATAGTTAGGGAAGGGAATTTTCACAACGTGCCCTGTGGGTCCCACCAGCCAGGGCCCCAAAAAGCCCCTGACAGGGTGACGGGGAGCCAGCAAAGATGCCATCGTCTCCTTTAGTGATGCAGGTCAGAAATCCCCCTGCAGCACTCAGGGCATTTCAGTGTCCCCGGCAGAGCCGTGCCGGGGTGTTTCATCTCCCTTGATCCCTGCAGTTCCGGAGACCGACATGGCTGACCAGCAGCCCTGTGCCCTAGGACTACAACTCCCAGCATGCCCTGGGAACAACATGGCCCCCTCACTGCCCAATGCCCCAGCACTACAGCTCCCAGCATGCCCTGGGAACCAACATGGCCACTTGGCCACCCCATGCCCCAGCACTACAGCTCCCAGCATGCCCCGGGGCACCCCTTCCTGCTGTCTGACCCTGCGGGGACACCGTCCCCCAGCCCGGCCCCGCCCCACCGCAGGCCCCATGGCCGCCTCCCCGGGGCAGCGCGGCCCTGGTCCCGGAGCCCCGGTGGAGCCGGGAGGAGGAGGGGAGAGGGACAGAGCGGCAGAGAGGGGTGGGGCAGGGCGGTGGGGTGGCCGGAGAGGGACGGGAGGCAGACAGAGGGACGGGAGGCAGACAGAGGGACGGGAGGCAGACAGAGGGACGGGAGCAGGACAGAGGGAGGAGGAGAACGGGGGCGGGGCTGGGCAGGGAGTGAAGAAAGGAAACCCCTGGTGAGGAACGGGACAGGGAGAAGGGGATGGAGGGGAAGGGGCAGGGGCGGCCAGGAACATCGTGATGAGCAGCAGGACAGAGAGAGCAGAGGAGGGCAGGAGGAAGGACAGAGGGCAGACCGAGACAGGCAGGGCGAGGGAGCGGGACAGAGGGAAAAGGATGGGAGGAAAAAGGAAGGGGAGAGGGAAAGGGAGAGGCAGGGACAGAGAGCGGGACACAGGGAAGAGAAGCAAAAGAGCTGCAGAGCAGTCAGCACTATGAACTAGCAGCTAACTGCCTCTTCTCTGAAAAGAGGTGAAAACTGCAGTTAATAATGACACAAGCGGCTGCACAAGCCACGTGCCTGCTCCTGCCCTATCACCTACCCAGCAGTCGGTGACATCAGAAGAAGCGTCACAAGCAAGGTGACTTCTCATACCCAATCAGCTACTCGGGAACATGTGACATCACAAGCGCCTGCACAAGCCCGGGGCCTGCTCCTGCCCTATCAGCTCCTCTGCCACCAGTGACATCACAAGCACCTGCACAGCAGGAGCGTCCTCACTCCCAACACCCTGGGTTTTTCCCCTCCACCTCCATCGCTGTCTCCCATCTCCCCGTGCTCTCCTCGCTCCCAGGAACCTTTCTCACCCACCCCACGACGTCCCACTGCCTCTGTCTGTTTCTGTGTTTGTGTGGCAGATGTTACCTCGGAAGCACTGTCCCAGCCGGGTCACCTGCATCTCCTTCTCTTCTCCCTCTGCTGTCACCATGACTGCGCCAGCTGTCTGATGCGCTTTTTGACCTCATGGACCTTTTGCCCCGCCTCCCTTCTGCTGTTAAATCCTGTTCCGGCAAGAGAAGTGACTATCAGTCAGTGTGCCCTCTGTGTCATCTTACCTGCATCTTCCTGAGCTGGCCAGCTGGTGGGAACTGTCACCATCACCCCGGCTGTGCTTGAAGTCTTCTCCTGGCACAGGCGCAGCTCTGGGTGTGCTTGCTGTGGAACACGGCTCCTGAAGGAGAAGAGCAAAACTCAAAGTTGCTCCTGGGCAACGTCCTGCTGGGAGAGCTGATTTGAAGGCAGGTGTGCCGCAGGTCCTGAGGCTAGTCCAGGGGTGCTCCCTGTCCCCCAGCTCGGCCACAGCTCCCACATCTGGCTCCTTCCAGCAGGATTCTGGAAAGCCCGTTCCCAGCTGTGAGCGCCAGGCCAAGGGCACGGGGCAGAAACAGCCCCCACCCCCGAGGGCCCCAGCCCCCAACTGGCCTCTGCCCCCAAACTACTGAAACTTCCAAACAGGCTCTCCCTCTAACTGAATTACCTTCAGTTTTCAGAAGAAAACCCTGTATGCTTCCAGATTCAATAGTCTAAGGCTTTTATAGGGCGATTTGGGCTTCAACTCCAGAACAAAAGAATTTCTATTACAGAATCTCAGCCACCACCTCAACAATCGTCTTGTAAGTGACCCACAAATGCTGCCTTGTAAAAAATCTAATGGCTCATAAAAAGTATCCTCTCCTCCTCCCAAATCTGTGTTTACCTCCTACCCTCAGACTACCACAGTAATAATCATAAACTTCTGTAATTACCCTCCAAAAGCATCATTCCCTGACGTGACTGACAGCACTGTGGATGAGGGAGAACCATCACTAACCACATACCCACCCGTTAGTCCTCTTGCAGCAAGGCCTCTGTGGCCGAGCACGTCTACACGGATATCTCTGCCTGACAGGAGGCAACTGGCTCGAATAAAGTATCTTAGGTTGTCTTGGCTCTAGTGAAAGCAAAGAGATTAGAATAATGATACAAAAAAAGTTTAAGAGAAAGCTGGAGAGTGGAAGAGGCAGAGAAGGTGATGTGTCTCACCCATGTCTAATTTCAGAGGAAGTTCCAAGGGTTTTTCTTTTTTTTTTTTTTAAATCACTGCCTAGCAGAAGGGAAAAAATACACAGCTGCTTTTTAAAGAGAACTGAAAACTACAAGAGTGAGACTATCGAGTCTGTGTAATTACTCTTCTTTCCAGGACACATTGGTTTGTTTTTGGTTTTTTTCAATGTCTCAGTGGAGAGCTTTAACTTAAAATCACTGCGTTCTGATATGGGAATAGCAAAATGTCCTCTGTAAATCTTTGAAAAGAAAAGCACATTGAAGAATAACTGTTCATATAAAGTGTAAATGACACGTTTCCGCTGTCAAAGATTGTAACGCTTTCGAGTATCTTCACCATCCTCATCTTCTTTGCCAAGACTTTCTTGCGATGACACTATTAACTGCCGTACCTCAACATAACATTAAACTGTTCAAGTACTCATGCAAATCATACAAAATCCCAAACGCCCTACACAGATGCCTATCGGTTTTGCTATTACCATCACGTTAACGGCACAGTAGGTCCTGCCAAACCTACAACCTGCAAAACCTGAAGACAATCAGCACACAGGCACATACGTATCTGTCTTGTTCTGTCCTTGCCAAAACTGCGGGTGACCTGTCATCAGCCTCTGTGACCGACAGCAGGCAGGACTCTCTCATCTGGCTTAGCGCAGACACAGCTCCTAGGAAAATGACTATTTCAGCAAGTCATGTCCTGTTATGTTGGGAAAGCGTAATGAGTTGGGCAAGAGTATGCAGCTGGCTTCTGCAGGTGCTTGTGATGTCGTATGTGCTTGAGTAGTTCTAGGGCAGAAGCAAGCTCCTGGTTTCTGCATCGGCTTGCAATGTCATAGGTGGCTGAGTACCTACTCGTATGGGGGAGGAGGCGGCACTTGGCTCGTTCATGTGCTTGTGATGTCACATCACCTGTGGTAGATGATATGGCAGGAGCATGCACCTGGCTTGTACAGGTGCTTTTGAGGTCATAAGTGCCTGAGAAGGTTTTAGCAGAGGAGCAGGCCCAAGTAGGTGACAGGTCAGGAGCAATCCCCTGATTTGCGCAGCTGCTTTGGGATGTCACTGGTGGCTGAGTAAGTGTCAGACCAGGAGCAGGTCCCTGGCTTGTGCAGGTGCTTGTGATGTCATAGGTGGATGAGTTAGTTGATTGGGCAGGAACATGCACCTGGCTTGTTCAGGTGTTTGCGATGTCACTGGTGGCTGAGGAGGTTTCAGACGAAGAGCAGGCCTCTGCCTTGCACAGGTGCTTGTGGTATCACATGTACCTGCGTGGGTGATAGGGCTGGAGCAGGAATGTTCCTTGTGCAGTTCATGATGATGTCAGAGGTGCCTGAGTAGTTGACAGAGTAGGAGCAGGAACCTGGCTTGTACAGTTGCTTCTGATGTCACTGGTGGCTAAGTAGCTGATTGGGAATGAATGGACACCTGGCCAGTGCAGGTGCTTATGATGTCAATGGTGTCTCTGCAGCTATTAGGGCAGAAGGATGCAGCTGGCTTCTGCAGCTTTCTGTGATGTCATAGATTGCTGAGTAAGTGATAAGGCAGGAGCATGCCCTTGGCTTGTGCAGGTGCTTGTGATGTCATGTTACCAAGTAGCTGATAGGGCAGGAGAAAGTCCCTGGCTTCTGCAGCTGCTTATGTTGTCACGGATGGCTGAGTAGCTGCTAGGCCAGGAGTATGCAGCTGGCTTGTGCACCTGCTTGTGATGTCACTGGGGGTTCTGTAGCAGTTACGACAGGTGCATGCAGCTGGCTTATGCAGGTGCTTATGATGTCCTACGTGCCTGAGCAGGTAATAGGACTGGAGTATGCACCTGGCTTCTGCAGCTGCTCGTGATGTATCTGATGGTTGGTTGATTAGGTGGTAGGACAGAAGCACGCCCCTGGTTTATTCAGGTTCCTGGAAGGCCACTGTTGACCGAGTAGCCAACAGGTGTGGAGCAGGACCTTGGCATGTGTAGGTGCTTGCGATGTCATAGGTGGCCAAGTAGGCGTTAGGCCCCTGGCTTGTTCAGGTGCTTGTGAGGTCATAGGCACCAGAGTAGGTGATAGGATATGAACAGGCTCCTGGCTTGAGCAGGTGCTTGTGATGTCATAGGTGGATGAGTAGGTGATAGGGTAGAAGGATGCACCTGTCTTGCTCATGTACTTGCGATCTCACATGTGCCTGAGTAGGTGATAGGGCAGAAGCAGGCCCATGGGTTGTGCAAGTGCTTGTGAGGTCACATGATCCCAAGGAGGGGATAGGGCAGAAGGAGTCCCCTGGCTTGTGCGGCTCCTTGTGATGTCACTGGCAGCTCTGTACTGTCAGGGCAGGAGCATGCAGCTGGCCTGTGCAGGTGTTTGTGATGTCACATATACATGAGTAGTTGATAGGGCAGTGTGGTGGTGCATTTCCCCGCCCCCCCGCCCCTTCCCGGGCCGCTCCACGATCTCAGAAACTCCCGTTAAACCTCGGCCTTGGTGTAATGAGTCAGGCGGTGAAGCGTCCCTTGACCGAAGGAACTCTTGCGTAGCTGAGGTTGGGGAATGTACCGATCGTACCAGAAACTTCTGCTGCCTGGCCCAAGCGGAGGATGACAGCGGGGGTAATTGTCATCCCCTGATACCCTCATCTGAGTTGTAGCTCAAGTGGAACGATACTACTGTTACTGAAACCTTGAGAGTTTTGACGGATGGCTGAAGTCAATCATCTTGCAACCCTATAAACAAGTGAGACCCTTTGAGCTCTCCTGGACCGCAGTGGGCTGCGCCCACAGTCTCCCTCTGAGATGAACGCTCATCAGAGTTTGTAAACTCTCGAGTTTGCGATATTCGGAGGACTGTCGCTGGCTGGCACGGGACCTGGGCTGCAACACTCCTCGAGGCTCAACCCTGTGCCCATTGAGAAATGCCAAGACATTTTACATGAGTATTTCACTGAATTCGAGGGGGATTTCTAACAGGTATATCGTTGTATATTTATCTATCTTTGCATCCGTGTGCGTGTGTGTTTGTACCCGCTAGCAAATAGAGTCTGCTAAAATCTTATGATTTATCTTAAGATCGTGAATGAACCTCAGACTGCTGCTAAACACATATAGTCCCTTAGACATAAACCATTGTCCGAGTCTGAGACTAAGATTGATCCAGCTGGGTCTTCTCTGAAGCTCGTGACTCAACGGGAGGGTCTCCCTTAATCTTTCTGTCCTTGGCCTCTCTATAAATCGTCCCAACTCAATTGTAACACGATACCCAGCTTTCGGCTGGGATAGAGGTAATTTTCTGGCTAATAGCCGGTATAGTGCTGTGTTTTGGATTTAGTATGAGAATAATGTTGGTAACACGCTGATGTTTTAGTTGTTGCTAAGTAGTGTTTACACTAGCCAAGGGCTTCTCAGCTTCCCATGCTCGTTTCCTTTGTGCGCTTCATCTGTGGAGTAAGTGACAGAGTGAACCTTGCCATCGAACTCTGCTAAGTCATGCTGTTATCAATTTCTATTAAGATCACTTTCTGCTGATAGCTTCGACAGTGATTCCTTGAGCGGCCTCTAAACCGCTCATTCGTGATAGGCAGGAGCAGGCCCCTGGCTTCTGCAGGTGCACGTGAGGTCACTGGTGACCCATTAGGTGGTAGGGCAGAAGCAGGGCCCTGGCTTGCGAAGGTGCTTTTGAGGTAACTGTTGTCCGAGCATGCGATTGGGAATGACAGGACTCCTGGCTCGTGCAGGTGCTTGCGATGTCACCGGTGGTGAGGATGTTTCAGACCAGGCGCAGGCCCCTGGCTTGTGCAGGGGCTTGTGATGTCTCTGGTGCAATGGTAGTTTAGAGGGCAGCAGCAGGCTGCTGGCTTTTGATGGTGCTTGTGAGGTCATAGGTGGCTGAGTGTGTGAAAGGGCAGGAGCAGGCCCCTTGCTTGTGCGGGCACTTGTGAGGTAACTCGCGGCTGAGTAGCTGTTTGGGTGTGAAAGGACACCGGGCTGTGCATCTGCTTCTCACGTTCCCTTTGCCTGGGCAGCTGACTGGCTATGACGAGTTACCTGGCTCGTGCAGGCGTTTGTGAGGTCATGAGTGGCTGAGTAAGTGATAGGGCTAGAGATGCTGCATGATCCTAGTAGGTGATAGGACAGGAAGAGGACCCTGGTTTGTGTAGGTGCTTGTGATGTCACTGGTGGCTCTGTGGCTGATTGGGTATGAGAAGTCACCTGGCTTATGCGGCTACTTGTGATGTCACTGGTGGCTACCTGTTAGGGCAGGCACAGGCCCCTGCAGGGTTCAAGTGCTGGTGATTTCACTGGCGGCTCTGTAACTGTTATGGCAGGAGCATGCACTGTTGCGAAGCAGCGGAATGCACCTCACTCAAAAGAGAGGGGCAGCGATATGTTTTACTGAGGTAAAATAATAATTTGACAGAGTTCAGGAAGTTCGATGGAATTTAAGAAAGTTTAACAGTGCTCTGACAAGGTTCAGCAAGTTTGATGGCAAGGTTCACCTTACTAATTACTGCATGGAAGAAACATGCAACGGAAAATCGAGTTAGAATGATTTACGTAGAGACTGGAGATGCAAAGAGTAAAGAGGACCTGCACAAGCCAGGTTCTCACGCCTGCCCTATCAGCTACTGAGCCACCCGTGACATCATAAGCATGTGCAAGACCAGGATTCACTCAATGTCCTATCAGCATTCCCGCCACCAGTGACATAAAGACCTGAACAAGCCAGGTGCCTGCGCCTGTCCTATGAGCTTCTAAGCCACCAGTGACATAAACACCTGCACAAGGCCGTTTCCTGCCCCTGCTCTATCAGGAACTGTGCCACAGCTGACATAAACACCTACACAAGCTTAGTTCCTGCACATGCCCAATCAGGAACCGTGCCACAAATGACCTCGGAAGCACCTGCATGAGCCAGGTTCCAGCACCTGCCCTATCAGGTACTAAGCCAGGCGTGACATAAACAGCTGCACAAGCCACGTTGCCGCACTTGCCATACGAGATGCACAGCTCACCAGTGACATCAAACAGCAGCATAAGCCTGGCTCCCGCGCCTGCAATATCAGCTAATGTGCCAGGCGTGACATCACAAGCCCCTGCACAAGCCAGCTTCCGTTCAATGCCCTATGAGCATTCCTGCCACCAGTGACATCACAGGCACCTGCCCAGTCACGAAATGTGTCGTAACTGACATCACAAGCCCCTGCACAAGCCAGCTTCTGTTCAATGCCCTATGAGCATTCCTGCCAGCAGTGACATCACAGGCACCTGCCCAGTCACGAAATGTGTCGTAACTGACATCACAAGCCCCTGCACAAGCCAGCTTCCGTTCAATGCCCTATGAGCATTCCTGCCACCAGTGACATCACAGGCACCTGCCCAGTCACGAACTGTGTCGTAACTGACATCACAAGCCCCTGCACAAGCCGGGTTCTGTTCAATGCCCTATGAGCATTCCTGCCACCAGTGACATCACAGGCACCTGCCCAGTCAGGAACTGTGTCGTAACTGACATCACAAGCCCCTGCACAAGCCAGCTTCCGTTCAATGCCCTATGAGCATTCCTGCCACCAGTGACATCACAGGCACCTGCACAGGCCAGGTTCCTGCACCTGCCCAGTCAGGAACTGTGTCGTAACTGACATCACAAGCCCCTGCACATGGGCACCAGCAGCCCACCTCGTCCCTCCTCCCAGAGCCACCTCTGGCCAGGAGGAGCTCAGAGAGACCTTCGAGAGACACTGACCGCTCTGCTGGCCCACCCACCTGCCCACAGGTCCCTCCAGGAAGAGCTTTAATCCCTGTTCAGCTGTTGGGATTGCCTTGGAAAAACAACACTCACTTGGTACCAACAGGCTGAAAAGCCAAAGCCAGAATTAAAAACACGTGTTGAACTTGCACATGTAATTCATGGGGTAGTTTTTCTCTCTACGTGTAGAGTCCATTGGTGGAAACTGGTAACTGGCGGGACTGGTAAGAGCGCAAGTGTTGCGCATCCAGGGAGCCCCTGGCACTCGGGCTGGCACCTTTTGGGCCATGAAGCCCTCCGAGGACCCAGGCAGCAGCGCCTGCGGAAAACGCAGACAGCTGCCTGCAGCTGCCTGCCTGCAGAGGGGCCGCCTTTCACCGGAACGAAACTGAGGGACAAGGAGCCCCCAGGGCCCGGCGGCCGCTCGTCCCATCCCCGCCAGCCCCACAGCCACAGTGCCACCGCAGACCAAAGCCAGGTACGGGGTTGTGCTTGGGAGGGGACCACGGCGCAGCCTCCCCGGCCCCTGCCCCGACGGGACACCGCCTAGTCAGGAGAAACGCCCGAGCCGGGACTGGAGGGAAACGAGAGGTGCCGGGGCAGGAGGGACTGGGGGGCAGGCAAAGGCTGGGGCAAACCGCGACCCCAGCTGGGCAGGGCAAAAATATCTGCTCCAAGCGGGGCGGGGGCAGGGGCAGAATGACATGCCCCATGGGGGGCCAGGGGCACAAAGAGATGCCCTGACCAGGACAGGGACAAACCAAATGCCCAGACAGGGCGGGGCAAAACTAGCCACCCCAATTTGGGCAGGGGCATAAAAGGCCACCTGAGCAAGGCCACAGTAAAGCCAGGTACCCTGTGTGGGGAAGGGGCAAAACGAGCCTCCGCAAGCAAAAGAGGGGAAAAACTCAGCCGTCCCGAGAGGGACATGAGGAAAGCAAGGCACCCGAGCAAGGCTGTGCCCAAACTGGATGCCTCAAGCAAAACATGAAAAGAGAAAAGCCTCCCCGAGTGGAGCAGGGGCAAAACTAACTGCCCTGAGCTGAGCAGGAGTACAACTAACTGCCCTGAACAGGACTGGGGAAGAGCAGATGCCGCGAGTGGGGCAAGGGCCAAACCGAGCAGTTCAAGCGTGGCAGGAGTTACAACCAGCTGCCTCGTTGGGGCAGGAGCAATACTCACTGCCCTCCGGGCGAGTCAAGGGGCTAAACCAGATGCTAAAAAGGCACCCCCAAACGCTTTTCAGAGCTCCAGGGTGAGAGAGCGGCTGGGTGGGGGCCTGGCAGCCAGCCAAGGTCCACCCAGCACGGTTGCTGAAGGTGCTTCTTTGGTAGCTCTAGTTCAGAGTCAGCCTGTGGTTGAATCTTGGGGGGCAGATAAAATTTATTGGAAATGAAGCTGTAAGCGATCAGGTGCTTTGCTACATGAGTCTCACGGACACAGCTCCTGTACGTGGGAAGAGTGGAAAAGAAACCCTCAGCAACCCGAATGTTCCAGCCAAAGCTGTGAACAGGCACGCTTACAGCCCGGGGCAGGTTTTTATTCATCCGGCTGGTGCGGCTCAGGGAAGAGGCGGGAGCTCTGCCAGCGGACGTACGGCACTTTGCCGGCAGCGTGTGGGGAAGCCCAGCGGCTGCCGGCTGCCGGAGCTGCCCGGGCTGCGGCAGCTGCGTGGTCACGTGGCTCAAGGGGACACGTCCCCGTGCGGCCCCATGTCACAAAGGGGCAGTCATGCGGCACCCGCCCGGCGCTTGTGAGCTCACCTGGCCAGGGCTTGGTATCCTGAGGAGCGGGTCAGCGAAAGCTAGTTGGGCTGAGCTGGCCTTCGGGATAACTCGGCTCCTTCCTTTGCTACTTGCGTGCCTACTTTTTCCCAACCATTTATCGTTTACTGCCCGCTTCTCTGCAACTCCCATCCTCTTTCAAAGGTGATTATGATTTGACTTTCAGGACAGATCACAGAGTAGGTAGATACGGGATAAAAGTAGCGGCTGGTCTATACCTTCCGAGCTCTAGGCTTAGCTCTTACACCTTTATAGGCTGGCCAGGGCTATGGGCAGAGTTTCTACTTGCTAATTCTTAGTTCTTTGCCATATCCTAGGACAGGGAAGTAGGGGGGTGGCAGTGTAGTCTGAGGCGTTGGGCTCAGCCTAGAATGACAAGAAGCCCACCCTGACTGATGCGGTAGGAAGGGAGACAGAAAAGGAGCACGGCAAAGGCAGCCGTTAAAGCAGCGGCTGAAAGCCAGTCACTCCTGCATACAAGGTGGGCAAGCGTGGGCTGGAGAGCCAGAGGGCTCTGCTGCTAACGCTAGCCACAGGTAAGCAGCAGCTCCTCCTCAGAGAAGGTGACATGCAACGCAGTCTTTCAAAAGGGCCTTGGTAATTGCTGTCAACTGGAGTCCTGTGACAGGGTCAGTAGGGCCATCAGCCTGCAGCTCTGCAGCAGTTACAGGTACCGCTGGAACACTTTGGATAGCGGATGCTGTTGTGTAGGTTGTGCTTGGGGGGGGTTTTAATCGTTTTATTGAGCTACAATTATTTCTTTGCCATCAGGTGACGGGATTGGCGCTGATCGTCTCTTTCTGGAGCGCGTCCTGACATCCTTTGTCATCCCAAACTTTCCCCTCTGTTCCTGAGAGGAGCGATGGCTGCAATGGGGAATGACTCCCGTGAGTAACGGCTTCACCAGCAGGCTTGGACTTTGTGAATCCCTAAAGGCAACGGACGTGGCTGGTGCTCCATCCCTGAACGTGGATGTGCTGACAACCTAGAGTGAATTCTGGGGTGTTTCCTGAGAGCAGCCAGACTTACCCAGGCGTTTTCAATTCGACACAGGAAAATGCATTTTGTCACTCCTCTGCCACTATGTGCAAGACTTTGAAAGATGGCATTGCTCGTAGAAAGATCTGACGTCAGTAGGGTTACTTTCTGTGCTAGGGACTTGCTTGTTTTCATCAAGTTACAATCGGGAAAAGGGAAGACTTGCCCTGATAATCCAATTCAAGACTCTAGAGGGAAAGGAAGGTAGCCCGAGGCACAGAAATCAGAGTGTGGGTTTGTTGGACTTTCAGCAAAGTAAGCAGGGGAACAGACTATTTTCCAAAACTGTTTCTTGCGATGGCAGTGTCAGGCTTCCCCCGATGTTTCTGTGTTGGAGGTTAGAGCTGGTTGTCCTGGGTGCTCCTGTACAGAACTCGACTTTTCAAATAGGCTTTCAGGCAACAATATCATCTCATCTCTTTTCAAATGTCATTTCCCTGCAGTCATTGCCGAGGGAATGGCTCCGCCACAAAGGATCCTCTGTCCCCCGGAGAAGATTTGCATGGAGTGGCAGCAAAGACAGAGAGCTGGAGCAGGACTCCATAACCTGGGCAATACCTGCTTCCTCAACTCCGTCCTGCAGTGCCTGACGTACACTCCCCCTCTGGCCAACTACCTGCTCTCTCGTGCGCACGGCCAGTCGTGTGAGTACTTTTATGAACCTCTCCTTGTAAATTTGTCGGGCACTTCCCAAGGATTCCCAGAATCTGGAATTTGATTTAGGAGAAAAGCATCCCTTCTTTGTCAGCCCCCCGAGTTGGTGTTCTTTGAACTCTCAAGCTAGAAGTCTCTTGTCCTACCCCGGTGTGTTCATCTTCAGAAAGGCACCGCTTTCTAGCCCCGGGTCTCGGGCCCTTTTCCTGCACGTTAAACTCTCTTTGCTTATTGCACAGAAAACTTCTGTCAGTTAAGCATCCCTCTGAAGACAGTTTTCTATGCACTAAAATGTCCCGGGCTTGTTGGCACAGTGGCACCTTGGCAGAAGAGTGGAGACTGTTCTTATAACTTCAAGATCTCCGTTAGGTTTGCCATTGCTATGGTACTTTGCTAACCTGAGAAGCTTGCTTCCCTCCCTCCCTCTTCAGGTCGTCAGCAAGGCTTCTGCATGATGTGCATAATGGAAGCGCACGTTAACGAGGTCCTGCATTCTTCAGCCAGTGCCATCCAACCTAAGGCTGTCATCCGGGTCCTCAGAAGTAAGTCATTTCAGGTGCTTTTACACGTTTCTTCCCTTCTTGTCAGAGAGAACTATTAACAACTTCTGTCTTAGGAATAGGAGAACATTTCCAGCCTGGCATGCAGGAAGATGCCCACGAGTTCTTAAGCTACACTATCAATGCCATGCAGAGAGCTCGTCCGAGTGGAAGCAGCGAGTAAGCACAAGCAAATTACCTTTGCAGTGTTCCTGAGCCCTCTGGACTCCTTGATGTTCTCCCATCAAGGAAACCCTATGCCCAGAGTTTTCACACAAAGCAAAACTCTTGGAGGAGATAACTCTCTGCCTTACGATTTGTTTCCAGCTTGGGCATCTCTTCTCAAGAAACTACCATCGTCCATCAAATATTTGGGGGCTTTCTGAGATCCAGAGGTACTTTTTAAAAATATTACTGTCCTTAGAATGATCTCTGGCTCCTTCTCTCTTTGGGGTAAACAAACTTCTAGTTTCTAGTATGCAGCAGTATGTCCAGTGCGTCTAAAGTAGTATGTGTTGGTTGTTGAAACGGGCAGAGTTAGTCTCCTTCCCAACCTGAGAAGCATTTCTCTTTGCCTTCCAGTAACGTGCTTGAGCTGCAAAGCCGTTTCCGACACCTACGAAGCATTCCTTGATATTCCTTTGGATATCAAGGTAAGATGGTTTGAAATTGTGGTGCACAATGTTTCAAGACCCCTGCAGGGGGCCTAGTTTATCTCCAGTAAGCTCCGTTGATTTAAAACTGTGGGCTGTTACCACGCAAGAGCTTGGTGCTGGATGGGGAGGGAACCGGGCTTCTGGGCTCCTTCGGTGGAAGTCCTGTAAACGGCCGCCCCGTGCTGGGTGTCAGCTGGGCAGAGAGTAAGGATGGCATCTACAGCCCTGATGACACTGCCATACCACCCTGCTTTGGACTACCTCAATGCGCCTCTGATTGCTGCTCGGATGGCTTTGATTGCTTTCGCTATTTTTGACCATGCGTACCACAGGCAACTCTGGTACCGCCCAGGGGTAGCTCTTTCTTGGGATAACGCTGGCACCACACGGGTAGCTATTTCTTGGGATTTTGGGTTTCCAGGAGCTTAGTGCTCTCCTTTCTTTCTCATCCAGGCAGCCTCATCTGTCACTGAAGCTCTGGAAGACTTTTTCAAACCTGAGCAGTTGGATGGTGAAAATGGCTATAAATGTAGCAAGTAAGATTATTACTAATGACATCTTCATAGTAGATACTGGGTTACGGTATTGCATGTCCGGGAGCCCTAGTTACATTTTGACTTAATTGAGAAACACAGTCATGAGACAGCCTGGGTTTTTTCTTTTTTTTTCTTTCCCATACAACTAATCCACCCGAGTCATCCGGAACTTGGAAAATAATGCACTTGTTTCTAATACGGGTAATATTTTTCCCTTCTGCCTGGATATTTGGAAAGCTTTGATGAGAATTTTCTTCCTGGCATTGTCTGCCCTGGAGGTGGTCAACCTTCCTAGCTATGAAGTTGCCCGCTGACCTACCCCCATGGCCAGAAGGGAGAAGACACGTCCCATACGCAGCGGTGAGCTGAAGCGAGGAAGAGCTCTGGACAGTGATTTGGCAACAGCAGCTGCCTCGAGAAAGCAATCAACAGTTTCATTTCCAAGGCTTTTTGGATGCTTGCGTCTCTGTCCAGGAGACCTCAGTCCTCGGAGCAATAGCAGCCTCTGCCGGCTCTCTGAACAGTGTCGTTCCTAGTTCTTGTAAAGACTGTAGACTGCTGCTCTCCAAAGTGAGCCACCCTAGACCGAAGCTACCTTCCGTGAGAGCGTACGGACTTAAGGGGTCTGAAATGCAAACCTGCGCATACGATAGTTGGGCAAAACAAGCCTTTACGCAACCATACGTGGATGGGGGGTGAAGCGGGGAGAAGATTGGTTGCAACAGTTGGGTCTGTGCTTGTTTTCAAGGTGTGAACAGCTGGCCACTGCGTCCAAGAGGCTTGCGATACATCGCTCCTCCAATGTCCTGACAGTGTGCTTGAAGAGATTCGATCCTTTCTCTGGCAGAAAGATTAGCAAGGTATGTATACAAGTGCACTGCAACTTTGTCTGCTTGGAAGGAGACCTTTCCCGAAGGAGAACCCTTTTTTGGAAGTTGTTAACGTCTGCACACGATGGCTATCGAGTGCAGCTGCCTAAGAAAAATCAATGCAATAGCTCTGGTAGCCGTGCCTTGCTCTTTCCCTTGTCGTAAGAGGAAAGTTCCAATGCGAAGATAAGCACTCCGCTGTGCTCGTAAAGAGCTGGTTTGGCCGAGAACAGTTTTCTGCCACTTCAATGACGAAATGGCAATGCCTTTTTTTGATGAACCGAGAAGATCTATTTCTATACCTCTAGCCTGTGTTTGGTGGCAAGGTTTCCTCAGGCTGCTTCCTAAAGACTCTCAGGATAACTTTTAGTCTTCTCGGTCTCTCTTTAGCTTGTGCAGTATCCGGAATATTTGGACCTTGGTGCATACATGTCTCAAGCGGCTGGAGAACCACTCCTCTACTCCTTGTATGCTGTCCTGGTACATGAAGGTTCCAGCTGTCAGGCAGGACACTATTACTGCTTCGTGAAGGTAAAAGTCAACTCTGCGATTTGCGTTGGCGCATGGTGTCCTTCAGTGGTGTTCTCTCTGTGTTTTTGTTTTAAAAATCCTGCAGTTCATCTAAAGATAGCGTTGCCTTTCTTTGCAGGCCGGCGATGGACAGTGGTACAAGATGAATGATGACTCTGTAGGTCTTTGTGACATCAAGACGGTTCTGCGCCAGCGTCCGTATTTACTCTTCTACGCCAGGTAATAACAAGTGTGGAAGGGTGTTCCGAATACACTCCCTCTCCTGTCACTGATCGTGGTGGTGGTGTTCTCCTGTGGTGGGTTTTGCTTTCTGTCCTAGGAGAGAATGACTGTTTGTCTAGTTAAGTTCTGTCTGTTCTGCAGTTTGCCCGCTCCTTTCTTCTCCCTCCTTGTCCGGCACTAAACTCTTGCGCTGGTGTAAGTTGCTGGCTGTCTGCTCTCTGAGACTGGCTAGCTGCGAAAAGAGGTGAAACGGAGGTCCGAGAGGGTATAAAGATGAGTTACTGCTCTGAAAGGGACAGACGTGGCTGGAAGACCGTGATCTCATTTCCAGCTTCTAGTGCTGGTTCAGGCTTCTGCGTGTCACACCAAGTGCTGCCAGACAATGAAAGGATGAGACTGAAGGCACGAGGAGGCTGCGAGAACAACCCTAGACTAAGATCACTGTTGTTTCTCCAGGCACCATGATCTGAGCCCTGGAGCAGGTGCTGAATGCCAAGAGACAAAGAGCACTTGTGGGGCAAAGCTGGACCAAGTGCAGAAGAGTCCATTTTCTGGCGTCACCGTGGGACTGAGGAATCAAGAAGGTGCAGAAAATATGCAGAGGACCCAAAGGAAGAGACAAGCACGGGACTCTGCAGGAACTCCCCCTCAGCGCTGCGGCAGGAAGAGAGCGCGCTCTGACTCTGAGCAGGGGGGGAAGCTGAACAGAAGCCAACCAGACTGTCGCCTCCCAGCCCGAGGCGCACTCGCCACGCAGAAACGCAGAAGCGCGCTCACCGTCAGCCGGCGCCTGGCAGTGGGAACCTGTGCAGCTCTTCCCACAGGGAGAGAAACAGCCCCCGTGAATGGCAGAAGCTCCAGAGGGGAAAGCGTGCACGGCTTGAGCGGCCACAGAGCAGACACGCAGCCTGGCTCGGTAGGTGAGCAGCAGCCGGGGAAATACTCGCTTGGACAACGTGCGCTCCCACCAGTGCCGGTTCACCCAGAGCCTGCAGGCTCTGGCCAGGCACCTGGAAAACAAACGTGCAGAAAGAGGAAACACGCCTGTGCAGAGGGGGATGAAAGTGCACCCAAAAGAAAGCGGTGAAAGGCAGAAGCGAGCATTCTGGTGATGCAGAATTGAAAAAGAAATGCAAGAAAGTGAAGAAGAAAAAGAAATCCAAAGAGAACTCCGGAGAGGAGGACTAAAAAGTAAGCATTTGCAGCATCACCAGCAAATGTTGCCTCACTCTTTGCCACGTGTTTCAGGTGCATGGCTTATGGACAGAAGCGTTCAGTACTTGTGACGGAGCTTGCCATCACAACCTGCAATTTACCATCAAAGGCCGCAGACAAACATTATCATAAGAATGCTAATCATCAAACTTGACGTTTAGGATCGAAACAATAAAATTGCATCATAACCAAACCCAGTCCTAAGTGGTGCTTCTGATTTCTGTAGAGAGTTTCACCATGTGAGAAAGAACAGACGGGTTTGGGGTTTTTTTGAAATTTTTTAACTCGAGACTTCCTTCATGAAAGCACCCGTGTGATCCAGAAGGGTGGAAGCTTTCTACACCTACTGAGCATATTAAATTAGCACGCAGAGATCTCAGGGAAAAAAAATGACCGGGAACAGAGCATCTTCAGCGCTGCTCGATTAGAGGCTCGGGTCGCCTTTGTGTGATTCATGTTGTCTTCTCCAGCTACTCAGCCACCAGTAACATGACAAGCACCTGAAAAAGCAACGGGCTAGTTCCTGCCACGAATGACATCACAGGCACCTAAGCAGGCCATGCGTCTTTTCCTATCCAGCTGCTACTCAGTCACAAGTGATATCACCCGCATCTGCACAAGTGATTTAAAAACTCCTACCCTATCCATTGCTCAGCAGCAAGTGACACCACAAGTACCTGCAGCAGAAGCCAGGTTCCTGCTCCTTCCCCGTCAGCTGCTCAGCCACCAGTGTCTTCACAAGGACCTGCACCCTCACTTTCCACATGCCATCTTTGTCACCTCCATCTCTACCTTGTCTCCTCTCTCTCCGGGCTCTTCTCTCTGCCAGGCACTTTCCTCAGTCACTCCATGACCTCCCAATGCCTTTTCCTGTTATTGTGCTTCTGTGGCAGATGTTACCTTGCAAGCACTGTCCCAGCCACGTGACCTGCACCTATTTCTCTTCTCCCTCTGCTTCGTGCTCTGGCTGTTTGATGCATTTTTTGACCTCCTAGGCCCTTGTACCCTGGCTCCCTCCTGCTCTTAAACCCTGCTCCTGCAAGAGAAGGGGCAATCAGTCAGTGTCTCCTCCACGGCATCTCACCTGCATCTCTCTGACATGCACATCTGGCGGGAACTGTCACCATCAGCCCCAGCTGTGCGTGAAGTCTTCTCCTGGCACAGGCGCAGCTCTGGGTGTGCTTGCTGTGGAACACGGCTCCTGAAGGAGAAGAGCAAAACTCCAAGTTGCTCCTGGGCAACGTCCTGCTGGGAGAGCTGATTTGAAGGCAGGTGTGCCGCAGGTCCTGAGGCTAGTCCAGGGGTGCTCCCTGTCCCCCAGCTCGGCCACAGCTCCCACATCTGGCTCCTTCCAGCAGGATTCTGGAAAGCCCGTTCCCAGCTGTGAGCGCCAGGCCAAGGGCACGGGGCAGAAACAGCCCCCACCCCCGAGGGCCCCAGCCCCCAACTGGCCTCTGCCCCCAAACTACTGAAACTTCCAAACAGGCTCTCCCTCTAACTGAATTACCTTCAGTTTTCAGAAAAGAAACTGTATGCTTTCCCTTATACCCTCAGACTACCGCAGTAATTAGCTGTATATTATCTGTATACTGTAATTCTGTAATGACCACCAACCTGAAAACCCTCCAAAGCATGGATGAGAAGCATCACTAACTACGCACCCACCTCTTAGTCCTCCTGCAGCAAGGAGCAAGTGCTCTGTGACCGAGCACTTCTGCATGGACACCTCTCTCTGACAGGAGACTGCCGGGCTGAAAACAAAACCAAAATCTTAAGTTGTCTTGGCTCCAGGGAAAACAAAGAATTTTTGATACCGATACAAACAAGTTCAAGAGAAAGCAGGATGGTGGAAAAGGCGGAAAATGTGATGTGTCTCACCCACCTTTAATTTCAGAGGAGGTTTCAAGGGTGGTTTTTTTTCCTCACTGCACAGCACAGGTGAGGAAGCACACACCTGCCTTTTAAGGAGAACTGAAAAGAGTAAGACTATCAAGTCCGTGCAATTACTCTTCTTTGCAGGATACATGACTCCTTTTTTTACATCTCAGTGGAGAGCTGTAATTTACTACCACTAAGTTCTGATATGGAAACAGCAAAACGTTCTCTGTAAATTTTTGAAAAGAATAGTAGACTGTTCATATAAACTGTAAATGACTTGTTTCCACTGTCAAAGGTTAGAACGCTTTTGAGTATCTTTGCCATCTTCATCTTCTTTGCCAAGACTTTCTTCTGATAACGCTCTAACTACAGTACCTCAACATAACATTAAACTCTTCAAATATCCTTGCAGATTCTATGAAATCCAAAATGCCCTACATGGATGCCTACAGGTTTTGCTATTACCATCACGTTTAAGACACCATCGATCCTACCAAACCTACAACCTGCAAAACCTGGAGACCAATTTACGCAAGACACATGACAGAATTTACAAGCGGCACAGAGGAACATACGTATCCATCTTGTTCTGTCCTTGCCAGAACTGCTGGGTGACCTGTCATCAGCCTCAGTGACTAACAGCAGGCAGGACTCTCTCATCTGGCTTAGCTCAGATGCAGCTCCTAGGAAAACGGCTATTTCAGAAGTCAGGTCTTGTGATTTTGGGAAAGTGTTTCAAGGAAATGTTTTAAATACTCTAGAATGGTAAGACTAAGCATGGTAATCTCACTCCAAGTCCTAGCTCTGCCACAGATTACATGAGCAATAACGGGCAAGTACCCGTTATTACTATTACTATTACCCGTTATTACTATTACCTATTACTATTACTACCTTTGGTATTTTTTTCATGAAAGATGGTAAAAATGCAAAAAACCAGGGTATAATTATCTAGCAGGTGCTCATCGTAATACCCCCTCGCATTAATAGCTGGACACCAGGTAAGGAGTGTATGTGCTCTGTTCACCTACCTACTCACTAAAACTAAGTAAATTTTAGTCCTTGGAAAGCACTACCTTTCTTTTTTCTTTTTTCTTTTTTTCTTTTCATGAAAAGGGTGGCGCTGCTTTCTGAATTCAAGATGAGGTACATGGAGTACACAGACAGCTCACTACGTATCTGAACTCCCAAGTCAAGCTCACAAGCAGGACGGATCATGGCACTGATCGGCTGCATACAGGCCACCTGAAAAAAACCACACACACACACAAAAGAGAAAACTTCTGGGCATGGACTGGAAGTCACTGGTTCAGGACTTCTAAGGAGGCCAGAAGATAACACAAAGCCGCAGCAGAAAAAAAGCAGTAAAGCCAAAGGCATTTCAGCCACACCAACCTCATCCCACTTCAAGCTCTCCAGCTCCTGAGTAAGATTTCAAGTGCCATGTCCACACAAACCTGAGGAACTACGTACCTTCAGCGCCACCGAGGTTCCGCTCCCCAGGCCAGCCAAGAGGGGTTTGAATCGCTCCACCCCATCTGTTTCTGCTCTTCCAGCAAAAGTCTCCAGCACCTGCTCACAGCTGCACTGAGAGAGGATCAGCAGCTACCCACAAGCCAGGGCAGGAGGGCGCACGTGCAGACCAATTACAAAATGAAGAGAAGAGCCAGAGGCAGAAGAGAGACTCCACAGAGAGGCCAGTCGAAAGCTCAAGAGCAGCAAAAGGCAGGATTTCTGTCACCACGTCCACGCCTTCGGGTTGAGGCAGAGGGTACACAGAACCTTCACTGCATCGATCATCAGACAAGGGACTTTGATATCAACAGCTCTCGCCAGGAGCAGCACCCCCTCTTTTGTACCCAGCGGTGTTTGATTCCAAACTGAAAAGAAAGGAAAGCTGGAATTCATGTCCGAGACTAAGCCAGCTCTAAAGAAGAGTGAGATGGGAATGCCTCGTGATTGACAATGCTCTGAGGAATAACCATGAGAAAACACTTGGTCCAAAACCTTGTCCAAACCCCTGTGTTACCCTTGTTTCGGACAGGGCACAGAGGAGTGACAAGGAAGGGAGCGATGCATCTCAAACCACACGCTGCCAGCAAGAGAAAGCCTTTCAGGGAAACTTAAGAAGCCTCAAAGGAACATGTGGACTTGGGAGGAAACAGAGACTCTCCGTTTACCCAAGGAGAGCGGGGAAGAGCACACAGAGGGACAAGGAAGCGCCCCAGCTCATTCACGGGAAAGGGAAAACAGGTGTCCACTGCACAGGAGTGTCAAATAATAAAAATTTTAGAAACCCACAGATACAGAGAAAGACAAATGGGAAGAAATACTGAAGGGCATCAAGCCCTCATACGTAAGTTAAGAGGCATAATCAGAGAGGAGCAGAGAAAGCCACAAAAGAGGGCAGAGCAGCCAAAGTCCCACAGACCTGTACAAATACACGGAAAGTGTTTTCTAAGTCCCAGGAAAGTATGTGATGGTGATGGTACCAGGAAATGTACAGTAGGAGGAAAAGCAAAACAAGCAACGGGACGATATCAAGGATTTACTAAAGAGCAGGAAACTTCCAGCACTATTTTCCCTGCCCATTCCAACAACTGCTCTGAGATAACTGGGCAGACACCGTGCAGCGGGAGCTGTGGCTGTGTGAGGTTGTCTCTACACACTGCACAAGGCTCTTACCTGCTTGTGCATAAAGCCTTCAGGCATTGGATGGTCTCTTGTCTGCATCATGTACTATGTGACCTGCGAGGAAGAAAATCAGCGAGCTGACAAACTTATGGAACAAGACACCTCCTCTCTTTCCTCCAGAGCTCTTAGGTAAGGCGATGATGAGGCCCTCAGCACCCACGATCACACCAAGATTCCACCTTAATGGACTTTCAAAAGATGGTACAATAGGTTGTTTATGCAGGAAACCACCAGACTGAATTCCAATACAGCCAATATTCACACTGCTATCAATCGCCCCCCCTACTCACAAGAATCCCTCAGCTCAATCCCAAACACCTCCTCCCACCACCTCCATCTCAGAAGAGATCTTTAAGCCCCCAAGCAAACCACTGCCTCATCGCATCGTGAGCAACCTGCCCTGATCCTCTTTCTTCTTCCCTCCCGCCCTGGCCATACCACCCTGAGCTGGTATTTTGTTCCCCCCTCACACAACCAGACCACATACAGACACAGTACTAATCCTGCGTTTGAAAATGTCTGCGGTCACCAGGGACCAGTCTTCCCCAGCCTCACCACTGTGTCGTGGTGAGCATCACTGAGGTAGCCGTCATCCATTCTCCTTACACCCTGGGACCAGGATGGCCACCCCGCTGGACACACTGGGAGAACAATCACGTGGAGAGGAAAGGGGTTGCCATTGGACCGTGAACAAGCCCAGGGCTGAACCAGGTTCTCCAGGCGCTACAGTTCTTGGCCTGACCCCAGGAGTAACCAGTCCTGAGGAGCCACGGGGCAAACTGTAAATACTATCTGTTGGTCAGTTATTGCAGTATGTTCGGTATGATTATACCAGTCAAATTCAAACTCAGTAGGAAGAGGAAGAACACAGGAAGGTTAAGAACACTTGAAACACAGATGGACGCAGAGCTCCATGTCTGTGGGGCTGCGCCAGGAGAGCCAGGAAGAGCGTGGAGCAGCAATGAGCCTTGTGGCTTTCTGGACACTATGACAGACACTCAGCAATGATGCCCACGTGATCAGCTGCTCACCCTGCAGCACCTTTTCCTCCTGGAGCCTTTTCAGGTCTTCAGCAGAGTGGCGAGGCCATCAGGACCGAAGCTCTGCACCCAGCTGTCAGGAACAGACAAAATCATCAGCACACACAAAAACCCCACGCACTTGTGCACGGCCTCCACCCTTCCTCACCTCTACTCAGCCATAGCGCAGTTCCCAAGGTCAAAGCTCCCAGTTTCTCATTGATAGCCCTGGTTTTGTCCAGCGTCCCAGCCCACACCCTTCCCCACCTCACCTGATGGGGCTGCTGCTCAACCTTGCTGCTCCAAGGGGCTCTTTACGGGAGCTGTCTGTGGGTTTACCCACGGGTACCTGAAAGAGCGAGCAGAGCCACGTCTGTCCCTCTTTTACAGGACGTCCTCTTTTGCCTTCAGCGTGGCTGTGCTGGTGTCACGCTGCACAGCACAGCACCTTCAAACCCATACTGCAAGCAAAGTATCCCTCTCTCTAGAAGACCCATTCTTCTCTTCCTACCGTTTACATTTAACGACATGAGGTATTTAAATCCCATTTGCTGCTCTTCTGCCTACAAGAGGGCTAGCACTTCATTGGGTGTTCCAAGAAATCCATCTTACATTCTGCTTCCAAGAAGCTGTCATTTGGTCCAGTTTATGGCTCTGGGTAAGAAGGCTAAAGCCAAGGAATTTCCCTAAAATCTTTACCTTGAACTAGCACAGCTACAAGTCCTGAGATGTCATAGATGCCCAAATCACTCAACCACTTTTTTCTTTTTAAACCAGAAGCTACCTTTGAAAATAATGAAGGAAGTGTAGCAATTTCCCTGTCAAGAGAAGAAGCTGGCACTTGTCCATCTCCTGGTATTCTGGCAATAAGTTTCTGTTGAACAGGAGGGTCTTCCTCGAGTATGATGAGTATCTTGAATTAGAAAGGAAGTCATACGCTTTTGTGAATGACTTCTGTTTGCTTTATAGGAAGACAAGTTGCTACACTATGCCTGTGTGTCTCAACATCGGCTCTGCGTTTCAGAAACCGAACGTGGAAAATCCTTGGCTAATGATGCACTGAACCCTAAATCCCACTCTGGAAGAAAAAGAAAAAAAAGTATACACTTCTGGAAAAGTCAAAGTGAAACCACCTGCCTACCTGTGATGATATCCAGCATGAGCAGCTACTGAAAGGACTCAAAAGCTGTGACCCATAACGTCCGAGTCACATTTAAAGACAAAGCCCCAGACAAACCCCCACCTCTAGCCAAGACCTCCGACCCCTCTCCAATTCCAGGTCCCTGGCAGGCTGGCCTTATTCTGCTTCACGAACTGATAGCATTAGTTGCCTTTGCTGGGAAGTAGCAAGCCCCCTGAATGAGATATACAGGGCCTGCCAGAATCAAGAGCAGGAAGAAAGGGCTGAGCTGGAACTCAAAAACTTCCGAATTTTTTGTTTAGAAGCCAGGCTGGAGTTTTTGTGCTGGAGCCTGTAGCACCTGCTCCCGAGGACCCCAGCACAGGGGCAGCAGCGAGGGTCAGAAATACTCACGGCACTGGATGTGTGCAGATAACAGGACACCATCTCCCTCTTGACCACAGTGTCTTTCTCCCGCAGAGGCTGCTGCTTCTTCTTGGTTAGGTTTGTATCCAGCTGCTGAAAAAAAGCACAGCAGTTTTTAAACACCCTTACTCTTGGAGCAGGGCTCAGCAAGCAAAACACCATTTAGGGGACAATCTATTACAAATGTGTGGTGGCAAATATGACTGCTATCAAGCTTATCCGATATTCATTGGATTTCAGTTCCATTAGAAAGCTAAAATCCACTGGGAGAGAAACCAGAGATACGGCTCGAACTAAAACCTGCTTTCAGCCTTTTGAGGCAAGTTTACTCTTCTCTTTTTTCTTTAAACTCTGTCCCAAGCAAATCAAGGAGGACCAGCCAGGAGGACCAGAACTGTCCGAAACAAACCACTATTGAACAGCTCATTTTGATCTGAGAAAGAGCAGGCCAAACGATAAAAGCAGAGCCTCCTCAAAGAGGAGGTACATGCAAGCAGAAGAGGTGAAGCAGGCCAGTGGAAGACTTCAGAAATCATCTCCGCTCCTCTACTTGCTACAGAGGCGTTGCCACAGAAAAGTAGAAAATACTAGTGCACGGAGAGAGGGAATACGACATTAGCTTACCAGCATCTGCTCACAGAGCGCCAGCACACGTCCCCCTGGTGCTTTCTGACGTGTCTGTCCCGAGGCAGAGATGCCCGAAGAGGCAGAGGAGGTGCTCGGACCTGGATCGGACTTTTCCCTTTTCTTCTTTACCCTCCTACTGGGGAATTGTCGCAGCTGGTGGGAGAAACAGAGGAAAAGTCAGCGATCACTCATGGCCTACATGCTATCCCAGAAGTCACAGCAGCATCCTGCCTGCACTCCTGCCGCTGGTTATCCCAGACACCCAGCGCTGGAGCAAGCGGCACTCAGTGTGGGCAGCTCAAGGGTCCTCGGCCTTTGGGCACCACCTGCACCAAGCAGGAGTTAGTGAGGACACTGCTGAAGTTTAAAGTCAGAGAGGATACCAATTCAACAGCTCCTTTGGAAACCACCAAAACCTGGTCAAATCCAAAGAGTTTTGTAGTGCCCCCAGCTTTTGATTCATGCTCCGGTAAGACTGCCCATTAAACGGACACGAGGAGAGCAGAGCCAGAAGGGCACACACTGCAGCCCATACCCAGGGAGCAAAAGTAGAGGATCCTAGGAAACTGAACAGCCTTTCACAAGGAACAGCTGCATGCAACAGGCATGTGGCACTAAGGGCTGAATTCCCTCCACAGGAAAGGGTTAGGGTAAGGTCTGCCCCGAGCAAGTAGGCACCCCGTGTATGACACCGTCTGCCAGGGAAACAGCCAGCACAAAACGGTGGTCGCAAGCAGAAGAAAACACGTGCAGGAAAAAAGATGCCACCAGTCTTCCTTCATCTGCCACGATGCTGCTTCAAAGCCTGCGAGAGAAGGCAAGGAGAAAGGGGGAAAAACAAATCAGGGACAAAAAATGCTTCAGACAGACGAGGACAAGGGGAATAAAGAAAAAAGAGGTAGGCAGTGATCACCCAGATTTTCCTTCCTATGCTTTCAGTCTGAACAGCGGTCAGAAATGCTGAGTTTCTGCATCCTGCATGTGGTGTCCGGTGCACGTTCCTCCAACATCAACATCTCCGAGCCCTGGGGCAGGTCAGAGCAATCCCAGCGATGGATCAAGTTCCTTTTCCCTCTCTCCTCAGCTGTCCCACACTAAAGCTCTGTCTAATGCCACATACTGGCAAGCTCTGGAGAAAAGAGACAATCCCACCATGGTGTGTACCCTGCAGCCTGTGCTGCTTTTCCTATGCAATGTCTTCGCTCCCTTCCACAGGAGGCAGAAGTACAAACTGAACCATCACGCAGTTATGCCCATCCCCTCCTCCACCAGAGATGCAAAAAGGCAAAAATCAACGCCCCACTCTTAGGTCTTCCTGCTCAGCAGGGCTGAATGACAAGAAAAGCAGCACAGCAGGCCAGGTGCTCCAGGGAGGCAGGTCCCCCTCCCCAGCCTGACTCGGTGCATCCGCACCACCACAGCAGTGCCCAAACTGCGGGAGCAGATGTTTCTGGTCCCCCGGCCACACTGTTGACTTGCAGGATGCACGTGATGGCCATCCCCGCCGCTCAGGGGGTCCAGTTCTCCACAGGACCAGGGCTGCAGCCGAGGGCAGGACGCGGCCCCGCTGCAGGACCACTGCAAGGCCGGCAGCCACAGACCTGCCTCTGGTGCAACGTCCCACAACGGGGCAGGCAGGGCAGGAGCCCTGGGGAGGGACCTGCAGCCCAACAGCACAGAGAGCACATGAATGGCACCCAGCCACCCGTTACAGGATTGCACCACAGGTCCATGAGACTTGGAAATAACTCGGAAAAATTAAAACATAAAAGAGCTATCTTAAGGTTGCATGATCCACAGTACAGTGGCAAAAATCCTCCAGTGCGGTGATCCATGTTTTTATCTTGAGGATCTGAAATATCCCAAAATCCTGTAATTACAGAATTCTCTTTTATTGATTAAAGATAACGCAGAATTTCAGTTCTCACTTTATTAAAGTAACCTTCTTCCACGCTGCAAGAGGACAGGCAAGGGGAGCAGACTCCAGATGCATGGACCGCACACATTTGCTCCCGACCGGGGCTGGCTCGCGGGGGCGCAGCCACCAAGACATTAAAACAGAGCTGCTGAAACCTCCCGCATGTCATGTCTCGCCCGAAGCGAGGACAGAAAGCCTGCACCCAGCTGCCCGAACTCCCCAAATGTGAACTGAGGCTCCTGTCCCAGACCTGACCACGGCCAGACAGACCGGGCAGGAGGTGGAGCTGTATCTACAGCACTGCTGCTCTGCTGCAAAGACCTGCTCTACCTGTGTGGAGAAGAACTGTGGAGTTGGGAGTTTCGGCCCAGATAAGATAGGACTTCGGCCTGCGTGCTGAGAACTAGCAGAGGCGCATGTACGCCTGAGATAAGACCTGAACGCCTGCCTTAGTTGTCTCCTCTGTAAGGGAACTGTAAACATCAAGAGAATCGCGTGACTGGTTAACCCTGAGAATAAGCGGATCTGAGAGCAGATGTGTGGATCCTTGCCAAAAGGAAGAGAGACTGTTTTTCGTAGTTTATAAGGGATACGAATCGGGTGATGACTGGGGGAGACAGCGGGACCTCCCCGCTATGGTAAAGGATATCTACTCCTGTATTGTAACAATAAACGATTCTGTGCATGTATATGTGAGGGTCCGTGCAATCATACACCACACACCTGGGATTGTAACAGAGGCAGGCTGGCTGCTCCTCACAATCTGAGCAGAATAGGTGTTTATTTTCAATGACAACAACTCCACATCTGTCAACGGCCACGACCCTGCCGCCAGCTGGGGGAAGACAGCCCAGATGGCTGGACAGACTCCTCGGCTGGGCCCCTTACTGACCTTGCTGCACCTCCAGAACAAGAACCTTGTCCTGCATTTATTGCCACGACTGAAATTGCCATCCCTAAGGAGGAACTCAACGGCAGGGCTTAGAAATGAAGAAGTAAACAAAGCTTGCCACCATTTCCACCATGCAACAGGTGTCCATTCCTGTTCTGAAGCGGGGTCTCTACCATTTCAAATTACATCTCCCTGCAAATACGCCCATCTCCAAGCAATGGAGAGGGCCAGGACAGGGTTATTTGCTGTCACTAATGTGATACTGTCACTTATGCCAATACTGTCGCTTATGCTTATCTTACAAACACATGCTCAATTACTCTTGACAAGAGATTATAATCCTCAACTAGCAGACGCAGAATGATAGAATAAACTAATTTCTGCTGAGAGTGTATATGCACCGCACAGCAGCAGAGTACCAACCGGTAAGACCTTCCTGACAGAGATTTTAGTGTCTGCAAAGCTTAAATTTTTGGTGGGAAAATTTTAAAGTTGAGAGAAAATCAATAGATTTTCACCAGTGAGAAATACTTGACACAGTAGCTCCAGCTCAAATGATTTCCTTTCCTGAAACAGCTTGGAAAATTTCACACCAAGTTTCATGAAAAAATGGATTTTTTTTTTTTCCCATCACTTACATTGCCTTCTGAAAATTATAGTTTTGGCTCATACCCACCACTGCAGGACAGGCTGGCTGGAGGGCCTGTAACACACAAACCCGCCCACCGTTTCCCTCGGACATTGCTGCGGGGACCCTCACGCAGGTGGTAACGGGGAGGAAAGCACAGCCAGGGGTCAGGAGGGGAAAGCGTGAGAAGGCAGCAAGTTATACAAAGTGCTTTGATTTCAGGAGCACCAGATTATTTGCAAATGAATTTCCACTGTGAAGATTTTCAACCTGGGGTTTGGGGTTTGGAAAGTTTCCCCCAGGATAACTCCAGGACAGGAATTGTCATTTTTTCCCCTTTTACTCCAGCCAGAACAGCCCTGAACGAGGAAGCTTGACATCACTTCAACAATTTCGGCAACCACTTGCAAGAACACCGGGTATTCTTCAGACCACAGCTATGGCAACACAGCTTGGGATGGGTCTTAAATTTCAGGAAACAAGGTAGGAAGTCTGAACCAAAAAGCTAAATAAGGAAAAACCTTGGTGATGAAGTCACCAGGCTTCCACAACATTGCCTGGAGCAGCTCCACGCGGGGATCAGCCCACTTGGATTTTCCATCGGCAAATGAAGATAGGACAAATTCATTTTAATACGTACTAGCTAATTAGTATGAAAGCAGATTTTCCCAGAGACTGGGAACCCAACGGTAGCTCGCTAATGCCGCATCTTAGGAAGACAGGCGAGCAGTTCCCTGTTTCTCGTCCTCTCAAGAACATCCTTCTTGTGATGATAAAGCCCACGACATCCCACCATCAAAGACGGGAATAACAAGTTCCCTGTCCGTGGACTGAGACGTTGCCTATTCTCACTGCCCACTGTTCACATTGCTGCCCCTGTGCACTCGTACCTCTAACATATATTCTTAAGAGAAAGGCCGTAGCCCTGGCTTTCAAGGCAATTACAAAGTCAGGGACAAGGAGTGACAGCTGCGTCACTGGCATGTCACCTCTTCTGACACTGGAGGAGCGGCACATTAATGCTCTGGGAGCAGTGGGGAGAATCTCTTCCTGAATGGATTAATACAGCACGAGGTGTTGCAAATCCTCTGAGCCTTTCCTCGCTCCCTCCATTTCTTTGCCTCTTCTCCCCTCCTCCCCCTTCATTCACTATCATCCTCACACTAATAAACGAGTTTCAAGGCTGGTATGAAAATTTCTGAGCAGATCTGCTCTTCTCCAAAACAGAGGCATGTCACATCCTAGAGAGGCCAAAAAACACCCCAAACAAAAAACTAATTGGTTTTGTAAGAAAGATCTAAAAGGAAGCAAGAGGTACAGAGCATAACAGCCCTTTCAGGAGAAGGAGCTTCAGGGAGAGTTTTCTGCCCACAAAGCACCAGAGCCCCTGGGACGAAAACTGATCATGACTACAGCCTCTGAAGACCCTTTTCCCCCTCCTCTGTTCTTACTCAGGGTTTACAGCTAAGACTTGAACGTCCAGGTTCTGCAGCCGCTCTAAACCCTGGCCCACATCCAACACAGCCTGAACTGCATTACTCCCCCCCAGGTCGCTAATTGCCTGCAGGCAATTTAGTGAGCACGGACTGAAACTCCCAGACTCCAGCAGTCACCTTGATAGGGACCATCATTTAACCACTGAAACACTAGAGGATCCCTGCGGTTTCACACTAGATACCAAACCTGGCAAATTCCTCTAACGCAGCAACAACAAACAAACACAAATCTCCTTGGCTGTGAGAGCTACAGCATGATCCCAGCGTCAAGCTACCCTTCCATATTGGCATTACAGCTTCTCGCCTGTCCAGCGTCTGTACAAACGTGTGCAGCATTACTTACAGAGATGACCATGACCATGTAAGAGACAACTCCCGTGCACAAAGATCATGCAGGAAAAAAAAAGGTTACTAGGCACTGTACAAAGACTGATGGAAAATCTGACTGCAAATATTCAACCTCTGGCTAGAAGCTACATAAGAACTGCTTTGGTGAACATCAAAAAACATGCATGGCTTTCTCAAACTCTTCATTGCATGCATTGCATGCATGGCTTTCTCAAAATCTTCATCGCACCATTTGAGGGTCGAGGGACATATCACAAGCTCCTAAAAGCTCTTTCACAGGCACAGCCCTGAAAAAAAAACACTGCTTCTCTACCAGTGCACAAACAGATTATGAAAAGTTAAATTTTGAAGTCTATGTGGACAGTTTCTGAAATTAGACAAGTAATTTTAATGAGGATAAACCTTTTGCCTTGCATCCGGCAACTGAGGGGGACGTGGACCCAGCAGCACAGACCAGAGGCCAGAAACGGATGCAGGAACACCCCATCTCCTCGCTGAGCCATCTCCTGTCTTTTTGGAAGCCGTTAGCTGACATGTAAAGAGCAGGAAGTCGCACGTCAAGTGAAACACTATGCAAAAAGATGTGAAAGAGTAACTTGTTCAGTTCAAAAAGAGGACTGGACAATGCCATGTACAAAACACCACCCTACACACAGGGAAAGCTCTACAAGTCAGATGTGGTACCCCATAATGACAAACAATGGCTCTTCACATCAGTTTTCAGTACGTTCAGGTTAGTTCTTTTAGTCAGACACAGAAATCAAAGTGATCTCTTCTTTTGTTGAAGCAATCAATCTTTTAAGTAGTTATTGCTAAACAATTCAGAAGCAACCAAAAAAAGTTAAAGCCGGTACTTTTAACCTTACAAGATGCTTATCATTGAAGTGCTTCTCATACTAAATTCTCTTCTCTACTCTAAAGGGTCCCCATTTTCTCTGCTCCCAAGCAAAACTCCAAAGCTATTGATGGGGTTTCAGAGAAAGGAACACGTAGTTCAGTGCTCAGGGCTATGAATGGAGAACATTCACAAAACACTATAAAGGCAAATACAGCAAAGAGCAAGCATTAAGGGGAAAACCTGGAAGCCGAACAAGAAACACCACACAAGTAAAACTGTCCCAAGCACTTACACCTCCATCAAGGACCACAAGCCCTGAGGCTGACGACGGCTGTTGAATGGGTTCCCTCCCAGAGATGGAAACACCTCTCAGTTCTCTGTGCTCACACCAAGGAAGGAAACGGCAATGCACCCCTACACCTAAAGGCATGCCACTCCAAGCAAAGGTAATCTTTCATTTCTTTAGATAAACTGCCTGGTCAGTTACAATACCTGGTTATACTGACTTCATCCACCTTTACCCACATAAAGTTGTGACATGCTGAGTAACATGGAGAGTCAGGTGGACTTTGACGCACACACTGCTACCACAGGACTCGTTTTTTAACCTATTTACATTTATCTGTCACTTTGAAGCCACCCAAAGGTCAGCATGCTCTTGCTACTGGAAGTTCTTGCTCTGTGCAGGCACTAAGGAAGACATTTCTGGTGAGGGATTATTTCAAACGGGTAAAGCACAGCAGAACATGCTCTTTATGCGCTGCTAGAATCATCCCCCAGGCATATCAGGAGCAAGGGCAAAGCTTGTATATTGAAGATGCATTTGAGTTACATTACTATTCAACATACACCACTACCAGACACTTCTCTAGACTGAAGGCTGAGAGGAGAGTCCTTTCTGGACACCTCACTCCTGGGCAGAACTTCTAGAGACTTCCTTTAATGACAGAAATCCAAAGAGCTACAATAAGCTTTTTAAATTATGCACAGCAAATAAAAAGAAAACAAACAAACGAAAAATGACAGGTAAACCCCTGAGGCGCTAATGAGGAACAAAAGGTCTCCCCTTGAGACCACTACCCCTCACAAAATGGACAAGTGGCTCAAAAAGAGATTCCTGCAAAGAAACCGCAGCTGGACATAATCCTGATAAGTCCAGCACAAGCAACCAATGTGGAAACGGCAGTGTTGACCCTTCTGCTCCTCCTACGAGCTCTTCGCTAGCCACACAAAGAGGCAAAACCAAGGATGAACAAATCGGACCGGAGAAGAATTTGGCCCCCCAAAATTCAAAACGATCAAGAAGTCTATTTGAAATACAGATTCTCATCCACTGTCATGGATGATGAACCTTGCCCGAAGCACATGTCGTGCCTTGAGATAGGAGCTAAGGACTGTATGAGCAGACGTTCAAAAATGAAGCAACCAGAACAGGCTGACAAACTTCTACCGTTTTTTCAGTGATGTTCAAGTCACATGATACTCAGTCCAGGACTTTACAAAACATCACTAAACTTAACGATAGCAGCCTCTTTGCAGGTTTCTTACTCAAAAGCAAAGACCAAAAAGCCATGTCCCTCCGTGCGGTTGGTGTCTTCTCATGGCTCTTCCTCAAGGCAGAAGAAATGACCATGAATTTGGGAGTCCACACAAATTCAGAAGTACACTTAGTCCTCCAGCAGTCATTACCTATGGGCCAGAAGTCCTCCCACACCCCAGAAGTGCCCGTTATTCGTCTGGCAGTCATCCTCCACAAACGGCAAGTCCTCCACACCTAACCACCTAATTACTGACTCAGTGGAAATGAGCTGGACCACAACAGAAGTGACACTGCCTGGCCCAGTCAGACATATTAGACCACAAATGGTGGTTACAAGACAGAAAATGCACACAAACCACCAGAACAGCAAAAAAACAAGCAGAAGACACGTCATACAAAAACCAAAGGCCCCTATCCAAACCCTAAAAAGGCAAACAAGCTTAAAAAGGACTCTCCGAAAAAAAGACCACCCAGAAGACAAGATAAGGCAAAACCAACCTAACCCCAGGAACCTCAGGCCAACAAACCCAGACCCTGTCCATAACAGTAACACGCTCTAATCCTAACTCGCTTACCCTCTGGCATCCAATAACCCTAGCATCCATAATCCTAGCACACTGTAGCCCTGAGATATCAAAACATTGAACACAAACTCCCTGGAGATCTCTGCCAGGGCCTTCAGGTGGCCCCAGATCTCAGACATCACAACTTTGAAGTGGGAGTGGGACAGAGCCACCAGGACATCATCATCTTCACATCATCCGTCACACCCTGAAAAAGTGCCCAGGTTAGACACTCCTGGGAGAAAGGCTGGGGCACTCGGAGACTTTGAACCAAGCCAGCCATGACCACAGGGCTTCAGCCTAACATTTCTGTGTCAGAGCCACCAGGCAGATGACCCTGTCCTCCCTGCAAGACCCCTCGGGGCAGCCATACCCAGAGCCGGGTGGCTGGATATGGCCTTTGCTCTATGGGGAGGCACTTCCCAGGAGCAAGATCTCTCATGGGGGCACTGGGAAACCCTCCTCAGGCCTGGATGCCTGAGGAACATCTCTGCGCTGATCCACCTCTCACCAAAACCAGGGATGGAGGAAGGCTGCTCTGGTGGTCTCCAAGAGAACCAGCTCACCTGGGCTGCTCTGCGGCGCCTTTGCTGTCAGGCGGGTCTCAGCGCCGCTCTGCAATCGGCTGTCACCTCCCTGCAGGACCCTCTCCAGCGCACGGTCCGTCTCCACTGCGTCTCCCTGGGGACAAAGATCAGAAGGGAGGGATTGCATTTGCTTTGCCCCCATTCCCAGGATGCTTCAAGAGAGACCTGCCACCCCCAAATCAGCTGTGTGATGTGGACACCACGTACGAACCGCAGACGCGGGCCAGGACAGCAGCGGGGAGCAGGCAAGGCATTCTGCACTGTCCCCGGCGCTGGCAGAAAGCAGAGCTGGAGGCAACGGGGGGAAGACCAGGGCAGCCGGCGGCGGGGCTCGGCAGGGCGCAGCGCCCAGAGAAATGTCCGGCTCCTTGACCCTCGGCCCCGGGGCTGCAGCACGGGGCCAGCACCAGCTGGGGCTTCGCTGGGAAAAGAACAGGCAGGGGTGACCCTGACACCCCGCACACGTACCTGCCCCTGGGATCCAACAACCTGTCCCCTTGCCCATCGCTGCCACGGGATCCAGAAAGCAGTGGTGCCAGCCCTGGTGTGGTCCTGAGCCATCTCTCGACAGGTAAGTCTTTAACCAGCAGGCCTAAAAAGAGGAAAAATTGCCCAGAATTAAGCTATGCTCAAGATTTTGCAGGCAGCACGTTTTTTGAGCTGCCTGCTGGTGCTGCTCCTGGGGAGTGCTCAAGAAACAGGGCGGATGCCTGTACCTGCAGGCAGGTGGTGGAGTGTGCGCAGCGGGAGCCAGCGATACTTTGTGCGCCTGTTGAATGGGTTTGGGCTTTAAATGTGCCCAAGCTGGTACGCCTAGTTCCTTTTTCCTTGTATGTAGAGCTTAAATGGTATTTTTTTAAAAAGCAAAACCACCAAGCAAACAAACAAAGAAAGAGCTGGGTGATTTCCTCCCCCACAGCTGGGCTTTTTTTCCCCAGTCCTGGCCACTCTGAAAGGTGGTCATCACCAATATTAGGGTGCAGGATTGGGCCCAGGGCAGGGCTTTTGCAGGCAGCACATTTCTTGAGGCTCCCGGTAATGCAGTTCCTGGGGAGTGCTCAAGAAACGGGGCAGTTGCCCATTACTGCTATTTTTGGTGTCTCCCCAGCACTCTCTGTCCGGCTCCCTGACCCCATTTTTTAATTCCTGCCTCTGTGTCTTCAGCCCATCACTATGTTTTTTCTTTCTCTGTATTTTCTAATTCCTCCCTGTTTGTCCTATAGCCTGCTGCTATTTTTTTCTTTCTCCACACCCCTCTCTCCCGCTCCCTGTCCTTCCCTCTTCTCTATCACCGTGTCCTGCTTCCTGGCCTTATCTTTCCTCTCTGTCCTGCAGCCTGCCCCCTCTTTCCTGCCCGTATCCCCTGCTCAGATGGCTTCTCCCTGGGCCTCCGTCCTGCTCCCCATCCCCTTTTGCTCTTCCTCTGTCTCCATCCCGGAGGCCATCGCTGTTCTGTCCTTCTCTGCCTTCTTGCCCTGATCCACATCCCTCTGTTTCTCTGCATTGTTTCCCGTCCTTCCCCTGCTCGGTGCCCCGCTCTCTGTCCCTGCCTCTGCCTTTCTCTCTCCCCACCCTTGTCCCTCTCAGCCCTTCCCCTCTGTCCCTCTGTCCTGCTCCCTGTCCCATTTCGCTGTCACTCCGCTCTCCTGCTGCCTTTTCTGTCTCTCTGCCCCCCTGTCCTGCTCCCTCGCCCTGCCTGTGCCAGTCCGTCCCTCTGTCCTCCTCCCTGCCCTTCTTCTTCTCCCTCTGCCCCTCTCCCCCGCTGCCGATCACTGTTTTTCTTCCCGCACCCCGCTGTCCCCTGCCCTCCACCTCGTTCCCGCTCTGCCCCTCTGCCGGCTCCTCACCAGTACTTTTCCTTCCTCCACTCCCTGCCCAGCTCCCCCCGTTCTCCTCGTCGCTCTGTCTGTGTCCCGTCCCTCTCCGGCCACCCCACCGCCCTGCCCCACCCCTCTCTGCCGCTCTGTCCCTCTCCCCTCCTCTCCTCCCGGCTCCACCGGGGCTCCGGGACGCAGGGCAGCCCCGGGGAGGCGACCATGGAGCCGGTGAGGGGGCAGGGCCGGGCTGGGGGACGGTGTCCCTGCAGGGTCAGACAGCAGGAAGGAGCGCCCCGGGGCATGCTGGGAGCTGTAGTGCTGGGGCACGGGGCTGCCAGGGGGCCATGTTGGTTCCCAGGGCATGCCGGGAGCTGTAGTGCTGGGGCACGGGGCTGCCAGGGGGCCATGTTGGTTCCCAGGGCATGCCGGGAGCTGTAGTGCTGGGGCACGGGGCTGCCGGGTGGCCATGTTGGTTCCCAGGGCATGCCGGGAGCTGTAGTGCTGGGGCATGGGGCTGCCAGGGGGCCATGTTGGTTCCCAGGGCATGCCGGGAGCTGTCATTTCCCCACACTCAGGGTCCCGGCAGCCATGTTGGTCTTGTGAGGCGCAGCCTCTGCTCCAGCTGCGTCTCGGCTGAGGTGAGGGCTGGGGCCGCGCGGGGGTGGTGGGGGAGAGCTCCAAACTGCCGGTGCGATGGGCTCCCGGTCAGCTGGAGCCAGGCCTGGCCGGGGCAGCCCTGGGGGTGACCCGAGAGCTGAGGAGGGGAAGGAGATGGAGACAGAACCCCCTGGGCACAGGCACTGGGCACCCCGACTCCCAGAACCCCCCTGAGCCGCCCTGGCCCGGCTCACCCCCTACAGCTGCCCCGGCCCCAGCACCTCCCCTGAGGCCTGGCCTGCAGCCCCAGGCCGCCCCACGGCCTGTCCTGGCAGCAGCGAGCTGGGCCTCGGGCACACTCGATCCTCCGTTAACGTGGGTGCTGTCAGCGCCAGCGCGGGGAAGGAGCGGTGCCTGCAGGAGCTCCTGCAGCAGGAGGGGCTGCAGCCTGCGGCCGGCTGCAGTAATCATGATTCTTTCCCTCTCCCAGAGGCTGCGCTGAGGGCTCGGTTGTCCGTTCCTCCCCCAGGGATGTCGTTGGCTGCATCTGGCTCAGGCTGAAGTTGAAGAGATCGGAAAAAGGTAAAGCGGCTGAAGAAGGACACGAAGGGGATCTGGCTGGAAGCTGCCCCCGGCTGCAGACAAGAGACAGATGGCCTCTCCAAGTGAGGAAGGGTCCCTCTGAGTATTCCTCAGCCGACCAGATCTCCAGCGTGCACCGTGGGGTCTGTGTGGATAGCCAAAAGTACGGTACAGCCATGTAGTGTGTGTGAGACTGTGTGTCTAGGAAGCTTCATATTGTAAGAGCTGAGAGAGGCAGAGACAGAAATGTCTGAGCTGTAACGTTCGTCTGGAAGCACCGAGAGCGGGAACTGCGGTGAGTCCTGGGCCCCTGGGGCCGTGTCACCCCTCTTCTGCGTCCGGGTCCCTCCCTGTGCCTGTGCCCCCCCCCGCCTTTCCCTCACTGGTGTAACATTTTTGCTTCCCTGTACCTCTCTTCTTCTATCTATTCTTGTATCCTGCTCCCTGTTCCTGCCTCTCTTTCCAAGCCCGTCTCTTTCTTTGCCATTCTACCCGCCCCTTTGTTTTTTCTTGCTCTCCCTCTGCCCTGCTCCCTGCCCCTCTTTTTTTCTTCCTCTCCCTCAGTCCTGCAGCCCATTGCTGTTTTTTCGTTCGCTGCCTCTTTGTCCCGATCTGCATCCCTCTCTGTTTTTCACAGTCTCTCTGGCCTCTTCCCTGTCCTGCTTCTTCTCTCTCTGCTTGTGTGTCCCACTCCCTCCTCTTTCTCTCTCTCACTTTCTCTCTCTCTCTCTCCCCCCCCAGTCCTGCTCACTGTCTCTGTTTTTTTTTTTTTTTTCATTCTGTGTCCCACTGTCGCTGTCCTTCTTCCTGTCCATCTCTTACTCTCGCTGTCCCTCACTGCTGCTCCCTGGCCCCCTTTCTTTTTTAGTCTTCCTCCAACTCTCCACAGGGCTCCTGATCCCTCTCTTTCTTTCTTCATCCCTCTGTGAGGCTCAAAATCCCGGCCTTTCTCGCTCTGTCGTTATTCTTGTGTGTCGCTCTGTCCTGCTCCCTGTCCCACCGTTTCTTGCTATGTCCCTCTGTCCTGCTCCCTGACCCTATTCCTTTTTCACTCCCTCTCTGTCCTGCTGCCCACCCGAGATTATTTCTCCATCTCCTTCCTGCTCCCTGTCCTTATTCTTCTTTCTCTGTCCTGCTCCCTCTTTCTGCCTCTCTTCCTCTATGCCTGCTGCTTCTTTCTCCATCTCTGCCCAGATCCCTCTCCCTTTTACTTTCCTCTCACGCTTCCTCTGTCCTTTTTTTTCTTGTCCCCACCTTTTCTGTCCTGCGGCCCAGCGCTGTCTTTTCCTTCTCCACCTCTCTGTCCTGCTGCCCAACCCAGGCTTTTTTCCCCTCCATCTCTGTCCTGCTCCCTGTCTCTTGTTTTTCCCTGTCTTTCACTTTGTCCTGCCTCCCTGTTTCTGCCTTTCTCTGACAATCCGCGTCCTGCCCCTCTCCTTGTCTTTCTCCCTTTGCCCCCATCCTTCATCCTGTTTGTCGTTTTTCTCTATCCCTCTGTCCCTGCTGCTTCTTTCTCCACCTCTGTCCTGCTCCTGGACCCTTTTTTCCTCCCGCTGTGCCTCTGCCCTGCTTCCTCTCTCATCTTTCCTGTCTTTATTTCTCTGTCGCACTGCCTTGCTGTACCCCCATCCAGCTGGCTCTCTCTTTTTTCTCTTCTCTCTTCCTCTGTCCTGCTTCTCGGCCTTTCTTTCCTCTCCTTCCATCTCTACCCTCCAGGCCATTGCTGCTATTTTTCCCCTTGGTCTCTTTGTCCGGATCTGACCCTCTCTTTGTTTCTTAGTCTTTTCCGTCCTGTTCACTGTCCTTCTTTTTCTCTCTCTGTCTGTATGTCCCGTTCCCTGTCCCTGCCTTTCTCTATCCCTCCTTCCTTTTTCTTCTTCTCCCCCCACTTTCTCTGTCCCTCTGTGCTGCTCCCCAACCCTACTTTTTCTTCTTCCATCTCTCTGTAAGACTCCTTGTCCCTGTTTTGCTTGATTTGTCTATCTCTCTGGACTTTTCCCTGCACCTTTCTTTCTCTCTCAGCTCCTCAGTCTTTTCCCTCATCTTATTTTTCTCTTTCTAGTCCTCCTCCCCATCAGCTTAACCTGAATGACCAGGCGTCCCTGTGCTCTGGTATTTACCCGTGTTGTGGTTTAACCTGGCAGGCAGCTAAACGCCACACAGCCGGTTGCTCACTCCCTGCAGTGGGATGGGGGAGAGAAGCAGAAAAAAAGGTAAAACTCGTGGGTTGAGATAAAGACAATTTAATAGGACAGAAAAGGAAGGGAAAATCATAATAATAATGATAAAAGAATATACAAAACAAGTGACGCACAATGCAATTGCTCACCACCCACTGAGCGATGCCCCGCCAGCTCCCCCCGGCCAACCTCCCCATTTTTTTGTTCAGCATGACATCATATGGTATGGAATATCCCTTTGGCCAGTTTGGGTGAGCTGTGCTGGCTGTGTCCCCTCCCAACTTCTTGCGCACTTCCAGCCTCCTCACTGGGAGGGCAGTATGAGAAGCTGAAAAGTCCTTGAGCTAGTGTAAGCACTGCTCAGCAACAACTAAAACATCGGTGTGTTATGAACATTCTTCTCATCCTAAATCCAAAACACAGCACTATACCAGCTACGAGGAAGAGGTTAGCTCTTTCCCAGCCAAAACCAGGACAACCTAGCATTGCCCTAGGGAAGATCTGTGTCTTTAGGGCTAGGGATCATTTGGGAGCCGATCTCCTTATGTAGACAGTGGAGCTAGGCGTAGTTAAAGCAGAGGTGGTTCTCAGCTGGTGCTCTGTGCATCTTGTTGAAAGAGCAGGCTGTGGGCCTTATTTTGAAGGAAGGTCTCTTGTTCTGCGCTTATTGCTCCTAGGGAGTGTGTTGGGGACTGCAGGGTCGGGTGGGGCCTGCTGTGATTCCTGTAAATGTGAACTGGACTTCTCCTAATGGACTTGAATGAAACCAGACTGACTGCCTGTGGTTTTCTTCCCCAGCTCCAATTCCAACCTGCGTGCTTGGCACTAATAAACAAGAGACGCTGAGCTAGTTTCCAGATGTCAGTGGCTGCCAGTTCACAGAGAACATCGCTTCCTCAGGTAACGGTGCAGTTGGCCTGTGATCAGAGATGTGTACTTGCATGATGGGGCTTTCATGAACATTTTCTGGTCTTGCCACTTCAAAGCCCTTCTTTTTTCTGGAGATTTTTAAGACAGCATTTCTTATTCTGGGGTTCAGACTGGAGTTGGACTTAAGGTTGAACGGCTGAGATAATGGGCTCCGTAAAACGTGAGAGCGTGCTGCTTTTTTGCTGTTGTTTTCTAACACTATCTGAACTTTGGTAAGCAAGAGGAAGAGTGGTTGAAAGAGCCTGTTCTTTGAGAGTAACTGTGCCTGTAGCGTGCCTGTCTTTGTATGGTGAAGGTTTCCTACCTGCAGTATGATTTTGCTGGGCTGTGAGGCTGTATTGGAGTAGCAGAGGTAAGAAGTGTCGTCTTTAAAGGTAATGAAGCTGTAGCAAAACAAGCCGGACAAGCTAGTTTCTTCCTAGAATGCTGCCTGACAAAAATAGTGGCAAGTAAAGGCACTTGCAGTTGGCTTTTTTATGCGGTCTTCATACGGAGCTTTGGGTATTGATTGATTTCTGGGAAGCAAGACAACAGTGAGGAAAGAAAAGCGGGGCTTGTCTAAATGGCTTCTTCGCCGTAGGCAGGGTTCGAGCCTTTGCGCTAGAACAGGTCTTTACGACAGTTTAGGAACACAGAAGATGAGCTGTCTGTAAGGAGAGTTTCAGCAGAAGTAAGGCTCAATTTGCTACATTGGCTCCTCTTTGTGTGGATGCAAATAAGAGATGACTTGGCAGTGTTTACATCTCAAGTGCGTACCGGTGTGTTAATGCAGGCCGTCGAGGTCTTTTCAGGGGTACCTCTGGACTGCAGGTCGTGTGCCTGAGTGGTACCGAGTCCCAGGATGAGCCAGCTCCTGCCGACAGTTTTATCTCCTGGAGATACATTTCATTTGGCCTCATTATTTTCTCAGCTAAATCTATCCGAGTCTTACAGATAGACTATAGATAGATACAGTCTTGGGATCGTGACGACGTAGTTCGAGGGCTCAAGTGGCAATGTTTGATTTGCCATCACTTTGCCAAGGCAAAGGCCATTGCAGGGTAATGGTCCCACAAAAAGCCTGGGACTGCAGTCTTCTCAGTAGTCTTCTGTAGCCTTCACGCTGCCAGGCCGTTGATACCGTTTCATCAGAAGCAAAAATCACCCTAGTCCTGGGATGTCTTTCCTGCCCTCTGTAGACGGAATAATCCCTGGTCATTCATGAACTGGTCATGCCCTACCTTCAACCTAGGCAGGTTATTTTCCCTCATTCCCATCTTTTTCTGAAGTAAACATCACAGTTGTTATAATCATGAAAAAGGTGAATTTTTTTCTTCCTTGTACAAATATTACTTTATATAATAGTTTCTTCATTTCTCTGTTCTGTGTTGGTAGCTCTGAGCATTTAATCTGGTCTACCTGAGCCTCCTGAACCCCGAAGCAGTGTTCTGAAGGAGGCCTTATTAGGGATTTCTTCAACGCTGTTAAAATAAAAGCTGCTTGCTCTGCTTTAAATCGGGGTGATGGAAAAGGCCGCTCTGTTTTTTGAGTCCTTTTTTCCCTTGGCTTTTTAGATGGGCAGAGGACACTTCTGTCGGGCTTTCTCTTTGCGTGCGTCCTGGTGCTTCTCTCGCCAGCTTTCTTTGGCAAACGCGGGCTATTGCTTAAAACTTCCATCAGAGGTGGATGCCTGTCACACGACAAGGGTTCTTTGGGTATCGGTCGATGAAACACCAACGGTCTACGGACCAAGTCTGTTCAAACGTATTATAATAATATAAGTTGACAATCAATATCATTGAGCCTGAGTAGAGCGCAAGCAATCTAAGCATGAGCGAAAGAGAGAAGGGGAAATCTCACTTGCCGTGTAGGCGAGGTACAACACCGTTAACGATTAATCTTACCCACTGATGAGCAACAGTTGGGGAAATTGTGGACCTGTCGTGTTCTCCTTCATGACATAAGGACATCTCCTTCTCCAGGCAGCACCCCTGGACCAGCTGAGAGCTACCCCGAGTTGGTGTTGGGGCACCTTATTTTTGGGATTGCACCTTCTCTGTTCAGTTGTATGCCTGACAAGTTGATGTAGGCATGTCCTTTACATGCAAAGCTGGACGTGTCTCAGAAGGGTTGGTGATCTGCAAGTAGTTGTACGCGGTTGGTCACAGGTTTCTGTGTGCGAGGGGCTCCGTGCAGCTGTGTGAGCAGCGCAAGCACGCTCTGTTAGCGCTTTCCACTGTCCCATGCCATACCTGAGGCCAGGAGCGTCTCGCCACACTCCACCCCTTGTGGCGTGGGTAACGGCGTGATCCCGTGGTTGGGGTAACAGCCCTGCAGAGTGAGGGTGCGAGCCTCTCTTGCCTCTACTGGTGCAAAATGGCTGGGCGGTGAACGGAGAGGTGGTGGAGGAGGAGGAGGACTTTCCCAAGCGGGGGACAAATGCGAGATTAATCGCTATTGGTGAGTTCGATCGTTTGGTTCTATGATATATGGCAACTCAAAGCTTAATCACAATCCAAACAACTTAGTAATGGGATAAAGAATATTACAATAATAATAGTTTTTGTTACTATTTGTTGCAAATCTAAGGGTGGTATCCAACTAAAGAGGTCAGAAAGTGAAACTCCACCAGGAGATACTGCGATTTGATGTAATGTTTGTAAGTGTTTGGAAATGGCCCGGACGTCGTGACATTTGTTACCTTTGGTATGAATCAATGCTCTTGTTGCAGGTTAAGCATATCAGGTACTAGATGATTTTGTCCTAGTGTCAAAGCTAAAGAAGAATTTTCCTGTTGCAAGGCTAAAGTGGCATCTACTGTGCAATTGTCTGTGGGTTCCATGGTAGCAGATAGATTTTTAAGAGCTCTTTCTAGTTCATTTACCCCGAGTTTGGGAATTAAGGTTCTGATTAAACATCTCCATCTGGAATCATGGGGGGTTCCTCATATACTGGGGTGAAGAGGTGGAGTGTCAGATCTACGCATGCGGCAGGGGCTGCGTTAACCCCCCCACCTCCCACTGCAGGAATGACCATAGGCAGAGGCGCTGTGAAACGACATCAAACCTTTAATGAATTAAGAAAGAAACAGAGATATGGGAGAGGGCTGGGACTGGTATGGGCGGGTGCAGGTCGCATGTCGCAGGGATCCGTGCTCCACACCTTCTCTATCAGTCTATCAACAGCGGTCAGGGGGGTGGAGCACTTTGTCCCGCGGCGTCCCTCAGGGTTCTGGCTCGCTTGGTGGGCACGTTGTTGCTGTTGGATGCCCTCCGCTTGCTGCTGCCCGCTTGCTGCCTGCTGCTGCCTGCCGCTGCACCGTCCCCATCCGGCTTCCCCTCCCACGGGGTTTTTGAATGTTTTACCAACTGGCGCACCACCATCTCCTTCCTCTTCTTGGGTGGCATGTTGTCCCACGGGAAGGTCTCTTGTGTCTTGGGGGTGCCAGCTGGCACGGGGCGCTTGACCTGCTGGCCGCCCGCCTTGCCCGATCTGGGCACCACCCGGCAGGAGACGACGCCCGGCGACAGTGGCGAGCGGGTTGAACCCACCCGGGGCTGCCTCCGCAGTGCCTCCTCCACCGGTTGGGCCATGTGGGGTGGGTGGCACTGGGGGGCAGCCGGGGGGCTGGGCAGGGGACTCAGCAGTGGGATCCACAGGGGGCTCTCCAGAGGACCCTTCAGGGGATCCTTCCAGGGACTCTCCACAGGACTGTCCTCTGGAGAACTCTCCAGAGAGGTCTCCTCAGAAGTCTCCAAGGGACTCACCATCAGCCAGGCGGGGAGGTCTGCTGCCACCCCACCCTGCTTCCCCTTGGGGTCCTGCAGGGGGGAGGCCGCCACCCCCCAGAAGGTGTCGGCGTCCCCCAGCATTGCCACTGCCAGGCAGTCCTTGGGGCAGTTGCCCTCTGCCCCATACTCCAAGAAGTCAGGGACTTCATTGAAGGAGGCAGTGCTGGCAAGGCAGTTGGGGTCATCGGGGAAGGTGTTTTCACTGTCCACCAGCATTGCTGCTGCCACTTGCTCCTTGTTGCAGCTGCCCTCTGCCCTGTACTCCAAGAGGTAGGGGAGCTTGTTAAGGGTCAAGCTTGTTAAGGTCAAGTTGGGGACATCGGGGACATCGGGGACGGCATCCTCGCCATCCCCCATCCCCGCCACCACCTCTGGCTTCTTGGGGCAACTGCCCTCCACCACATACTTGGAGAGATCAGGGAGCTCATCGAGGACCTCGGCGGTCAAGTGGGGGCCATTGGCGGTCAAGATGGTGTCCTCGCTGTCCCCTAGCCGTGCCACCACTGCTTGGTCCTGGGGACAGTCACTGTCCGCCACATGCTCCGAGAAGTCGTGGAGCTCATTGAGGAAAGTGGTGCTGGCAAGGCTGTTGGGAAATCAAGGACATCAGGGACGGTGTCCTTGCTGTCCCCCAGACCTGCCGCCACTGCTGGCTTCTTGGGGCAGCCACCCATGGCCACGTACTCGCAGAGGTCGGGGAGCTCATTGAGGAAGGCAGTCAAGTCGGGGACATTGGGGGCGGTGTCCTCGCTGTCCCCCAGCCCTACCACCACTGCTGGCTCCTTGGGGCAGCCGCCCTCCACCACATACTCGGAGAGGTCGGGGAGCTTGTGGAGGAAGGCGGTCAAGCTGGGGCTGTCGGGGACATCAGGAATGGTGTCCTCGCCGTCCGTGGTGTCGAGCCAGTGGACCATATGCTTCACGGTGGTGTCCTCTGCCTGCTCAGGAAGGGCCTCGGCAAAGGTGACCGGCCCCTGCTCGGGCAGATCTGCGGGCTTCCCCAGGGCTGCTGGGGTGGTCACCGCTGCTGAAAAAGCAAACAAACAAAGCCAACGCGACCCCGGGGCGATGCAAGCTTTCCTCAGCTTGGCCGCCCACCTGCGGGCTCTGCCAGCCCCCAAAACTCACCTTTGGGCTTTGTCATGGTTCTGCTGGTGGGTGGAGCCAGGGCTGGCTGGTGGGGGCTGGCAGCAGGGACACTGTCCTCAATGGCTGCTGTGTCCTTCTTAAAGGCCTCCGACGGCTTCTGGGCGCTGCCGGGCAGGTTTTCCGTGCTATTTCTGTATTTGATACCCAAGGGATTTCTTCCCTCTGCCTCTGTTTCTGTGCAGGCACGTGCATGAAGCAGGGGTGTTTCTCTGTGCCGTAACTGGGACTGATGACAGCTGGGTGGTGGGAAGATGTGCAATCACGGAAGAAGCTTCCTGCAGCTGCCCTGCCATGTCCTTCAGGATAAAACAGCTCTTCTGGTCATTTGCTGCCATTGAGAGCAGCCGAGTGCATGGGAAGGTGTGGGGTTCCTCCTCCCTGCGGTCGGCACTGGTCCTTACTGGTTAGCCTCCCCCGGCAGCCAGTGCTGTACGTCCCTGTCAGTTGTTAGGCAAACATCTGCAGCTGGAATGTGTGGCATGTTCCTCTGATTCGTCCATTCTCCACCTTGCATGGCAACACGTTTAAAATACTGAAATGTACTCTTTTTATTGCTGCTAACATTCAAAAATGTTGCTTTGGTCTGGTCAGCAAGGTATTTGGAAAACATCACTGTCGCATTCTGAGAATAAAGTAGGATCCCATCCTTCCTCCTACCCCCCAAACTGTGTAGGATCCAGACCTTTTCCCCCTACCCCGCTGTGTGTAGCCTGGCTTCGTTCGTTTTGCTGCCTCAGACCCAGAATACAGCAAACAGCTGAGATGCGTGCTGTGTGCTCCAGGCCAAAGAAAGTTTCAAATGGTCCCAGCTTATTTTATGCAGCCATGCAGTATGGTACATTTTGGAAGGAACACTGGGATGATGTATCAGAAGTTACTGAAAATGAGATGATCCTCCTTTTATGGTGTTTTATTTTCAGTGCCTGGTTTGGGAAAGAATATACTCAAATATTCTACAATACAGATCTACTAGAGAAAAATGAGTGCAAGGCAAAGTCATAATTCTGAAATTCATGCTGCATTTGTTGCTAAATGTATGTTTTGATTTCATTCAAACTAGAAAGTAAACAAAGGTTGTATACCTGCAAAAGAATTTGAATAGCTGTCTTTGTTTCCCAGAGCGAGCATACAAGCACCGGGGAACAGTTTGCAGGATCAGAACTTCAGCCTGCTCTGGGTGATAAACCTTCAGGAGAGGAAAGAGAAACCCCACTTTTTTAAATACAGCTCTACTTCTCTTAGTATTTCTTCTTGTTAGATTGTGCTGCCAGTCAGAGTCTAAGCTCGTGATTGAACTGTTAAAAAATCAAGATATTTAAGGATTATTTACTGTATTAAATCCTCTTACAAGCAGTGCATTCTATTGCCCTGTGGATAGTATAATGGCATGACTGGCATGACTGGTAATTTTCCTTTTCTTTTCTAGTAGAAGGATGCATTTATGAAGGCAAAGCCAGGGTACGAGTGGTGCCCCACAACAAACCAACCTGTGAAAACCCAGATATCCACTGCTACAAACAGGAAAAAGCTATGGGCCTTTGCTTCAGACTCTGCAAAAGATTGACCAAGCCTGAGGAAAGCGACAAAAAGTGAAGAAATGCCACAGCGTAACTTCGGGATGGCAGGTGAGATTTCCATCCTTGTTCCTCAGATGTAGCAGCCTCGTTTGGTTTGAGGATGCGGCGTTGGAATCGAACTGCAAGACCAGTTTTCTTGACTGCACATGGTACTGTAGTGCTGATACCTTTCACGTCCCAAATTAAGTTGCCAATTAAGACTCTAGTTAAGCCTCTGCATAAGAACCTGAAGTTCCGTAGTGCTTTCAAGAGTCAAGTCCAGATATGTGGCATATCATAACCCATACCCCATTTGGGGTCCAGAGTGGATTGATTTTTAATTCAGGCTTATCCGTTGTTAGAGATTTTCATTTTCTAGTCCAAAAGGAAAATGCTGAGTGCATGCATTCTTTTTCCCTTTCATAGAGTGTTGTACTATGTTTAGTAATTTGCTGTTTATAATTATAAAAATATAGTTTATGGGTGTTTATGAAGCTGGAGGTGTTAACGTTCTTGTGCATGAATGTACCAGTGGAGCTAACTTTCTGTATTTAAATCAAGCGAAGCATAACTTAATTTCACTTAGAATGTGCTCTTTTGCCCATTATACCTTGGAAGGGTGGATTCAACCTTTTAAACATTAAAAAAGAAATAAAAAAAATCACATCTGTGAATAAGTGTAGGTGGAGCACCTGAACTGGTGATAATCTCTCACTGATATCCACAAATAGCAGAACTGTTGCAATCCTGACCTTGAAATACAGAGACATGAATGTTAAATACTGGCAGCCTAAGTACCTAACAGTCAAGGTAGAAAATAATTTTTCCCCCACCAGTCTTTTTTCTTTTTTGCGTTTTAAAGTTTCTAATTTTATAAATACTGATATACTTGAAACTTTGTCATACCTTACCTGGTTTATGACAGGTGTGCAGCAGATAGGACTTTTCTGCTTAGAGAGATTGTGAGCTGGAGAGTGGAAAATGGTTTTATGGAAGAAGCGTGAAAGGATAAAACGGGATAAAAAGGCTTGTATAACTTTTTACCAGTTGAGTGGTACGAAAATTCCTGTAATTAAATTCCTTCTGGCTATGAAGGAACAGTGAAATGTTATCAAAATGAAGTTCTAAAAATCTCAAGCCCCTTCATCCCGTTCTGCTATCAGAGGAATAACTCTTATGCTCCTTAAGGTTTATTGACTTAACAGGAAGAGTAAGTGGGAGGTCTTGGTCTATGTGGCTGCTGTCCCCCACCGCTCCTGCTGGGGTATCCAGCTGTAGAGCTTCTGAGTACAGGGAGATCTTGAATCAGCACCTGTCAAAGCAGAGGACAGAGAACTTAAGAATTAATGAGAAACTAATCTAACCCACTGTTTTATCTACAGAGCCATTCATTTCTGAAGAAGGCCATCATTTGTGCTACATGTGATTTTTTTTTTTTTAAATCCTATTTATTTGTTTTTTTTCTGCAGACTGAGTCAGTGAGCATAGTAATTCACAGGGGTCTCACTCCAGTCCTCATGCCAATGAAGGCTGGCTGTTTCATGAGTATAACAATAGCCCATAACATAACAACAGCTTCTGACAGAGACGTTAGCAGCATCTTTTAGATGGCATGGCATGGCAAGTCTGTCGTGCTGTTTTGTCAACTATATACCAGGTTGTGGTAAATATGTTTTGTTGTATTCTTCTCCCCTCGACTTCACGTGATAGTTCAGTTCAACCCTGACTCTTCCGTCCAGTACAACCTCTTTTAAAAGCCAGGCTGTGTGCTAACAGATGAACTAAAATGTAGCTGAGCAACCGTAGAAATGCCACTGACTGTCTTGCATCTTCAAGGCAGATCGTTTCCTTAGGAGAGGGATTATATGATTCCAGAAGAAATCCAGGAAATCTGTTTTACTTGTTGGTAGTTATTAATCCTGTCTTGATTGCCTTTTACATAGCACATTTCGTTTTGGAAAATGTAATAGAGAGAGAGTAAGATCTTCCTTTCTTTTTCTTAAGTCCCACACAGGCCATCTCTCGCCTTTATTTTTGGCATTCCAGCAGTAAGCACGCCACTTTTAAGTTTCTCATGTTGACCTCCCATTGTGTCAAGAACCTGAGGTGTGGCACCAGCATTGGGCTTCTGACCTGCAGACCCACTGGTGGTGTCCTTGCTCACCCAGCCAGGAAGTTGTAACTGAGCATGTTTTTCTCATGGCACAGTTCACCTGTGAGATGTTAGGGCGTAAGGCAAAGACAACTGCTGTTTGCAGGTGAACGTGACCATTGCAGCACCTGCCCTCCAGCTACAGAGCTAAGTGGGCCACAGCTTTCCTATACGAATGTGCAAGGTTCCCAATACTTTCACATTTCTGCATGAGGAGAAAAGCATCTGGGCCAAAAAGCTTTTTAGTGAGGCAAAGGGTGGAAAAAAGACACTTCCTAGAATCGCCAATATCCTGATAGAGATGCAATTTTTGTTTTTAGAAAGAAGCTTCATTCTGCACCCAGGTGAAGGTTAGTTGAAACTGGTACCTGCTGGCCTTCATTCTGCTTAGTTCTTCCTCAGTTCGTTCTTTCCTCTGATTGAAAAATTGCAGTGACGAACAAGCCAGCCTGCTGAGTTTCGAACCAGACCAATACTAACAAAGTATGTCATTCCCAGGTGGTGAGATGGTTGTAAGCTGTTGAGAAAGTCACGAATCATCTCCCATTCTGCAAGTTCTAATTCTTGACTCTTTTCCCACTACTGTTGATTTTACTGTAACTTGCTTTAAAATAGTACTTAAAATTTGTAATTTTTTGTACCAGTAAGTTCTTGATGCCATAAAAGAAACGTTGTGCTGAGAAGGCACTATAAACACATGGCAGTGTTTGTATAGATACATTTTGTCTTCCCTTAGATGAAGTTGTTTTGTAGTTTGAAACCTTAGTGAACGGATTTTTGGTTTTATCATGATCAGATGTCTAAGTGCTAGCCCTCTGCTTCAGCTGCAGCATAAGTACTCAAGTTGCTTAAGCACCAGATTAAACTTTCACTTTCCACTTAGCTGTCATTTTTTTCCTTCCTCTTAATTTTTGTATTTAAATAAACAGTTCAAGTATTTGCTTACTTGGGGAAAAAACAGTGCTATCTTTGTCCTGTTATGATAAGCTACCTCTCTGAAGGGCAGAAAGCTGAGACCACCAAGAAGATATTTAGAAGAGGGGAAAGAATTTGAGAGCCCTAAGTTGGATGTTCTTCAGCTGGCCAAAACTGAGGAGGGGGGAAAAGACCTACAGGTAGCTACAGGGAAGCACAGGAGAGCAGCTGGGAGCCAACAGTGTGATGTGGGATAAGAAAGTGCTGCACTGCAGTGTGTCAGGCAAAGTATTTTCAGGAACCGTAGGGAAGAGTGAATGCCACTGAACAGAGCACAGCTCATCTGACGTGGCTGCTCTGCTGGTCCTTCACGTACAAGAAAGATGAACTCCCCCCGGAATAACTGGAGAGGAGAGCTGCAGGGATTGCTGGGACATGGGAGATGGACGTGCGTGATGACATCAGTTCATGATTTGCTTAGGCTAGAAAAGCAAGTGGAAGAAGAGTGGGGTGACTCCTGTAAATGCAGAAGAGGGAAATACCATTTAGGGAGAACAGTTGCTAAGCTTAAAGGTGTGGGCACCAGAAAAAATGTGTGCCACCTGGCCCTGAGTACATTGAGGCTGAAAACTGGAAAAAAACTCTTAATGCTTAGAAGATTTGGGTTCTGCAGCAGACTTCTAATGGAAATAAAGTAGAAAGCAACCAGCCAACCCCTTACTGCTTAATATGGAGTTTGTTAAGTTTATGATGGGCCTGGAGATCTCTTCCAATCTCTCCTTCCTCCAAATTAACTGCCTCTTCAGACATTGTCTTTCAAGATATGTGTTCCCTTTTCCTTTTCAATTGCTCTGATGTCCTCTTGTCTGAAGGACTGAACGGTTGCTGATCGAGTATTTTGATGGCAAAAAGTGCTATGCTGACAGGATCGCTTCACAATTGTGAATTGTGCTTAGGTACTTGCTGACCCTTCCCATTTTCTGTCTTCATTTCTTCAGTCACTTCTTGTTACTTGATCCTGCACTTCTGATAGTACCTTGTCTCTTTGTAGATGCTTAATACATTTTGTTCCCTTTTTTATTTAAAAGTAAGAAGTTTAAAACCAAAAAACAAACAAAACCCCCCTACACACCTTCTACCTGTTCATCACAGTAAGGGAAAAAATTACTTCCAGTTGAACATTGGATTTGAAGCCGGATGCTCCTTAGGCCGTATTCTTAAGATAATGAGCCACTCTTCTATCCTTGAGATAGCAGATGAGCTTGGTTTATTCACATTGCTTTCCTCTGCTTCTGTTTACTTGCCTGGCCAGTGCCTGCGCGGTTCTGGCACAGAGGATCAAGTGCTTCCTGCTTCAGAGCTGTCAGGCTGGCACTTTTCACCACTAAATGCAGCTCTAAACGAAAGAATACTCTCTCTTCAATACTAAGAGAGTACTGAAAAAACCTACCCGGTGTGTGTTAGCGTGAGATGCTCTCTGAGGGAGAACTTTTGGCAGCGTCTGTGGTATTGAATGAAACAGCACCGGTGAGTGTTCCCATGAACTGGACCTTGATCATCTGTAGTGCTAAATCGTTTGGAGGTTTACAGGTACAGGTTTGGCCCATGTCAGCTGAAAAGCTCAACAAATTCCTCGGCACCGCTCACGAGTGGGAGTGGTCCCAGGGATTTCCCAGTGGGCATTTTGGATGAAGCTATTCTGCATCCAAATTTTGCACAACAAAATGCAACCAAATGGACAAGGGTAATTGTGCCAGTTGGCCTCCATTCCAGGGATGGTCCCGGGCACGGGTAATTTATTGTTGTAGAGAGAATTTTTGTATTGTTCAGTGAAAGGAAATTGGAAAACGTGAGTGCATGCTTAGTGAGACCTGGGGGAAGTTGCTTATCTTTGGTGTCTCATCATTACTGAAGTTGATGTCTCAGCAATACAGCAAGGATAATCCTTCCCTGTCTCTCACACTGTGGCTGTTGTGCGAGGCATTTGGGCCACAGACTGTCTCCCTCTCTCTAGATGACACACTGTTAAACTGGGCCCCTGCATTGCTTCCAAGGCACTCCCCCAAACCCAGACAATTAGTCCTCATAATGATGAAGAGCAACCACTGTTCTGAGTGGAAAAGCCACTCCATGAGTCATGCAGCACCAGTGTTCATTGCTTTCCCTTCTTGTCGTTTTCTGAGCTCCTGAGGTGCAGGAAGGCTGGAGGCGAGAAGGCGTCAGCATCAAATACTTGGAGAAAAACCTTTGTATCTGCATTTTACTTTCCTCAATTATATATTGTATTGGCAGGGCAACAAGTAGGCAGCAGCTTGCCTGGCCACTGCCTGCGCGGTTCTGGCACAGAGGATCAAGTGCTTCATGCTTCAGAGTGAAGTGCCAGCCTGACTTTTTCTCCTACTGTACATTTCCTGGTACCATCACCATCACATACTTTCCTGGGACTTACAAAACACTTTCCGTGTATTTGTACAGGTCTGTGGGACTTTGGCTGCTCTGCCCTCTTTTGTGGCTTTCTCTGCTCCTCTCTGATTATGCCTCTTAACTTACGTATGAGGGCTTGATGCCCTTCAGTATTTCTTCCCATTTGTCTTTCTCGGTATCTGTGGGTTTCTAAAATTTTTATTATTTGACACTCCTGTGCAGTGGACACCTGTTTTCCCTTTCCCGTGAATGAGCTGGGGCGCTTCCTTGTCCCTCTGTGTGCTCTTCCCCGCTCTCCTTGGGTAAACGGAGAGTCTCTGTTTCCTCCCAAGTCCACATGTTCCTTTGAGGCTTCTTAAGTTTCCCTGAAAGGCTTTCTCTTGCTGGCAGCGTGTGGTTTGAGATGCATCGCTCCCTTCCTTGTCACTCCTCTGTGCCCTGTCCGAAACAAGGGTAACACAGGGGTTTGGACAAGGTTTTGGAACAAGTGTTTTCTCATGGTTATTCCTCAGAGCATTGTCAATCACGAGGCATTCCCATCTCACTCTTCTTTAGAGCTGGCTTAGTCTCGGACATGAATTCCAGCTTTCCTTTCTTTTCAGTTTGGAATCAAACACCGCTGGGTACAAAAGAGGGGGTGCTGCTCCTGGCGAGAGCTGTTGATATCAAAGTCCCTTGTCTGATGATCGATGCAGTGAAGGTTCTGTGTACCCTCTGCCTCAACCCGAAGGCGTGGACGTGGTGACAGAAATCCTGCCTTCTGCTGCTCTTGAGCTTTCGACTGGCCTCTCTGTGGAGTCTCTCTTCTGCCTCTGGCTCTTCTCTTCATTTTGTAATTGGTCTGCACGTGCGCCCTCCTGCCCTGGCTTGTGGGTTAGCTGCTGATCCTCTCTCATTGCAGCTGTGAGCAGGTGCTGGAGACTTTTGCTGGAAGAGCAGAAACAGATGGGGTGGAGCGATTCAAACGCCTCTTGGCTGGCCTGGGGAGCGGAACCTCGGTGGCGCTGAAGGTACGTAGTTCCTCAGGTTTGTGTGGACCTGGCACTTGAAATCTTACTCAGGAGCTGGAGAGCTTGAAGTGGGATGAATTTGGTGTGGCTGAAATGCCTTTGGCTTTACTGCTTTTTTTCTGCTGCGGCTTTGTGTTATCTTCTGGCCTCCTTAGAAGTCCTGAACCAGTGACTTCCAGTCCATGCCCAGAAGTTTTCTCTTTTGTGTGTGTGTGTGGTTTTTTTCAGGTGGCCTGTATGCAGCCGATCAGTGCCATGATCCGTCCTGCTTGTGAGCTTGACTTGGGAGTTCAGATACGTAGTGAGCTGTCTGTGTACTCCATGTACCTCATCTTGAATTCAGAAAGCAGCGCCACCCTTTTCATGAAAAGAGAAAAAAGAAAAAAGAAAAAAGAAAGGTAGTGCTTTCCAAGGACTAAAATTTACTTAGTTTTAGTGAGTAGGTAGGTGAACAGAGCACATACACTCCTTACCTGGTGTCCAGCTATTAATGCGAGGGGGTATTACGATGAGAACCTGCTAGATAATTATACCCTGGTTTTTTGCATTTTTACCATCTTTCATGAAAAAAACTACCAAAGGTAGTAATAGTAATAGGTAATAGTAATAACGGGTAATAGTAATAGTAATAACGGGTACTTGCCCGTTATTGGTCATGTAATCTGTGGCAGAGCTAGGACTTGGAGTGAGATTACCATGCTTAGTCTTACCATTCTAGAGTATTTAAAACATTTCCTTGAAACGCTTTCCCAAAATCACAAGACCTGACTTCTGAAATAGCCGTTTTCCTAGGAGCTGCATCTGAGCTAAGCCAGATGAGAGAGTCCTGCCTGCTGTTAGTCACTGAGGCTGATGACAGGTCACCCAGCAGTTCTGGCAAGGACAGAACAAGATGGATACGTATGTTCCTCTGTGCCGCTTGTAAATTCCGTCATGTCTTGCGTAAATTGGTCTCCAGGTTTTGCAGGTTGTAGGTTTGGTAGGATCGATGGTGTCTTAAATGTGATGGTAATAGCAAAACCTGTAGGCATCCATGTAGGGCATTTTGGATTTCATAGAATCTGCAAGGATATTTGAAGAGTTTAATGTTATGTTGAGGTACTGTAGTTACAGCGTTATCAGAAGAAAGTCTTGGCAAAGAAGATGAAGATGGCAAAGATACTCAAAAGCGTTATAACCTTTGACAGTGGAAACAAGTCATTTACAGTTTATATGAACGTTTTGCTGTTTCCTTATCAGAACTTAGTGATAGTAAATTAAAGCTCTCCACTGAGATGTAAAAAAAGGAGTCATGTGTCCTGCAAAGAAGAGTAATTGCACGGACTTGATAGTCTTACTCTTTTCAGTTCTCCTTAAAAGGCAGGTGTGTGCTTCCTCACCTGTGCTGTGCAGTGAGAAAAAAAAACCACCCTTGAAACCTCCTCTGAAATTAAAGGTGGGTGAGACACATCACATTTTCCGCCTTTTCCACTATCCTGCTTTCTCTTGAACTTGTTTGTATCGGTATCAAAAATTCTTTGTTTTCCCTGGAGCCAAGACAACTTAAGATTTTGGTTTTGTTTTCAGCCCGGCAGTCTCCTGTCAGAGAGAGGTGTCCATGCAGAAGTGCTCGGTCACAGAGCACTGTCTCCTTGCTGCAAGAGGACTAAGAGGTGGGTGCGTAGTTAGTGATGCTTCTCATCCATGCTTTGGAGGGTTTTCAGGTTGGTGGTCATTACAGAATTACAGTATGATAATTACTGTGGTAGTCTGAGGATATAAGGGAAACAAAGATTGGGGGGGAGGAGAGGATGCTTTTTAATAGCCACTAGACTTTCTACAACACAGTTTTTGTGGGTCACTGACAAGAGGATCATGGAGGAGGTGGCTGAGATTGTATAATGGAAATCCTTTTGTTCTGGAGTTGGAGCCCAAATCGCCCTCTAAAAATCTTACTCACGCTACCTAATCTGGAAGCATACAGTTTCTTTTCTGAAAACTGAAGGTAATTCAGTTAGAGGGAGAGCCTGTTTGGAAGTTTCAGTAGTTTGGGGGCAGAGGCCAGTTGGGGGCTGGGGCCCTCGGGGGTGGGGGCTGTTTCTGCCCCATGCCCTTGGCCTGGCGCTCACAGCTGGGAACGGGCTTTCCAGAATCCTGCTGGAAGGAGCCAGATGTGGGAGCTGTGGCCGAGCTGGGGGACAGGGAGCACCCCTGGACCAGCCTCAGGACCTGCGGCACACCTGCCTTCAAATCAGCTCTCCCAGCAGGACGTTGCCCAGGAGCAACTTGGAGTTTTGCTCTTCTCCTTCAGGAGCCGTGTTCCACAGCAAGCACACCCAGAGCTGCGCCTGTGCCAGGAGAAGACTTCATGCACAGCTGGGGCTGATGGTGACAGTTCCCGCCAGATGTGCATGTCAGAGAGATGCAGGTGAGATGCCATGGAGGAGACACTGACTGATTGCCCCTTCTCTTGCAGGAGCAGGGTTTAAGAGCAGGAGGGAGCCAGGGTACAAGGGCCTAGGAGGTCAAAAAATGCATCAAACAGCCAGAGCACGAAGCAGAGGGAGAAGAGAAATAGGTGCAGGTCACGTGGCTGGGACAGTGCTTGCAAGGTAACATCTGCCACAGAAGCACAATAACAGGAAAAGGCATTGGGAGGTCATGGAGTGACTGAGGAAAGTGCCTGGCAGAGAGAAGAGCCCGGAGAGAGAGGAGACAAGGTAGAGATGGAGGTGACAAAGATGGCATGTGGAAAGTGAGGGTGCAGGTCCTTGTGAAGACACTGGTGGCTGAGCAGCTGACGGGGAAGGAGCAGGAACCTGGCTTCTGCTGCAGGTACTTGTGGTGTCACTTGCTGCTGAGCAATGGATAGGGTAGGAGTTTTTAAATTACTTGTGCAGATGCGGGTGATATCACTTGTGACTGAGTAGCAGCTGGATAGGAAAAGACGCATGGCCTGCTTAGGTGCCTGTGATGTCATTCGTGGCAGGAACTAGCCCGTTGCTTTTTCAGGTGCTTGTGATGTTACTGGTGGCTGAGTAGCTGATAGGGCAGGACTTTCTATGTGATTTGTGAAGGTGGTTTTTGATGTCATATGTGCCTGAGAAGATGATAGGGCAGGCACAGAGGACTGTTTCATGCAGGTGCAATACGCATAGCTAAATAAAGAGAATAAATTCCCTTGGTAATCCATGCTAAAGTGTCCTTGCCTCTCTCCTAGGCTGGCGAAGAACTGACTTTTACATACGTCACCAGAGCATGATTGCTGCCAAGAAAGATCCCTGCGCTTGGCTGCTCCCCTGGACCCTGTTCCTCCTCACGTCCCCATTGCCTCTCTCGCTGGATTCGGTTTCTGGAGGGCACAGTAATCCCAAGCGCTGGCATTTGGAGATGAAAGAGGATGCCGATGGAGAAGCACCTTCGCTCATTTTGCAGTGAGTTTCACGGCAGGCTTGGGAGCTGGGTGTCTTATACTTTCTGTGAGGAGAAATGCCTACACGTTTCTGCCTCCGTTTTGCCTCAGAAACTGATTTCACACCCAGGATGCCTTGCGACAGGCTCAGAAAGGGGCCAGAAGGCCTATGAACTGCAGCTCTTGTGGGACACTGCAGGAGCATCTTCAAGGTGAGGTGTTGTCTTTTTTACTCAAACTCCACTGCCTGAGTTTGCCAGGAAACCAGCTTCTTCACCGAAACAAGGAGTAAAAAGAGTGGAAACCCATCTTCTTAACAAGATGACCCTGTTGATGAGGACCATCAGTGGCAGTGCTTGTAATGCCTTGGTTTCCTTGTCTCTCTTGCACCAGATATCGCACTTGGGAGAAGACCACATGAATCACACAAAGGCGACCCGAGCCTCTAATCGAGCAGCGCTGAAGATGCTCTGTTCCCAGTCATTTTTTTTCCCTGAGATCTCTGCGTGCTAATTTAATATGCTCAGTAGGTGTAGAAAGCTTCCACCCTTCTGGATCACACGGGTGCTTTCATAAAGGAAGTCAAAAAAACCCCAAACCCGTCTGTTCTTTCTCACATGGTCAAACTCTCTACAGAAATCAGAAGCACCACTTAGGACTGGGTTCGGTTATGATGTAATTTTATTGTTTCAATCCTAAACGTCAAGTTTGATGATTAGCATTCTTATGATAATGTTTGTCTGCGGCCTTTGATGGTAAATTGCAGGTTGTGATGGCAAGCTCCGTCACAAGTACTGAACGCTTCTGTCCATAAGCCATGCACCTGAAACACGTGGCAAAGAGTGAGGCAACATTTGCTGGTGATGCTGCAAATGCTTACTTTTTAGTCCTCCTCTCCGGAGTTCTCTTTGGATTTCTTTTTCTTCTTCACTTTCTTGCATTTCTTTTTCAATTCTGCATCACCAGAATGCTCGCTTCTGCCTTTCACCGCTTTCTTTTGGGTGCACTTTCATCCCCCTCTGCACAGGCGTGTTTCCTCTTTCTGCACGTTTGTTTTCCAGGTGCCTGGCCAGAGCCTGAAGACTCTGGGTGAACCGGCACTGGTGGGAGCGCACGTTGTCCAAGCGAGTATTTCCCCGGCTGCTGCTCACCTACCGAGCCAGGCTGCGTGTCTGCTCTGTGGCCGCTCAAGCCGTGCACGCTTTCCCCTCTGGAGCTTCTGCCATTCACGGGGGCTGTTTCTCTCCCTGTGGGAAGAGCTGCACAGGTTCCCACTGCCAGGCGCCGGCTGACGGTGAGCGCGCTTCTGCGTTTCTGCGTGGCGAGTGCGCCTCGGGCTGGGAGGCGACAGTCTGGTTGGCTTCTGTTCAGCTTCCCCCCCTGCTCAGAGTCAGAGCGCGCTCTCTTCCTGCCGCAGCGCTGAGGGGGAGTTCCTGCAGAGTCCCGTGCTTGTCTCTTCCTTTGGGTCCTCTGCATATTTTCTCCACCTTCTTGATGCCTCAGTCCCACGGTGACGCCAGAAAATGGACTCTTCTGCACTTGGTCCAGCTTTGCCCCACAAGTGCTCTTTGTCTCTTGGCATTCAGCACCTGCTCCAGGGCTCAGATCATGGTGCCTGGAGAAACAACAGTGATCTTAGTCTAGGGTTGTTCTCGCAGCCTCCTCGTGCCTTCAGTCTCATCCTTTCATTGTCTGGCAGCACTTGATGTGACACGCAGAAGCCTGAACCAGCACTAGAAGCTGGAAATGAGATCACGTCTGTCCCTTTCAGAGCAGTAACTCATCTTTATACCCTCTCGGACCTCCATTTCGCCTCTTTTCGCAGCTAGCCAGTCTCAGAGAGCAGACAGCCAGCAACTTACACCAGCGCAAGAGTTTAGTGCCGGACAAGGAGGGAGAAGAAAGGAGCGGGCAAACTGCAGAACAGACAGAACTTAACTAGACAAACAGTCATTCTCTCCTAGGACAGAAAGCAAAACCCACCACAGGAGAACACCACCACCACGATCAGTAACAGGAGAGGGAGTGTATTCGGAACACCCTTCCACACTTGTTATTACCTGGCGTAGAAGAGTAAATACGGACGCTGGCGCAGAACCGTCTTGATGTCACAAAGACCTACAGAGTCATCATTCATCTTGTACCACCGTCCATCGCCGGCCTGCAAAGAAAGGCAACGCTATCTTTAGATGAACTGCAGGATTTTTAAAACAAAACCACAGAGAGAACACCACTGAAGGACACCATGCGCCAACGCAAATCGCAGAGTTGACTTTTACCTTCACGAAGCAGTAATAGTGTCCTGCCTGACAGCTGGAACCTTCATGTACCAGGACAGCATACAAGGAGTAGAGGAGTGGTTCTCCAGCCGCTTGAGACATGTATGCACCAAGGTCCAAATATTCCGGATACTGCACAAGCTAAAGAGAGACCGAGAAGACTAAAAGTTATCCTGAGAGTCTTTAGGAAGCAGCCTGAGGAAACCTTGCCACCAAACACAGGCTAGAGGTATAGAAATAGATCTTCTCGGTTCATCAAAAACAGGCATTGCCATTTCGTCATTGAAGTGGCAGAAAACTGTTCTCGGCCAAACCAGCTCTTTACGAGCACAGCGGAGTGCTTATCTTCGCATTGGAACTTTCCTCTTGCCACAAGGGAAAGAGCAAGGCACAGCTACCAGAGCTATTGCATTGATTTTTCTTAGGCAGCTGCACTCGATAGCCATCGTGTGCAGACGTTAACAACTTCCAAGAAAGGGTTCTCCTTCGGGAAAGGTCTCCTTCCAAGCAGACAAAGTTGCAGTGCACTTGTATGCATACCTTGCTAATCTTTCTGCCAGAGAAAGGATCGAATCTCTTCAAGCACACTGTCAGGACATTGGAGGAGCGATGTATCGCAAGCCTCTTGGACGCAGTGGCCAGCTGTTCACACCTTGAAAACAAGCACAGACCCAACTGTTGCAACCAATCTTCTCCCCGCTTCACCCCCCATCCACGTATGGTTGCGTAAAGGCTTGTTTTGCCCAACTATCGTATGCGCAGGTTTGCATTTCAGACCCCTTAAGTCCGTACGCTCTCACGGAAGGTAGCTTCGGTCTAGGGTGGCTCACTTTGGAGAGCAGCAGTCTACAGTCTTTACAAGAACTAGGAACGACACTGTTCAGAGAGCCGGCAGAGGCTGCTATTGCTCCGAGGACTGAGGTCTCCTGGACAGAGACGCAAGCATCCAAAAAGCCTTGGAAATGAAACTGTTGATTGCTTTCTCGAGGCAGCTGCTGTTGCCAAATCACTGTCCAGAGCTCTTCCTCGCTTCAGCTCACCGCTGCGTATGGGACGTGTCTTCTCCCTTCTGGCCATGGGGGTAGGTCAGCGGGCAACTTCATAGCTAGGAAGGTTGACCACCTCCAGGGCAGACAATGCCAGGAAGAAAATTCTCATCAAAGCTTTCCAAATATCCAGGCAGAAGGGAAAAAAATTACCCGTGTTAGAAACAAGTGCATTATTTTCCAAGTTCCGGATGACTCGGGTGGATTAGTTGTATGGGAAAGAAAAAAAAAGAAAAAACCCAGGCTGTCTCATGACTGTGTTTCTCAATTAAGTCAAAATGTAACTAGGGCTCCCGGACATGCAATACCGTAACCCAGTATCTACTATGAAGATGTCATTAGTAATAATCTTACTTGCTACATTTATAGCCATTTTCACCATCCAACTGCTCAGGTTTGAAAAAGTCTTCCAGAGCTTCAGTGACAGATGAGGCTGCCTGGATGAGAAAGAAAGGAGAGCGCTAAGCTCCTGGAAACCCAAAATCCCAAGAAATAGCTACCCGTGTGGTGCCAGCGTTATCCCAAGAAAGAGCTACCCCTGGGCGGTACCAGAGTTGCCTGTGGTACGCATGGTCAAAAATGGCAAAAGCAATCAAAGCCATCCGAGCAGCAATCAGAGGCGAATTGAGGTAGTCCAAAGCAGGGTGGTATGGCAGTGTCATCAGGGCTGTAGATGCCATCCTTACTCTCTGCCAGCTGACACCCAGCACGGGGCGGCCGTTTACAGGACTTCCACCGAAGGAGCACAGAAGCCCGGTTCCCTCCCCATCCAGCACCAAGCTCTTGCGTGGTAACAGCCCACAGTTTTAAATCAACGGAGCTTACTGGAGATAAACTAGGCCCCCTGCAGGGGTCTTGAAACATTGTGCACCACAATTTCAAACCATCTTACCTTGATATCCAAAGGAATATCAAGGAATGCTTCGTAGGTGTCGGAAACGGCTTTGCAGCTCAAGCACGTTACTGGAAGGCAAAGAGAAATGCTTCTCAGGTTGGGAAGGAGACTAACTCTGCCCGTTTCAACAACCAACACATACTACTTTAGAGGCACTGGACATACTGCTGCATGCTAGAAACTAGAAGTTTGTTTACCGCAAAGAGAGAAGGAGCCAGAGATCATTCTAAGGACGGTAATATTTTTAAAAAGTACCTCTGGATCTCAGAAAGCCCCCAAATATTTGATGGACGATGGTAGTTTCTTGAGAAGAGATGCCCAAGCTGGAAACAAATCGTAAGGCAGAGAGTTATCTCCTCCAAGAGTTTTGCTTTGTGTGAAAACTCTGGGCATAGGGTTTCCTTGACGGGAGAACATCAAGGAGTCCAGAGGGCTCAGGAACATTGCAAAGGTAATTTGCTTGTGCTTACTCGCTGCTTCCACTCGGACGAGCTCTCTGCATGGCGTTGATAGTGTAGCTTAAGAACTCGTGGGCATCTTCCTGCATGCCAGGCTGGAAATGTTCTCCTATTCCTAAGACAGAAGTTGTTAATAGTTCCCTCTGACAAGAAGGGAAGAAACGTGTAAAAGCACCTGAAGTGACTTACTTCTGAGGACCCGGATGACAGCCTTAGGTTGGATGGCACTGGCTGAAGAATGCAGGACCTCGTTAACGTGCGCTTCCATTATGCACATCATGCAGAAGCCTTGCTGACGACCTGAAGAGGGAGGGAGGGAAGCAAGCTTCTCAGGTTAGCAAAGTACCATAGCAATGGCAAACCTAACGGAGATCTTGAAGTTACAAGAACAGTCTCCACTCTTCTGCCAAGGTGCCAATGTGCCAACAAGCCCGGGACATTTTAGTGCATAGGAAACTGTCTTCAGAGGGATGCTTAACTGACAGAAGTTTTCTGTGCAATAAGCAAAGAGAGTTTAACGTGCAGGAAAAGGGCCCGAGACCCGGGGCTAGAAAGCGGTGCCTTTCTGAAGATGAACACACCGGGGTAGGACAAGAGGCTTCTAGCTTGAGAGTTCAAAGAACACCAACTCGGGGGGCTGACAAAGAAGGGATGCTTTTCTCCTAAATCAAATTCCAGATTCTGGGAATCCTTGGGAAGTGCCCGACAAATTTACAAGGAGAGGTTCATAAAAGTACTCACACGACTGGCCGTGCGCACGAGAGAGCAGGTAGTTGGCCAGAGGGGGAGTGTACGTCAGGCACTGCAGGACGGAGTTGAGGAAGCAGGTATTGCCCAGGTTATGGAGTCCTGCTCCAGCTCTCTGTCTTTGCTGCCACTCCATGCAAATCTTCTCCGGGGGACAGAGGATCCTTTGTGGCGGAGCCATTCCCTCGGCAATGACTGCAGGGAAATGACATTTGAAAAGAGATGAGATGATATTGTTGCCTGAAAGCCTATTTGAAAAGTCGAGTTCTGTACAGGAGCACCCAGGACAACCAGCTCTAACCTCCAACACAGAAACATCGGGGGAAGCCTGACACTGCCATCGCAAGAAACAGTTTTGGAAAATAGTCTGTTCCCCTGCTTACTTTGCTGAAAGTCCAACAAACCCACACTCTGATTTCTGTGCCTCGGGCTACCTTCCTTTCCCTCTAGAGTCTTGAATTGGATTATCAGGGCAAGTCTTCCCTTTTCCCGATTGTAACTTGATGAAAACAAGCAAGTCCCTAGCACAGAAAGTAACCCTACTGACGTCAGATCTTTCTACGAGCAATGCCATCTTTCAAAGTCTTGCACATAGTGGCAGAGGAGTGACAAAATGCATTTTCCTGTGTCGAATTGAAAACGCCTGGGTAAGTCTGGCTGCTCTCAGGAAACACCCCAGAATTCACTCTAGGTTGTCAGCACATCCACGTTCAGGGATGGAGCACCAGCCACGTCCGTTGCCTTTAGGGATTCACAAAGTCCAAGCCTGCTGGTGAAGCCGTTACTCACGGGAGTCATTCCCCATTGCAGCCATCGCTCCTCTCAGGAACAGAGGGGAAAGTTTGGGATGACAAAGGATGTCAGGACGCGCTCCAGAAAGAGACGATCAGCGCCAATCCCGTCACCTGATGGCAAAGAAATAATTGTAGCTCAATAAAACGATTAAAACCCCCCCCAAGCACAACCTACACAACAGCATCCGCTATCCAAAGTGTTCCAGCGGTACCTGTAACTGCTGCAGAGCTGCAGGCTGATGGCCCTACTGACCCTGTCACAGGACTCCAGTTGACAGCAATTACCAAGGCCCTTTTGAAAGACTGCGTTGCATGTCACCTTCTCTGAGGAGGAGCTGCTGCTTACCTGTGGCTAGCGTTAGCAGCAGAGCCCTCTGGCTCTCCAGCCCACGCTTGCCCACCTTGTATGCAGGAGTGACTGGCTTTCAGCCGCTGCTTTAACGGCTGCCTTTGCCGTGCTCCTTTTCTGTCTCCCTTCCTACCGCATCAGTCAGGGTGGGCTTCTTGTCATTCTAGGCTGAGCCCAACGCCTCAGACTACACTGCCACCCCCCTACTTCCCTGTCCTAGGATATGGCAAAGAACTAAGAATTAGCAAGTAGAAACTCTGCCCATAGCCCTGGCCAGCCTATAAAGGTGTAATAGCTAAGCCTAGAGCTCGGAAGGTATAGACCAGCCGCTACTTTTATCCCGTATCTACCTACTCTATGATCTGTCCTGAAAGTCAAATCATAATCACCTTTGAAAGAGGATGGGAGTTGCAGAGAAGCGGGCAGTAAACGATAAATGGTTGGGAAAAAGTAGGCACGCAAGTAGCAAAGGAAGGAGCCGAGTTATCCCGAAGGCCAGCTCAGCCCAACTAGCTTTCGCTGACCCGCTCCTCAGGATACCAAGCCCTGGCCAGGTGAGCTCACAAGCGCCGGGCGGGTGCCGCATGACTGCCCCTTTGTGACATGGGGCCGCACGGGGACGTGTCCCCTTGAGCCACGTGACCACGCAGCTGCCGCAGCCCGGGCAGCTCCGGCAGCCGCTGGGCTTCCCCACACGCTGCCGGCGAAGGGCCGTACGTCCGCTGGCAGAGCTCCCGCCTCTTCCCTGAGCCGCACCAGCCGGATGAATAAAAACCTGCCCCGGGCTGTAAGCGTGCCTGTTCACAGCTTTGGCTGGAACATTCGGGTTGCCGAGGGTTTCTTTTCCACTCTTCCCAGGTACAGGAACTGTGTCCGTGAGACTCATGTAGCAAAGCACCTGATCGCTTACAGCTTCATTTCCAATAAATTTTATCTGCCCCCCAAGATTCAACCACAGGCTGACTCTGAACTAGAGCTACCAAAGAAGCACCTTCAGCAACCATGCTGGGTGGACCTTGGCTGGCTGCCAGGCCCCCACCCAGCCGCTCTCTCACCCTGGAGCTCTGAAAAGCGTTTGGGGGTGCCTTTTTAGCATCTGGTTTAGCCCCTTGACTCGCCCGGAGGGCAGTGAGTATTGCTCCTGCCCCAACAAGGCAGCTGGTTGTAACTCCTGCCACGCTTGAACTGCTCGGTTTGGCCCTTGCCCCACTCGCGGCATCTGCTCTTCCCCAGTCCTGTTCAGGGCAGTTAGTTGTACTCCTGCTCAGCTCAGGGCAGTTAGTTTTGCCCCTGCTCCACTCGGGGAGGCTTTTCTCTTTTCATGTTTTGCTTGAGGCATCCAGTTTGGGCACAGCCTTGCTCGGGTGCCTTGCTTTCCTCATGTCCCTCTCGGGACGGCTGAGTTTTTCCCCTCTTTGCTTGCGGAGGCTCGTTTTGCCCCTTCCCTACACAGGGTACCTGGCTTTACTGTGGCCTTGCTCAGGTGGCCTTTTATGCCCCTGCCCAAATTGGGGTGGCTAGTTTTGCCCCGCCCTGTCTGGGCATTTGGTTTGTCCCTGTCCTGGTCAGGGCATCTCTTTGTGCCCCTGGCCCCCCATGGGGCATGTCATTCTGCCCCTGCCCCCGCCCCGCTTGGAGCAGATATTTTTGCCCTGCCCAGCTGGGGTCCCGGTTTGCCCCAGCCTTTGCCTGCCCCCCAGTCCCTCCTGCCCCGGCACCTCTCGTTTCCCTCCAGTCCCGGCTCGGGCGTTTCTCCTGACTAGGCGGTGTCCCGTCGGGGCAGGGGCCGGGGAGGCTGCGCCGTGGTCCCCTCCCAAGCACAACCCCGTACCTGGCTTTGGTCTGCGGTGGCACTGTGGCTGTGGGGCTGGCGGGGATGGGACGAGCGGCCGCCGGGCCCTGGGGGCTCCTTGTCCCTCAGTTTCGTTCCGGTGAAAGGCGGCCCCTCTGCAGGCAGGCAGCTGCAGGCAGCTGTCTGCGTTTTCCGCAGGCGCTGCTGCCTGGGTCCTCGGAGGGCTTCATGGCCCAAAAGGTGCCAGCCCGAGTGCCAGGGGCTCCCTGGATGCGCAACACTTGCGCTCTTACCAGTCCCGCCAGTTACCAGTTTCCACCAATGGACTCTACACGTAGAGAGAAAAACTACCCCATGAATTACATGTGCAAGTTCAACACGTGTTTTTAATTCTGGCTTTGGCTTTTCAGCCTGTTGGTACCAACTGAGTATTGTTTTTCCAAGGCAATCCCAACAGCTGAACAGGGATTAAAGCTCTTCCTGGAGGGACCTGTGGGCAGGTGGGTGGGCCAGCAGAGCGGTCAGTGTCTCTCGAAGGTCTCTCTGAGCTCCTCCTGGCCAGAGGTGGCTCTGGGAGGAGGGACGAGATGGGCTGCTGGTGCCCATGTGTAGGGGCTTGTGATGTCAGTTATGACACAGTTCCTGACTGGGCAGGTGCAGGAACCTGGCCTGTGCAGGTGCCTGTGATGTCACTGGTGGCAGGAATGCTCATAGGGCATTGAACGGAAGCTGGCTTGTGCAGGGGCTTGTGATGTCAGTTACGACACAGTTCGTGACTGGGCAGGTGCCTGTGATGTCACTGGTGGCAGCAATGCTCATAGGGCATTGAACGGAAGCTGGCTTGTGCAGGGGCTTGTGATGTCAGTTACGACACAGTTCGTGACTGGGCAGGTGCCTGTGATGTCACTGGTGGCAGGAATGCTCATAGGGCATTGAACGGAACCTGGCTTGTGCAGGGGCTTGTGATGTCACGCCTGGCACATTAGCTGATATTGCAGGCACGGGAACCAGGCTTATGCTGCTGTTTGATGTCACTGGTGAACTGTGCATCTCATATGGCAAGTGCGGCAACGTGGCTTGTGCAGCTGTTTATGTCACGCCTGGCTTAGTACCTGATAGGGCAGGTGCTGGAACCTGGCTCATGCAGGTGCTTCCGAGGTCATTTGTGGCACGGTTCCTGATTGGGCATGTGCAGGAACTAAGCTTGTGTAGGTGTTTATGTCAGCTGTGGCACAGTTCCTGATAGAGCAGGGGCAGGAAACGGCCTTGTGCAGGTGTTTATGTCACTGGTGGCTTAGAAGCTCATAGGACAGGCGCAGGCACCTGGCTTGTTCAGATCTTATGTCACTGGTGGCGGGAATGCTGATAGGACATTGAGTGAATCCTGGTCCTGCACATGCTTATGATGTCACGGGTGGCTCAGTAGCTGATAGGGCAGGTGTGAGAACCTGGCTTGTGCAGGTCCTCTTTACTCTTTGCATCTCCAGTCTCTACGTAAATCATTCTAACTCGATTTTCCGTTGCATGTTTCTTCCATGCAGTAATTAGTAAGGTGAACCTTGCCATCAAACTTGCTGAACCTTGTCAAAGCACTGTTAAACTTTCTTAAATTCCATCGAACTTCTTGAACTCTGTCAAATTGTTATTTTACCTCAGTAAAACATATCGCTGCTCCTCTCTTTGGGTGAGGTGCATTCCACTGCTTCGCAACAGTGCATGCTCCTGCCATAACAGTTACAGAGCCGCCAGTGAAATCACCAGCACTTGAACCCTGCAGGGGCCTGTGCCTGCCCTAACAGGTAGCCACCAGTGACATCCCAAGTAGCCGCATAAGCCAGGTGACTTCTCATACCCAATCAGCCACAGAGCCACCAGTGACATCACAAGCACCTACACAAAGCAGGGTCCTCTTCCTGTCCTATCACCTACTAGGATCATGCAGCATCTCTAGCCCTATCACTTACTCAGCCACTCATGACCTCACAAACGCCTGCACGAGCCAGGTAACTCGTCATAGCCAGTCAGCTGCCCAGGCAAAGGGAACGTGAGAAGCAGATGCACAGCCCGGTGTCCTTTCACACCCAAACAGCTACTCAGCCGCGAGTTACCTCACAAGTGCCCGCACAAGCAAGGGGCCTGCTCCTGCCCTTTCACACACTCAGCCACCTATGACCTCACAAGCACCATCAAAAGCCAGCAGCCTGCTGCTGCCCTCTAAACTACCATTGCACCAGAGACATCACAAGCCCCTGCACAAGCCAGGGGCCTGCGCCTGGTCTGAAACATCCTCACCACCGGTGACATCGCAAGCACCTGCACGAGCCAGGAGTCCTGTCATTCCCAATCGCATGCTCGGACAACAGTTACCTCAAAAGCACCTTCGCAAGCCAGGGCCCTGCTTCTGCCCTACCACCTAATGGGTCACCAGTGACCTCACGTGCACCTGCAGAAGCCAGGGGCCTGCTCCCGCCTATCACGAATGAGCGGTTTAGAGGCCGCTCAAGGAATCATTGTCGAAGCTATCAGCAGAAAGTGATCTTAATAGAAATTGATAACAGCATGACTTAGCAGAGTTCGATGGCAAGGTTCACTCTGTCACTTACTCCACAGATGAAGCGCACAAAGGAAACGAGCATGGGAAGCTGAGAAGCCCTTGGCTAGTGTAAACACTACTTAGCAACAACTAAAACATCAGCGTGTTATCAACATTATTCTCATACTAAATCCAAAACACAGCACTATACCGGCTATTAGCCAGAAAATTACCTCTATCCCAGCCGAAAGCTGGGTATCGTGCTACAATTGAGTTGGGACGATTTATAGAGAGGCCAAGGACAGAAAGATTAAGGGAGACCCTCCCGTTGAGTCACGAGCTTCAGAGAAGACCCAGCTGGATCCAGTCTTAGTCTCAGACTCGGACAATGGTTTATGTCTAAGGGACTATATGTGTTTAGCAGCAGTCTGAGGTTCATTCACGATCTTAAGATAAATCATAAGATTTTAGCAGACTCTATTTGCTAGCGGGTACAAACACACACGCACACGGATGCAAAGATAGATAAATATACAACGATATACCTGTTAGAAATCCCCCTCGAATTCAGTGAAATACTCATGTAAAATGTCTTGGCATTTCTCAATGGGCACAGGGTTGAGCCTCGAGGAGTGTTGCAGCCCAGGTCCCGTGCCAGCCAGCGACAGTCCTCCGAATATCGCAAACTCGAGAGTTTACAAACTCTGATGAGCGTTCATCTCAGAGGGAGACTGTGGGCGCAGCCCACTGCGGTCCAGGAGAGCTCAAAGGGTCTCACTTGTTTATAGGGTTGCAAGATGATTGACTTCAGCCATCCGTCAAAACTCTCAAGGTTTCAGTAACAGTAGTATCGTTCCACTTGAGCTACAACTCAGATAAGGGTATCAGGGGATGACAATTACCCCCGCTGTCATCCTCCGCTTGGGCCAGGCAGCAGAAGTTTCTGGTACGATCGGTACATTCCCAGCCAATGTTGAGACACACAGGCATAGTGCAGCAACTTGTCTTCCTCTAAAGCAAACAGAAGTCATTCACAAAAGCGTATGACTTCCTTTCTAATTCAAGATACTCATCATACTCGAGGAAGACCCTCCTGTTCAACAGAAACTTATTGCCAGAATACCAGGAGATGGACAAGTGCCAGCTTCTTCTCTTGACAGGGAAATTGCTACACTTCCTTCATTATTTTCAAAGGTAGCTTCTGGTTTAAAAAGAAAAAAGTGGTTGAGTGATTTGGGCATCTATGATATCACAGGACTTGTAGCTGTGCTAGTTCAAGGTAAAGATTTTAGGGAAATTCCTTGGCTTTAGCCTTCTTACCCGGAGCCATAAACTGGCCCAAATCACAGCTTCTTGGAAGCAGAATATAAGATGGATTTCTTGGAACACACAATGAAGTGCTAGCCCTCTTGTAGGCAGAAGAGCAGCAAATGGGATTTAAATACCTCATGTCGTTAAATGTAAACGGTAGGAAGAGAAGAATGGGTCTTCTAGAGAGAAGGATACTTTGCTTGCAGTATGGGTTTGAAGGTGCTGTGCTGTGCAGCGTGACACCAGCACAGCCACGCTGAAGGCAAAAGAGGACGTCCTGTAAAAGAGGGACAGACGTGGCTCTGCTCGCTCTTTCAGGTACCCGTGGGTAAACCCACAGACAGCTCCCGTAAAGAGCCCCTTGGAGCAGCAAGGTTGAGCAGCAGCCCCATCAGGTGAGGTGGGGAAGGGTGTGGGCTGGGACGCTGGACAAAACCAGGGCTATCAATGAGAAACTGGGAGCTTTGACCTTGGGAACTGCGCTATGGCTGAGTAGAGGTGAGGAAGGGTGGAGGCCGTGCACAAGTGCGTGGGGTTTTTGTGTGTGCTGATGATTTTGTCTGTTCCTGACAGCTGGGTGCAGAGCTTCGGTCCTGATGGCCTCGCCACTCTGCTGGAGACCTGAAAAGGCTCCAGGAGGAAAAGGTGCTGCAGGGTGAGCAGCTGATCGCGTGGGCATCATTGCTGAGTGTCTGTCATAGTGTCCAGAAAGCCACAAGGCTCGTTGCTGCTCCACACTCTTCCTGGCTCTCCTGGCGCAGCCCCACAGACATGGAGCTCTGCGTCCATCTGTGTTTCAAGTGTTCTTAACCTTCCTGTGTTCTTCCTCTTCCTACTGAGTTTGAATTTGACGGGTATAATCATACCGAACATACTGCAATAACTGACCAACAGATAGTATTTGCAGTTTGCCCCGTGGCTCCTCAGGACTGGTTACTCCTGGGGTCAGGCCAAGAACTGTAGCGCCTGGAGAACCTGGTTCAGCCCTGGGCTTTTTCACGGTCCAATGGCAACCCCTTTCCTCTCCACGTGATTGTTCTCCCAGTGTGTCCAGCGGGGTGGCCATCCTGGTCCCAGGGTGTAAGGAGAATGGATGACGGCTACCTCAGTGATGCTCACCACGACACAGTGGTGAGGCTGGGGAAGACTGGTCCCTGGTGACCGCAGACATTTTCAAACGCAGGATTAGTACTGTGTCTGTATGTGGTCTGGTTGTGTGAGGGGGGAACAAAATACCAGCTCAGGGTGGTATGGCCAGGGCGGGAGGGAAGAAGAAAGAGGATCAGGGCAGGTTGCTCACGATGCGATGAGGCAGTGGTTTGCTTGGGGACTTAAAGATCTCTCCTGAGATGGAGATGGTGGGAGGAGGTGTTTGGGATTGAGCTGAGGGATTCTTGTGAGTAGGGGGGGCGATTGATAGCAGTGTGAATATTGGCTGTATTGGAATTCAGTCTGGTGGTTTCCTGCATAAACAACCTATCGTACCATCTTTTGAAAGTCCATTAAGGTGGAATCTTGGTGTGATTGTGGGTGCTGAGGGCCTCATCATCGCCTTACCTAAGAGCTCTGGAGGAAAGAGAGGAGGTGTCTTGTTCCATAAGTTTGTCAGCTCGCTGATTTTCTTCCTCGCAGGTCACATAGTACATGATGCAGACAAGAGACCATCCAATGCCTGAAGGCTTTATGCACAAGCAGGTAAGAGCCTTGTGCAGTGTGTAGAGACAACCTCACACAGCCACAGCTCCCGCTGCACGGTGTCTGCCCAGTTATCTCAGAGCGGTTGCTGGAATGGGCAGGGAAAATAGTGCTGGAAGTTTCCTGCTCTTTAGTAAATCCTTGATATCGTCCCGTTGCTTGTTTTGCAGCTCTAAATTAAAGCTAAATGAAAATAGAAATTTTGCTTCAGAGCTTGATCGTGTCCTTTTCTTCCGTCCTTTTACTTGTTCAGTGGCTACGGAAGGGAACCACTCCGTTGGTAGGAGCATCCATTGAGTTATAAAGATGCGTGATATCAAAGCATCTTTGTGTATATTTATGCATGAGATCATTACAGTTGCTGTTTTAAAGATACCCATCTCTGTAGTACATAAAACCTTTGGCAGTAAAATTGTAAATCCACGCAATGGGGTGTTAAGCAGACAAATCCAATTAAATCCTTCAAAGAGCTTTGAAAGCCTCTCCGAGAGGGTACAGAAATGGTTATTTGTGAGTCTCTTGAACCGCCTTTTATGGCAGCTTGCTTAGAGTGTCTGTGGCAAGTAGTCTTCTGGGGGTTTAACGCTGCACATGGTCGGTTCTTTAAACAAGCAAATGAATAAACTTAAGACTTGGTGTTACTCTTTTAACAGATCCTACACAAATGGGAGGCCTGAGTAGGCTGCTTCTAGCAACGGAACATGCCCTGACTGCACAAGAGGTAAGGAACCCTCTTCTCTCCCTTACCGCGAGCCCTCAGTTAAAGAGAGCTCTGAAGAGGAATGTTTGACCAGTGAGAAATGACATATAAGATACATACCTCAGGTGGGACTGAAGTGTGAGCCCTGTGGTAGGAGTCCTGTATCCCAACCGTGAACGTAGATGTTTGGCCCAGTTTTTATATGGGTTCAGTATTAACTCTGCTGACTGAATATTTGATTGGACCAGGCAAGTCTGCCCCCTGAGAGGATATTGTCTCAGGTGGAAAGGTTGAAATACAGTGACTGTGTTAACAAACAGGTGGTTTGCAAACTCTTTTGGGCAAGGATTTCATATGCTTGTGTAATGCCTCACACAACTGTGGCCTTGGCACTAATAGCAAAATAAATGCCTGATCATTTCCATACAGTCAGTGTCATTATGAATCATAGAATCATAGAATCATAGAATCATTAAGGTTGGAAAAGACTTCTAAGATCATCGAGTCCAACCATCAACCCAACACCACCATGCCCACTACACCATGTCCCTAAGCGCCTCATCTACACGTCTTTTAAATACTTCCAGGGATGGAGACTCAACCACTTCCCTGGGCAGCCTGTTCCAAGGCCTGACCACTCTTTCAGTAAAGAAATTTCTCCTAATGTCCAATCTAAACCTCCCTTGGCGCAACTTGAGGCCATTTCCTCTCGTCCTATCGCTTGTTACTTGGGAGAAGAGACCAACCCCCACCTCGCTACAACCTCCTTTCAGGTAGTTGTAGAGCGCAATGAGGTCTCCCCTCAGCCTCCTCTTCTCCAGGCTGAACACCCCCAGTTCCCTCAGCCGCTCCTCATCAGACTTGTGCTCCAGGCCCTTCACCAGCTTCGTTGCCCTCCTCTGGACACGCTCCAGCACCTCCATGTCCTTCTTGTAGTGAGGGGCCCAGAACTGAACACAGGATTCGAGGTGCGGCCTCACCAGTGCCGAGTACAGGGGCACGATCACCTCCCTGCTCCTGCTGGCCACACTATTTCTGATACAGGCCAGGATGCCGTTGGCCGTCTTGGCCACCTGGGCACACTGCCGGCTCATGTTCAGCCGCCTGTCAGTCAGCACCCCCAGGTCCTTTTCCTCTGGGCAGCTTTCCAGCCACTCTTCCCCAAGCCTGTAGCGTTGCACCAAGCCTGTAGCGTTGCATGTGTGCATTCTGAAACCATGCAAGTTCTAACAAGCAGTCAAAGTATTGTAGGATATTCTTATTGACCAAGACTTTGTGTCTAAAAAGAAGTTTGTAGTTCATTTGCCATCACAAACATTTTGTTTTTATGAAGGAGACTAGTAAATAAAAGTGTTCCTGCATATCTCCAGTAGCACAGAGACCTCTGGTCTTTCTTTAGACGGATTATAACTTATGATCTATTTTTTGGGCCAGCTTTGAAAATTGTTCGAAAGGTGGCTTGTACTTTGGATAAAATAGGTAGTCACTGGCATAAACCTCTAGCCTGGAAAGAAGAGCTGTGGAAGCACAGAGGGTTTCTTTTTTCTTTTTTGTTGTTATTGGGAGGAAAAGCAATAATTAACTCTCTATATGTGATACCCCCAAATGCAAAATGTGTAGTGCATTTGAGGTGGATTGCTCCTGTACTGCCAAGACTGAGCCAGGACTCCTCAATGCTTTGCAGGCTGGTTTGAGCAGTGGAAACCTTTGTGCAGATGTGGGTACTGGCTTTCTGTGCTGCAGCATGAAAAATAAGGAACGCTAGGGTAAGGCTGGCAGAGAAGTGAAAAGAAATTGATTATTTTGTGCTAAAATGAGAATGTCCTGTAGTTTTCAAACTTTGAATCTCCCCGCTTGGAATTTAAAAACTGCTTTTATTATGCTGTTATGTTTAAATGAGGGGGAAGGTGTATTGTAGTCACAGACGCTCAGTTCCACTAAGAAGGGTCTTTGCCTTCTGAGTTGAGCTTTCTTGGTTTTACATGAAAAGTGCCTCGGGTAGTATGATTTCAGATGGCAGTGAAGGAATAAAATCTACATATGGGTTTAGAGACAAATCAAAAAGGATGTTGTGTGATTGTTTTAGTATGTGAACTTCTTTTAATCAGGATTTCTTTTTTTTGAGCAAAAGACCCCCTTCCCATGCACCTGCATAAACCCCTTTTTTTCCGATAGAACCATGCAATATGGCTTGTGATGTAATGTTTACTTTATGTATAAGCTGTATTATGCTGTGCTCTTTTGGACTTGCAGCATTCTTTTGAAACCCGGCCCTCCGCATCAGAGAGGCAAGCTGTATAATCTGCTTTCCTCCAACATGTAGAGCAAAATAACTGTCATCAATACAGTCCAAACAAAACTAGTTGAGGGATTTGTTGGCTGTTGTTAGAATCACGATGGGCCAGAAATTAGCCCGTACTTACTCCTCAGGAGCGTGGACAGCGGAGACATAAGATGTTCATCTTTGCATGCCTATGGGACAACCGATGGTTGGATTTCCATGCTTATGCTTGAGAACAGTTTCTCGCTCAAACCAGTGTTTGGGAGGTTAACGGAACACGCTAGGCGGTGGTGTGACAGGCTCAATAAGAAAAGCTCACAAATTAATTGCAGAATTGGTAAGCTGCTTTCCTCTTCAGTGGAGGTTTTTTAGTTATGTTGCATTAGACTTGGTATTGGTGGGGGGTACTCAGGTAACTGTTGAGGTATTTATTGTCAGTGAAGAGATTCAATAGTTGCTTAATTATGGGAAATACGTGTACTGTTTTTATATGCTTGTAATTATATAAGTATGTCATATATCTAAAGCCCTGGCATTTCTATTTAAAAAAAGGACAGATGCAGTGTAATTTTCAAAAGAATGCTCTAAATGGTATCATGAGGTCTTCATTATCATTAAAGTGTGTGCATGTATGTTTAGATACACATGCATATATGTGGTTCTTAAACTGGGGGACCGCCAGAGTTAAGATTGCCTGTCAACATGCAGTGTGACTGCTTGTGTATATATGTATGATTGTGCAGACTTGGGTGGCCTTGTAAGCACAGGCTTTAAATACTATTGTCATCTTAAAAATTGTTACTCTAAAGGAAGGCAGCACTGGCATAGTTTGCTCATAACTTGGGAGAAGATGAGGGAAATGATACTTAGAGGTCTGCTAATCCCCCATCAATGTATTCAACACCCACTGATTTTCTGTCCAGGGTATGTTAAATGGATGTATGGGGACTTTTCAAGTCAGGTGTTTAACCTTCGCGCTGTCAGAAGCCCAGCTGTCCGGTAACAAAGAGAACAGGCGCCGGCGGGAGGACGGGAAGAGGCATAACAGCGATATTTACAAAATTGCCTTGGGGCTTCAGTCACCATCTCTGTATGTCGGTGGTGATGTTCCTACTTCTGTAATTTTTTTCGATAGATTAGAGAGTTTTCTTCTGATAATAGAATTCCGTGTCAGTACATGGCTGATTTCCAAGCAGCGGCTGGAGTTACTAAGCAGATAGGCAGAAGTTACAGACCTTACCAGCAGTAAGCAAAGGACTTGGGTTTCCACCTGGCTTTTGGGTCCTTTCATCAGTTACGCAAGACTGTGGTGCGTATAGGAGCATATTTTGTTGAATACCTGAGCAGAAACGCCAGATGGGTCTGCTCCAGCTACTGTCGTTGCCCTAGGCAAAGCCCAGTCCTCTCACTTTCTCACAGAGGGTTTATTAGCAGAAGGCCTGAAGCTGGGTGAGGAGCGCTCCTTGCTTGCCTGCTCACCTCCCTGCACATCTCCCTTACGTGCCCGTCAGGCCCTTTGCTTGCCTGACAGCTGCACTCGGTGGCCTGCCTGTAGGTTACTGCCCGGAAATCGCGGGATTTGTTGGGTAGTCCAAAACCTGGCTCCTCTACCAGTTTCCCCTTTACCGCTGCTCTGCACATCAGGGTGGCTTTAAAGCCTCACATCAGCCGGTGCGGAAGGTGAGCCAGGGGCCGTCCTTCGCCTTCGTTTGGTGTGATCCGTTTTAGAGCAGGTTACGGTAACCTGCAAGGGAAAGGGAGGCTACGGAAGCGCTATCCTTATGCTTTCCTTCTCTTTGAGAACAAAAGATGCCGTGTGATGCCGGGTCTGCGCAGGGCGGTATTGCCCAGGGTGTAAATCAGAAGCGAAAAATCTCTCGGTGCAACCGAGGGTAAGCTGGGAGGAGGAAACAGGAGAAGAAATGAGATGCTGAGGAGGTTTTATTATGGCAGGCGATGAGACGTATGCAATGGCACTATCTGTGCATCCGCTCTCTCCAGCAGTTATTCTAACGCTTTGATCAGGTTCAGCCTGGCAGAAGTTAGAAGTCCTGGAGCTAATAAATTTCCCACAAGTTGGAAGTGTGGGGGGAGCAGCTGAGCAGCTGAGTAGAAGAAACAAGCTCCCCCTGAAGCCCGAGGTGCCCTTGCAGAACCGCTTCACCGCTCTGCAGGCTGAAGAGGAAAGTCCCATCACACCAGGAGAGACGCTGGAGCTGAGTAAGGCAGCCGATCTGTTTCCCATGTAACAACCAGCGCAACTCAGAGAAGGCGACGGGTGGTAGTAGTAGGCGACTCTCTTCTGAGAGGTACGGAGGCGCCCATTTGCCGACCGGACGGACTCTCTAGAGAGGTGTGCTGCTTACGAGGGGCTCGTATCAGGGATGTCACCGAGAGGCTACCAAGCCTCGTACAGTCCACTGACTATTGTCCGCTGCTGCTGTTTCACGTGGGCACCAGTGATACAGCCAGGAGCGGTCTGAGGAGTATCAAGAAGGATTACAGAGCCCTGGGAGCGATGGTAAGGGACTCTGGAGCGCAGGTAGTTTTTTCATCAGTCCTGCCGGTCAAAGGAAAGGGGTCTGAAGGGGCCAGTCAAACCTGGCGAGTCAACAAATGGTTACGGGACTGATGCGACAGCCAGGGCTTCGGCCACTTAGACCATGGGACTCGCTTTGAGAAACCTGGTCTTCTGAGGGCTGATGGGGTCCGTCTGTGAGAGAAGGGGAAGAGCATCTTCGGTCATAGGCTTGCCAAGCTGGTGAAGAGGGCTTTAAACCCAAGTTGCCGTGGGAGAGGAGCCTCAATCCATCCCACTCCTACCAGTTTGATGCCAGTGCCAGCAATAGATGCCCAGAGACCCTGGAGAAGGATCACAGGTCAGCAGGAGAGCGCCTGAAGAGCGGCACAAAGGAACCCCAGCCAGTAAGACAGCTTCATCGGAGGCCCACCTTGAATGCCTCTATGCAAACGCACATAGCATGGGGAATAAACAAGAGGAGTTAGAGATGTGCGCGCGCCTGCAGGGCTACGATCTCATTGGCATCACGGAGACGTGGTGGGATGGCTTCTATGATTGGAGTGTTGGGATGAAGGGATACAGACTCTTTAGGAAGGACAGGCAGGAGGGGCGATGAGGAGGGGGTGTCGCCCTCTATGTCAATGACCAGCTGGAGTGCCACTTGCTCACTCCCCCCACAGTGGGATGGGGGAGAGAATTGGGAGGGTAAAAATGAGGAAACTCGTGGGTTGAGATAAAGACAGTTTAATAGATAAAGCAAAAGCTGCGCACACAAGCAAAGCAAACCAAGGAATTCATTCCGTACTTCCCATTGGCAGGAAGGTGTTCAGCCATCTCCAGGAAAGCAGGGCTCCACCATGCGTAGCGGTTACTTGGGAAGACAAATGCCATCACTTCGAACGTTCCCCCTTCCTTCTTCTTCCCCCAGCTTTATATGCTGAGCATGACGTCATATGGTATGGAATACCCCATTGGCCAGTTGGGTTAGCTGTCCTGGCTATGCTCCCTCCCAGCTTCTTGTGCACCTGGCAGAGCACGGGATTGAAAAGTCCTTGACTAGCATAAGCACTACTTAGCAACAACTAAAACATCAGGGTGTTATCAACATTATTCTCATACTAAATCCAAACCAGCACTATACCAGGTACCAGGAAGAAAATGAACTCTATCCCAGGTGAAACCAGACAGACATGTATGGTTGTTCTAACCACAAAATCACCTCTGTGTTACTTACTGGGCACCAAAGATCTGTCCTTTAGACGCAAAGCTGTAAGAAGCTGGGCTTCACACCTTCACACCTTCCACGACTTGTGGTTCCTGTACCGCAAGGTGAACGGGCCCCAGCACCG